>NW_026020157.1:3141268-3741268 GCF_900185275.1 Solanum verrucosum
AACCATCAAGCAAATCTTACAAATCTTTAACAATATTAAATGTTTTTTAAGCAATTCTCTTGTGTCTTTAATCCAATATTCCCTTAGCAATCTAGTGTTAAAAATGCTTAATTGAGCTTGCAAGATCGGGATTTGTGACCTAGTTGTCAAGTGTCACACGTTGTAGTTAATTGAAGTCTTAAGTCTATGACACTAGGTTATTTAGAATTTGCTAAGTTATATTCATTCATTTTCCTAAGGGTTAATTTGGTTATTAGAGAAATACAATAATTATATTATCCAGATAATGGGTTGGATAAGAAAGTATAGAGAAAAAAGTGAATTTATTACTAAAGTATGTTTGACCCCGTTCCAACATGTTACAAGAAAATTTATTAATTAACTCTATTTGTTACCTATAATCCAACATTGGTAAAAGTAACTATAGATGCATGTTGCATCCTTCTGAAATATGACAGTTCTTTTCATATGATAGTGAGGGATAATTTCAATGAAATGACTATAATTCAAATGAAAGTACAAGTAACTTTAGATATGCATTTACAATTCTTGTGAAATATGACAGTTCTCTATATAATAGAAGTAAAAAGTTTTATTAAATGATAATGTAAATTTTGAACTGTTTAATTATAGACTTCTTCCTTCTAAAAAGTTTGACCGAAATGGCTATAATATTATCAAATTCTCTATTTTTTTATAGTGTTTATAGTAGAATCTATGTATTTCAGAGCACAGGAAACACCATTAATCATGAACTTTGTATTATTTAGAATTATACCTTCATTTGAGAAACAAGCAAATTCTTTTTGGTCATTCAAATTGGCAATGATGTCCAGTTTTAATTTAATATATTCTTATAGATCATGTGCCCTTATACGGATGAGAAAGACTACAATCATAGGCATTTCAAACCCACGACACATAATGCTCTCTACGTTCTTGGCAGATGCCCCGTATCAAGCATATTCAACTTTAGGCTTCCCTCTAGCTCTCGTTACGTTCTCCAAATTCTTTTAAAAAACCCCAAACCACGCCTTGTCAATTGGACCGGGGACAAGGCACGGTTTGAGGTTTTTCAAGAGAATTTGGAGAACTTGACCAGAGCTAGATGGAACCCTAAAGTTGGCCATGCTTGGTATGGAGGCTCATCCAAGAATGTGGAGAGCATTATTCGTCGTGGGTTTGAAATGCCTAGGATTGTAGACATTTTTGTCCGTATAAAGGGACATACATAAGCCTTATAAAACTAGATTAAATTAAAACTGGATAACAATGACAGGAACTATACCATAGCCATATATTACCTTTATCTTCTACTCTACTAGATATCTAGAATATCTAGATATTTAATCCCTAAGTATCAACAATCACCCTTGACAATTGAACCCCTCCTTCAAGTTGCCCCCGACTTGGAGAATAGACTAAGCTATGAAACAAAAGATTACAACTCTATAATTAACTAACAAATAAACTTGGATCAAAACTATAAAACTTAATCCTAAAGATCAGGTTATTCAATCTAGTTCTTCATATCTGCAACACTTGAAATCTTCAATCAAACTGTCTCAAATACGAAATCTCTATTACTTGATTGTGTTTTGTTTGTATCTCTTATTATAAGTGTGCAAAAATCATTGTAGAAAACTCTACCCTATTCATAGGCACAAAACCTTTCCTACTTTAGGTTGAAATGTGTGATCTCTTACTGTTTCCCTTTCCTTGTAGCCTTAAACTAACTCCGACGTCTTGTACTTCATTCACCACCTTGAACTTCTTTCTCCACATTAAAACTTCTCCTAATCCCACTTGGACTATGTCTGGGAGGAACATGTTGGTGGAATTAGTTTATTACATCTGTTGTCCTATTTGCCACACATTAAAATCTTTATCGATCCAACACCTTTCTTCTATTACGGAAGAGGTCTCTAAATATCAATCAATCATTCTATCAAACAACTTACCATTTTCTATTACATCTCAATGGAGAGATCAATATTGAATGCATACATCTTGACCTTCATTGAAACTCTTAATAGTATTACTAATTCAACTCATGCTAATATGTCAAGAGATGAAAGCTCTATTGAAAGAAGAGATGGTAGTATCTAAGAACTTGGACATAGTGATTCCGCATGAGTTGAAGCTACTCCTAAATACCTCTCTAATAATGACGATGTAACCATTGTTTTCATGGTAAATTTTGCTTACTCTATCCAGCAATCGGGAACTAGACATCTCCCTTCTTGCTTTAAAATACTAATGCTTTCATTTCTGTTAATATTGGCAGTTGTGCAACACATATATGCAAATCATTATTCCATATTACAATTTCACTCCTCTAAGTATAAAAACATAATTATAAAAACTTAATTGGAAAAGTGACCAAATCCATGTTTCTCTCTCCACTATTATTAGTATTAGGAGAAATGAGAGAACATGTATTTTGAAGCAAGGAGGTTGATGTCGAGCTCCCAGTCGCTAGATAAAATAAGCCAAATTCACCATAATAACAATGGATTGCATCCTCGTGGTTCAATAGGTATTCAGCAGTGTCATCAACTTATGCAAAATCACTGTGTCAAGGTTCCTACATACTACCATCGTTATTGCCATAGAACTTCCATCTCTTGGCATATTAGCAGGAGTTAAATTAGTAGTAGAATTCAGAGTTCCATTGAAGGTCAAGTTGTTGACATTAGATCGTTATTCATCTGAGATGCAACAAGAAATGATTGTTTGATAGAATGATTGGTTGATAGAACCTAATTTTCAATGTACACGTGCAAATGAAACTTTGAAAATGAAATTTGCTTCCTCTTTCTAGTAAAAGAACTACAGAACACTGAAAATACATGTATATAAAAGAAAAGTCATAAACACAACCTGTATTGACTACTCATTTTATTCTGGAGAGTTTGCAAAGAAGATACAGACAGTTCTATGTTGTCTAATTATTGGTATCTTTTATTTAAATATTCCTTCAGACTCCTTCTCAGGAACTGGTGGATCTGGAAAACCCAAAATTTTGTCCTTGCCTTAGTTCTGAAATGTTTCTTATTGTGGCTTTATGGCCCGAAATTGCTCGGAGATACATGTTAATTAGCATTGTTTTTAATGGAATTTAACTTTGACTCTATAGAAACTGCTAGGCTCACGGTAGTGTACATTGCTTACAAGGTGATGATGTCCCAATTTGTGGTTTTCTTATGGGAGTTGCTGCATTAGAAACTAATGCAATGGTATGATCCATGGTCAAGACCCAAACTTAAACATTAATAAATATGAACGATTCTTACCATTGCATCAACTTCTAATGCAACACCTCCCCCTAAGAGCGCCACAAATTAGGCTACCATCACCTTGTAAGCAATGAAACACTTTACCGTACACCAAGAAATCTCTGAAGACTCAAGGTTAAATTACATGAAGAAGTAGAAAGGAAAAAGTGTAAAAAGAAGGTTCACTCAGTCAGCTCTAAGGCACAAAGTCAAAGTACTCGATTGATCAGGAGTAATGTGCAGGTTTCAAAGAATCAGATAGCAAAATATATATATATCATTGAAAGATAGACCGTAGAAAACAAGGGAAAGCCTATGGTCTTTTGTTCTTAGTGTTAGAAGTTCTTTGGGAGTGTGAGCATTGAAATTAGTCCCAATTATATGTGTGAGGGACTTCTTTGGTGTGAGGAAACTATGTTTACATTTGATAGTTAAATTGTGTTTGTTGATAATGTACACGAGCATAAGCATGGTTGACTGTGAGTAATGGGATTCCATACATTGATCCTTGCATTTTAGATTGATGGTTTTGGATACAAGTTGTAGTTGAGATGGCTGCTACAGGCTAGTATTATATCTTGGTGTGTTTGAGCATCAAATGTTTTGTCCAGCTCATCAGTTGAGGACAAATAATAGTTCTAAGTTGAGGGTGTTTATGTGCCATGAAATCTTGGAACATTTAATGCTCAAAACTAAGGATTATTGCTAGAACTTGAGTATTTTTATGTGAATATGATGCGTTTGGTAATGTTGAACAAGTAAAAACTTGGATGTGGGAGATGGAAAGAAGAAGGAAAAGATCTTAGAATACACACAACGGAGAGCACAGACACCCAGATGGGCCCTGGTCCTCATGACGAGCCGTCATGATGCATGTGGCGATGAGGCAGTGAATGAGGCAAACTGATCTTAGTCAAAGTAAACAGAACGACGCCCTTGATGGGTCGTGGTAATCTTCACGGATCGTGATGCAGCTCGTGAAGGAGCTCCAGTAGACAGGTTTTGATGAGCTACATTTTGGTGACTAATTATAGACCTTGGAAGGCCTCACGGGCCGTGGTCCTCACAATGGTTCGTGATGTTGATCGGGAAGGAGTTCTAGTGGACGTGCCTTAAGGAGTTCCATTTTGTTTGACAAAGTAAAGACCACTGAAGGCCTCACGAGCTGTGAAGACTGTGACAGACCGTAGTCCTGTCCGTGTAACACTATTATATTTCGGTTCTACTTTGAATAAGACTCTTTTTAGAGAGACTATTTGAATTAATTAGGTTTAATTTCTGAAATATCTTGTCATATCTAGAACGCAAGACTACTTTCCTATTATTCTCTACTTTTGTTTTTATCGATATAAATTGGATCAAGACTCAAGTTTGTTTGGTTTTTGAATATCAAGCGTTCATTGAATTTGCAAATCTTCGTAAGTGATTTCTCTTAATGTTGTCAATAGTTATTCTTGCTTATTCAAGTTAAAGCATGAGTGGCTAAATACCACAACTTGGGTCGATAAAACGAGTTGAATGTGATTGTTATAAGCAAAACAAAATTCTTCTTTTGTTATTCATTCTTTCTAATGAGTGCACACATTAGAACCTGTATGTATCTATCAGTTGTTCGAGAGAAAATTGGTAGTAAGGAAATAGTAGAATTAACTTGTTGGTTTGGAGTAAAAATTCAAGTTCGAGAGTACAGAGTTTTGACACCAAAATATGTGAGGGTAAAATCTGATAATACATAAAGGCCGTGAGGATTCGAGTGAGAGTTATCTAATAAGACTAAGAGGTGTTATATACATTTAACTCGCTGATAATTGTCAAAGAAACAATCGCTCGAAACTCGTTCACAAATCAACACTAGATATAACGTCATAGAAAACACAACCCTTGTTTCATTCAATTATCATTACAATCTTGAAGTTAAAATCCTGTTACTTGTGAAACTTGAGTAGTACAACAGACTTTAGTTACTTGAAAATTACAACCAAACCCAGTTACATTCCTTAATTACTTTCTCTACGATATTATATCAAAAGTTTGATAAACGCGACAGTGAAATTATTTATGTAAAGAAATTCTCTGTGGGATCGACCTCAACTAACATTGAGTTCTATAAATTGACTTTGACCATTTATAGTTCTTAATTGAAGTGTAAGTTTGGACGTATCAACCCGACAACATCCACGAAATTGCACGAAGTCCTTCCAATAAGATGAAGGTCTAAGCTACTCTACACTCTTAATTGTTGTATTGAGCCAGACAATCACCATGGAAGAGACACTCTACACTTCCGATAAAATGATGGTTTAAGCGACCTTATATTCTCAACTGCAACATCATTTTTGAGAAATTTATTGTGTCTAAGAATATCAATGAGCTCTAGAATTTCAATATACCAAAGAAATTACATTAAGCCCGAGAATTCCATTGTGTCCAATAAATTGCATTGTGCCCAAAAATTTGCAATATGCTCGAGAATTGCATTGTGCTCGAGAAATTGCATTAGGCCCAGAAATTTCCATTCAGGTCGAGAATTGCATTGAGCCTGAGAATTATGATGAGTGGTAGATTTGCACTTACTTGAGGTCTATTTAGCTCAATAATTAGTTTCCTCATTGCCTAATTTTGTTATATTCTAATAAAATGTTGATGATTTGCAGTTATGAAGGAAAATGGACATGGCAAGGATTGATGTTTGAAAGAATAGCAAAAAATGCAAAGTGCAAACTATAAATTGTTGATTGCCAATCGAGAAAGGTGGATCGCCAAGTGAGTACGACATCACCCAAAATGATAGTTCATGGCAGTTTTGTTTATCGAATGAGGCCAGCAAACTCCATTGGAAAAGGCAATGCACCGAATGAAGAAAGACGACCTTGTTGATCATCATCGAAAATGACAATGTAAAAAGAAAATATTGAATGCTCGAAAGGCGAACCAATGTGGTACTCAGTTATTTTGCTGATTGTGAAAGGATGACTTAAACGAGTTCACTGATTGAAGTTCAAACACTTGAAACCTAGAGCATGAAAAGGTGAGTTGAATAGCAAAAGGTGATTCGCCAAATGAGCTGGGTGAGCTCGACTAATGTCACCAAATGAGACGCGCATTGGGGTTTGGGCTAAATTTTGAGAAACTATAAATATCCTAAAGGAGAGAGAAACAAAGAGATTCTAAAGTCTGAAAACTTACTTCCAAAAATAGAGCTTTGACATAGAACACTTGACCCTTGTGAAGAACATTTTATAGTTTTCGGGGCTTTACAACTTTGCTTTTGAATTTGATAAATTGAAATTGAAACCAAAGTGGATTTTCTTGTAATTTCTTAATTTCATGTTAACCATGGGTGCTTTCATAGAAGGTATACTTTCTTTACTTTTTGTGATGGGTTGCTAAAACTCCAAGATCTATGGGTGCAATTATGGGTTTGGGTGTTCATTTAATGTAGTGGGTATTATGTTATGCTCCGTTTTGCTGTTGTTTATACATGAATTTGGGCTAATTAGCATGTGGTTAATTTATAGATTAAGGTTTCAAATTTAATTCTTACTTTCGATCTTTGCTTGATGCTTGAAAGAGATTAATTGCAGTGGGTAATTTGTCCAATACTAGAAATTTAGTTTTGATGTCTCTAACTTTCATGAAAGTTGAGGTTATGGTCGGAACTATTTTCCCTATTTATGCATTGAAAGAGATAAGTAAGGTATTGGGTTCTTTAGCTTGGAATTTAGATAAGACCGAAAGGAGATTCTATGCATAAATGCTTTGAGATCGAAAGATGATTAGAGTCATTGAAGATGACCTACCCTATTCATGAATGTTCATTACTATAGAGCTGCACAATTACCCCTACATGACATCAATTTTCAATTCCTGCACAACTAGATTGTTTATTAACTCTTAAATTCTTTGAAATTTTGGTTTAATTGTGATAATTGATCATCAAAGCCTTTTATTAAATTGGTGGAATCATCCACCCACTTGTTCTTATTATTACAAATGAACAATTTTACAATCCAAATATCTTGATAGAAATTCTCTACAATATACCATTCTTTGTGGGATTCAACCTCGACTCTTGTTGGATTTTATTGAATACGATCTGTAGCATCTCGCTATTTGAAATAACTAGAAAGAGATAGAATTGGAAAGAGTCATTTTAGGAAAGAAGGAAAAAATCTGGAAAATTGGTTAAGTTAAGTTTGAGTTTTTAGTTTACTTCAAATGACCATAAATCTTACCTCAGGATGTGTTAGGTGTGCTTCTAGATACCGTAGGAAATATCTTGGAATTATCTTTCCAACACAGCCGAGTTTGCGCTATACCGAGTTCGTATGAGTGACATATGGCCATTTCAAGTTGGGCTGTTCAAATGAGGAAAGTCAAAACCGGATTTTGGAAGGGCGTTTTAGTATTTTCCTTACCCAATTATTTTATTTCATTTTTAGGGGTTTATTTGGGGTCTAATCAGAATTAGATCAATCTAGAAAAGTAGAAATTCACATTAGGGCTTTGAGAAAAGTGAAACGAGGAGAAAGGAGAAGAAAGTTCAAGATTCATCGATTTCTTGGAGAATTGCGCGTGGATTTGCTCAAGTGGTGATCCCTACAAGGTATGTGAGATCACATAGCGTTGGGTTAGTTCACTCACACGCCAATCAAGATTCAATTAAGCGAATTATATTGATTTGAAAGTAAATCCTATGAGTTCTTGATGAAATTTCATTTGAATTCTTGTGGGTTAAGTGTTGTTGAAGTTGCTTGAGTTTGATTCATGATTTTAGGTGTGTTTTCGATTAGCATCTTGCGCATATTGATGGTATAGTTTTACGTTAAGAATCATGTTTACAAATTATTTTACCATGTAAATGCTATATATTCCCTAATAACTTTATTTTGTCATAGCACAAGTTTCAGGTTTGTAGAGATTGACAGATTGCAGACGAGATCAATTTCTCTTTCACATATGACTATCTATCGCAATAAAGGCTTTTGCATCTTTTGCACTACTCATATGATATTTTCCTCTCATAACCTAAGTCGTTTGTATCTTCCTTAAACTATCCATACCACCTTGAACTCTAATCTTATCTACTCAAGCTACTATCGCTTCTATTAGAATCTCATACCATTATTTCAATTTTTTAAGAGCTTAGTCCGTTCCTAAATCTAGAATACAGACAACCTGATTCTGTTAATACTAGAGATATGTAAATGACTTAAGGCCAAAGTCCCATCCACACCTTTTTCTTTCTTTCTTTTGTGAATTGCTTATCGTTCAATTGATCCCACTAATATATTTTCGATAGTCGGACAAATTGGCTACTTAGTCAATGTCTTTGCCTGCCAATTTATTCTTCATTATCGAGCAAAGAGGGGTAGATGTTGACACCAAATTTTGACCGACCTATAACCCTTTCCAAATTCTTGCTTTATTAAATATGTATTTTAAAACATATTTCTTTATTATATGTTTAAAATTATGCTTGATTTTTATCTAATGAATCACATACTTTAGTATTCATAATTTAGAAAAAATTATTATTACTTTGGTGTTGTTGTTGTTGTTATTATTATTATCGATTGCTAAATTTAAGATAATTAATTTACTTGCCTATTTAACGTCTATCATATTTAAGTGTGTTTATATTATATGAAAATTACGTAATATGTGTAGTATAACATTTTATTGGATAATAATTTATTAAACCTCGATCCAAATCATTTAAACTGTAGCACCTTTTATTCAATCTATTTAATTATTAGCCTTTTCTGCACAATTTTATCTCAGTACTAACCCATTTTCAATCAAGTAATTCAATCTCAAGATCTCATCTTTAATCCCAACCTTCCATTCCATTCTTTTAAATCACAACCCCACATCTCATCTTGATCCAACGGCTAAGATTGAGTCTCTTACCACTTTCCTATATTAATATCCTAACATCCTAACCCTATTTTCCTTTTTTTCTCCTCGTTCACTTTGAAAACGCCAGGCGTCGCTCCCTTAGCTCCCAACTAAATCCATCATCGGTTAATACCACCGGTGAAACCCTTGATTCACCCTCACTCGTGAGGACAACCACCAAGCGAGCTGCTCTGCTTCTTCTCTCTCCTCACGGTGCTTCTTCAACCACCAGCGGACATCAACCGCTTCACCACCCATACCAGTTTTCCCTCTCATCCCCTTTCTGTCTCCCTCTGCCTGGTGAAGCATCGTACCATGCAACCCCAACCCATTTCCTTCTCTTCTTTTCATTGGTTCTGACAAGAAACTCTGGCAAGATAGTCGCCGCGAAGGCAAGACAACCACCATTGCTCTCTAGCGATCGACAACAACAAAAACAAGATCTTCATAGCTCCGCCGCTCTGACCAGCGAGACCTGATAGAACTTTAAGGGGGATATTTAAGAGATACGTCCAGGTTCCTTTTTTTTTATTATTTCAATTATAAACTCATTTTATAAACAAATTTCTTAAATTGCCTATTTTTTTAGTATAGTAGTTATTATTGGATTCTTATGCTACATGAAATTCAATAATGACCATGAAATCTCTTTTAAGCATGATTTCCTTATGATTTGGAGTTCCTAAACTTGTGCATATTCTGCCTTGTGTGTTCCTAATTTTTTTAACGTAATCTGCCCCTTTTATAAATGAGTGTTAGTATGCATTTGAGCTTTTCTGTAAAAACACTGATTGAGTTGTGGTTTCTTGATGTAATTGTATCAAGTCTTAATATGAGAATTTGATCTATTTGCTTAATGAATTGATTGATTATTCAAAAAATCTTCATGATTCATGTTTCTTTCCATTTTTTCCTTTAGTCGAATAGTACACCCAAATACTTATCTATCCTTGGTAAACTTTGACATGATTCTTCTCCTTGATCGACTATTTTATTCTCCGGCTTTTCTTTCTTTTAGTTAGTGTGGACAACATTAAATTAATTGTTCCTGGTAAACTTTTGATAGTTATGGTAAGTAAATATACATATGTGATCTTCAAATATGGAAGTCTTTAAATCATGTTATTTTGGACTGATTTGTTTGACTGTATTAACGTGGCTCCTTCAAAATTATAAGATCGTTCATGATTCTTGCCTTCTATTTATAATGAAAGATTCATCTATGGTACTCTCTAATTGTCAATTGGTTATTGCACTATTTAATATCAATTGATTTATGGTAAAATCCATGCATTGATGTTCACTGTTACTTGTTTGTTTTTTAGAAAACTTTGACTTATTATCATTTTTTATTAACTGGATTTTTAAAGTCGCATGGTTATGATAATATTAACCAATTCAATACCAAGAATGAGGGTCTAATTGAGGAGAATAGTTTTCTTTCCTTTTCTCTATTTTTGTACTATTGATGTGCCCTCTATATTTTACTATAAAACAAGACTCTTTCCATTATGTCCCCACACTAAAACAAGCACAACACTCTCATACACTATCAAAAGCAATAATATTCTTATGTACTACCTTATATGTATTTTGTTGTTCTTGTGGTTGCACGACGTATGGACTCCGGCTCTAACATCATGTTTTGTTTGAATATTGTTTAACCGGTTAGTGATCTTTAGTAGAATTATAATATTTGGTATGTTCATGGTAGTTACTCCATTATCTATTTTTTTTATCTTTCCTTACTTTAGTGGCCTTATAAGCTTACTTTTTCTAAGAGTACCTTTATTACTTTAGTATTTTATTTTAAGGTACTAATAAAAAACATACTCTCACCCCTTCGAATATTCTTTGCACGTACACTGTAATGAAATGACATTGCTTGTAATCCAATCATGGAAAGTGAGGAACTCAACGCGAGAAGCCAAGCAAAGTGGAATCGTCACCCCAAAAGGGGCATCGGGTACATTTTGGAAAATGATGAAAAACACATAGGCTATAGCTGACTTCATGTATGAAGCGCACATATAGCTTTATAAAAATAAGGCAACTCGTTATTCCCTTCTGTTTTAATTTTATATGTCACCCTTTTAAAAGTGTTAAAAACTTGATAAGTTTTATCATTACGTTAACTTACCAAAATACTTTCATATAATCTTAATATGAAAAAAATATATACTTATATTTTAGATTCACGTGACTTTTTAAATATCAAAATATTTTATTTATTACTCTTGGATAATTAAAAAAAAATTACTTTTCGTCTTTTCTTAAGACATTTAAGATAGTTGATCATAAAAAATGACATAGAGGGAGTAACACTGTAATGAGCCCATTTTAGCCTTGACATATTTTGATCCCTCTCTATCTCTCTCTGAAAACTTTAAATTTATATGTTGTTGATTTATTTAAAATTCTATTTTCATGATATTTTTAATTCTTCAATTATGGAAGCAATCAGGTTAGTTCTTCTATCGTTTCTTCTCCTTATGGTTATTTTATTTTTATTTAGCTTTTCATTTTATTTAATATTATCCAAACACTTTAAGCCTTTTATTAGAAGCGATCAAGTCAGCCTCTCCTTCTTTATTTCTTAATATTTCAAGTATCTTATTTCTATATTTGGTACTCGATAATCTTACTTTGCTTAATTGAATTCATAAATTTGTGTGGCTTCATTAGCTCTGTATGTGTCAATTTTTATAACTCGCATTGATTTGTTTTGCTTGTTTAAACAAACTATTGTCATGTTAAATCCCCACATAATTCACCTAGGCTTATATCAATTAGATAATAACCTATTCATGCTTAATTTATTCACCCGTCTTAAATTGTTTTTTTTATATTCTTTATCTTATAGTGACCTTATTTGTCATGTTAAATCCCCACATAATTTACAAGATTCGACCGGGACCCACATTTGTGGACCTTAAAAGGTACTTAACACCTTCCTTTTAAGGTAACATGAACCCTTACCCGATCTATGGATTAACAAACCCTTTTAATTAACTTTGTTTGTAAATGGGATAGAATGGTGGTGCCCTAAAACACCTTTCATTTGTTAGGTAACGACTCTTCTTTTTTTTTAATTCGAAAAGAGTTGTCCTATCACACCCCTAGCCTACACCCTGGAAGTGCACTCAAGAACCATTGATGGTCCCCAAGTGAAACCTTGGTCTAGCTCAATAATCAATGGAAGACTTACTCAACATCATATGAACTTAAAAGTAAATGTTTCTCAAAAGTCTCAAAATAGATAACTCAGAATATTTTAAAGAAAACATTCAACTAGCCAAAAGAGGAAAATCAAGTCTTAAATATTCAACAATGAAAATTCAAAGACTCCTCAAAACAATATGGTCTATCTATGAAGCTTCTAACAACTATGATGGAAGTTGGGACAAGACCCACGACATCCTGATACGATTGAAAGTAAATGTGGGAATCCTCCAGAAGGAAGGAGGCTCACCAAAGCAACGGTATCAACCAAGCGCCTTGTAACATCCAACTTTAGAAAGAGCTAAATTCAGAAAGAGTTAGTTTGGAAAAAGCCCAAATTGAAAATTTTGCAAGTTATGCTAAGTTATGAGTTTTAGGTCAACTTCAAACGACCATAACTTTCTGTACAAGATTATTTAGGTGGCCCATAAGATATCAAATGAAAGGTCTTTGAATTCTCTTTCCAACTCCACCAAGTTCGCAAAGTATTGAGTTCGGATGAGGGAGATATGCCCTTTTGAAATCTGTCTGTCCAGTTATAGAAAGTCACCTAAAAATATGATGGGTATTTTGGTCTTTTCCTTACCCTTCCAGATTAAAGTGTTTTTAGTAAATATTTTGGGGTCAGATCTTATTTGGATCAATTTTACAATCTTAAATAACACTTAGAGTTTTAGAAGAGAGTTCAAGAAGATAAAAGAGGAAAGGTTCAAGGCATTCATCAAGTTTTCTTGCAATTCAAGGATTGTTTTGCCAAGGGTTTGATCCCTAAGAGGTATGTTAGTTCTTATAGTGTTAGGTTCTTTCACCCACACTCCAATCATTCTATTTTAAATGCAAATTTCATTCTTGAATTTGAAGAATTTGAGTTCTTAATGAGTTTTCTTGAAATATCATCCTTTATCTTGATTGTTGGGGTTTTGATGAATTATTGAGATGAGTATCAGTAATATGAGGATTGTTTTTAGTAGATTATTCTATACATATGTTGGGTATTTGAATGTAAGTGAGTTGGGAAGAAACCATTCGATTCTAGGCGAATTAAAGGTAGAAAATGAGAAAGAAAATTCGTCGGGAAGGGGATGGCGCGCCACGCCAGTAGTGCGCCAGAAAATATGTTCTGTAGAAAATATGTTTGCGAGTACTAGGTAAAACTGTAATGAAGTCCATGTTTATCAATTCTCACTTCCATGTAAGAATGGTCATCTCTTGTGTCTTACCAACTAGTTTCTGATGTTCTACCTTCACCTGCTAGCAATTAGAGCACTTATCCACCAAATCTTCTATTGCCCTTTTCATACCATTCCATAAAAAGACTTACCGCAGATCACATTACATCTTGGTGGCACTTGGATGAATAGAATACCTGGAGTTATGGGATTTTGTAAGGATCGGCTGTCTCAACTCATCCACCTTAGTCGCACATAAACGACCCTAATAGCGAAGCACAACATCTCCCCTTTGGGTGAAGACCTCAACTTTCTGTTGATGAGTTGCCCTTCAATTGTAGCAATATAGGATGATCGTCTTGTTTCTCCTTAACCTCTGCCACCAATGAAGATTCTGACCCATTTTGGATTGTTACACCACCATCTGATATGCTCAGAAAGCAAACTCCTAAGTGAGCAAGCCGGTGAACATCTTTTGCTAGTTCTTTCCTTTCCTCCTC
The DNA here is from genome assembly GCF_900185275.1 of Solanum verrucosum. NCBI lineage: Eukaryota > Viridiplantae > Streptophyta > Magnoliopsida > Solanales > Solanaceae > Solanum > Solanum verrucosum. The sequence continues at coordinate 3,155,339 of NW_026020157.1, forward strand.
GACATGAGTTACACTACCCATAGATTGTCTGCTAAGAGCATCAGCTACTACATTGGCCTTATGAGAATGGTAAAGCACATTCATATCATAGACCTTGAGGAACCCAAGCCATCTCCTCTAGCAAAGATTCCACTCTTTCTGGGAACATATACTGAAGGCTCTTAGGGTCTGTGAACACATCTATGTGAACACCATACAAGTAATATCTCCAAATATTTAGGGAAAATACTACGGATACTAGCCCGAGGTCATGAGTCGAATAGTTCTTCTCATGCACCTTAAGTTGTCTAGAAGCGTAAGCTATAACCTTACCCCGCTGCATCAACACACAAACTAGGCCAACTCTGGATGCATCACAATAGATCACATAATCGTATAAACCCTCTAGTAGAGTCAAATCATGACTTGTAGTCAACCTGGTTTTTAGTTCTGAGAATCTCTTCTCACAATCATCCCACCACTGCAACTTAACAATTTTCTAACTCAACTTAGTCAATGGGGAAGCTATGGATGAAAATCCTTCCACGGACCTTCTGTAATAACCAGCTAAACCCAAAAGCTTCTTATATCTGTAGGAGAGGGTAAGTCTGGGCCATAGCTTCACTGCCTCTATTTTATGTGAGTCCACCCGGATCCATTTACTAGACATTATATGCCCAATAAAAGTAACTGGTTGTAACCAAAACTCACATTTCCTAAACTTAGGGAATAACTGGTGATCTTTGAGAGTTTCCAGAACAACCCTTAAATGAGTTGCATGTTCTTCCTCATTCCTAGAGAAAGTTAGGATATCATCAATAAAGACATTATAGAACAAGTCCAAATACTGTTTGAACACCCTGTTCATCAAATCCATGAAAGTGGTAGGAACATTGGTTAGTCCAAATGACATAACTACAAATTCATAATAACCATACCCTGTTTAGAAGGCTATTTTTGGAATGTCACTATATCTGGCTCTAAGATGATGATAATCGAATAGAGGTCTATTTTCAAAATATGACTAGCACCCTGAAGTTGGTCAAACAAGTCATCAATCCTAGGAATAGGGTACTTATTCTTGATTGTGACTTTGTTCAATTGTTTATAATCAATGCACATCCTAAGAGACCCATCTTTCTTTTTTCACGAACAACATTGGTGCACCATATGAGGAAATACTAGGTGTGATGAAGCCCTAATATACAAGGTCTTTCAATTGCTCATTCAATTCCTTAAGCTCAGCTGGAGCCATTCTCTAATGAGGAATAAAAATAAGTTGGGTATCTAGAAGTAGATCAATTCAGAAGTCGATTTCCCTTTCGGGATTAACTCTGGGAAGATCTTCGAGAATCCTTCATATTCTATCATCAACATTCATGAGTGTCAAATTGAGAAAAATACTTTCAATAATAATACATTTACGTTCATAACATGATCACATTAGCTCCATTGAATGTCCATTCATAAAAATGTCATGTAACACTTATATTTCTCATACTATGCCTTCAAGGCCATGGTCACAATACATTCCATAATTAAACACCTCCACCATAAGTGGATCAAACCAAGCAAGAACAATTTGTTTATCCATAATATGAGATTAATCCAACTTACCATCCTCCAAAGCCATAATCAACAACACTCAAGTCCCAACCATTTTTTCTTACCACAAGAGAATTCTTCCATAACTTGCCCATAAGGCCACAATCCTCAATTATCCATATACCAACAATGCATCATAAATAGGTATGGAAAACCATATAAATCAACAATACAATCCAATCTAAACACAATTTCATCAACATTAAATCATAGGCATTAAACCCACTTCATTAGCAAATTCTAGGCTTTTAATGAAAACATGGGTTCCTGAAGAAGTTTCATATAAAAATCATCTTAAAATCATAAATAGAACTTCAATTCACCAATATAATGACTTTGAAAACATTTTACCCATGAACCCATACCTAGAATAGAAAATAGAAGTTTTGTTCTTTGAAGACTTTTGAAACCTTTTTGAATGGACTCCTTGAAGGAAAGATAATCAAGGATCAAGGGTCACCATACCTTTGTTAAGATTCCCCAAGAAAATTGATAAAGAAACCACCTTCAATCCAAGCCCTAGCTCCAAGTTCTTGACCTTCTTAAAATGGAGGATTGTAGAGAGAAAAGTATTTGAGAGGAGGTGAGTTCTTTTTAATTCTAATTGGAGTGACTTAAAATGGAAGAATTTGGTCTAGAAGGGTTTTATAATTAATAGGAAAGGCATATAATAAAAGGGGCTCAACTTAGGAAAATAAAGAAGGACCCACTTAAAAGTTCCACCAAACCCGTCTAAGCTAACCCTTTTTGACAGTGCTTCACTATTTTGGGCATAACTTTTTACTCCGAGATCGAAAAAGGGGAAAACTCAGTGGCGTTGGAAAGAGGACTCAGATACCTTTAATTGGATAGGTAATGGTCCACCTAATTCATTTTGAGCTAAAAGATATGACCATTTAAAGTTGACCCTCACTCCTAACTTAAAACTAAAAACTGTTTTTAGGGGACTGTTTTGAGGGTCTCGGTTCTAAATGATTTCATGACCTAGCTTAAGGTCTTGCTAGCTTATAAAGGTGATTAATCAACTAGCTAATCAACCCCTTAAGCCCTTAAACAACACTCCAAACTTCAACGTCAAGACCCTTACAACTTACTAGTTCAAACAACTAGTTTCAGGACGTCACTGTCATTTCTCATCATTTCATCAAATTCTCAACTCCAAACTCACATGTGAGGCTCTAGTTTCACTGGTTCATTTTTTTTTTTGGGTCGTTACACGTGGTTTCCATCTGCGACTTATATTTCAGGCCCCCTGATCCACGGAAGAGATCCACGGACCGTAGATCAGTCTACGGACCGTTGGTCTCCTCCGTGGATGACCACTGTAGCATCTGTCAAATTTTTTTTGTGGACTTAGTTTAGGGTCGTTACCAATTCTAAATAGTTTCTTTTGCTGCATATGGTTAGTTTTGGCACTAATATCGTTCCTGCAGGTATGATGGCACCCAAGAAGATGGTCACCTACTCAAAACGGGGCAAGTCCAAATTGGTTGCCCCTAGCTTCCGATTAATTAATGAGGACACCGAGAACGACTCTGATCCAGCATATGTGCCTCTCAACCCTAGGGCCTCTCGCGTAGCACCGAGAATCACCCCCCGGAAGGTGATCCCCGACGTAGTCACTGTGTCCCAGTCTGATGAGGAGCACACACTGATCGGGTCACCAACTGGGGCTGCTTCCAGTTCAGAGGGACCTATGTTCGGATCCGAGTCTACCCATGCCTCAGGCTCCCAGTCTGCCCACTCTTCACAATCAGAGTCTGTCCATGCTACAGGGTCCAACGCCAAATCATCCACAGGGTCTGGAGAGAATGACCAAGCAGCCTCGTCTGATGAGGCAACTAGTTCAGAGTCCATGCCTGCACCAAAGAATGATGAACCCGCTCTGGTAGCAGGGGAGCTGAATAGATGGTGTGTAAAGGGTCAATGGCAAATCTATCGGGATGCAAAGATGGTAAATGACAAACAAAAGATGGCCCGATTACTTCAAGAGGAGCGCAGAGTCCTCACGGGGAGCTTGCATACTGTGCCAGATATTCACTGGCTGTTCAAACTTCACAAGTGTGACTGGATGGCTCGAGACCCAGGGACGTATAGCGAGGAGATTGTCTGGGAGTTCTACGCTTCCTATGCTACCACTCTCCGAGGGTCCATTTCCAAGCGGTCAAAGCCACTAGCTCAGGCCCCACTCACTTCCACCTTGGTTCGAGGGTGTCCGATGGACATATCACCCGCCACCATTAGTCGTTTTCTCTATGGTCCTACCACGGGCCACTCTTGGTCTCCTAACACTTCATAGTTTGATTACCGTTGGGACATCGTGCGGAGTAGCGCTTTCCAGAGGAATGCTGAGCAGCGAGAGGCTGTGATAGTATGGCTATCCAGGTACATTGCTGCAGATGGCGAGCGAGCGTAATGGGTCGCTGCTCCATGGTTGGGCATCCGGAAGGCCACATTGAATTTTGTAGCCAAGTTCTTCTGGCTGTTGGTACGCAACAGAGTGTCGCCTACAAAAGCTGACAATCAGGTCACATGGGACAGAGCGGTGATGGTTGCTGCATTACTGGCAGGAGTAGAAATAGACTTTGCCCGAATGCTGCTGGCGGAGATCCACGAGAGATCTTTCAGGACCTCCACTACTTACCCCTTCCCCTGTCTGATCTTTCACTTGTGCAGGGACTCTGGAGTATCGATCTGGCATTGTGACAGGCTAGTCCACCCTACAGGGGCATTGGACATCGGCCTTATTCGGGATGACGTAAATGTGGCAGCACCTCGCAGAGAGCCCCAAATTGAGGTACCCCCCTTGGATTCCGATCTTGCAGACACTGTGGGGCAGGCACAGGACGCTGACCCCATTATCCCAGACCACATCGACACTGTCCCAGGCTCCTCTTCTTAGGCATCTAGTGTTGCTCCTAGTTCTTCCCGGTCCATACCACAGTTAGGAGCGACGGTTGTCCCGATGGCCAGAGTACAAAAGTTAGAGGCGCAGATGGCCACACTGCTGCATCACATCCCGCCGTGGATGCAAAAGTCGATTGCCGAGTCTGAGGCTAGAATGGAGCGCAAAATGGAGGGGATGATGGACCGTAAGGTCCTGGTGGTTAATGAGCGGCTTGACGCCTTTAAGTTGCGAGTCCTCGATCAATCAGTTTTGGCCACAGACTTATCTACTTTGCAGGCTGCCATAGCCAGCCTCCGGACTGATATTGATGCCATTCTTGCTGCACCTTCAGTTGAGACTCAGGCTGCCCCTACTGCGCTGACTGATGATACAGTGCTAGATGCTCTATTCAGTGGCATCGCCGAGGAGGGGCCTGCACCGACATATGCCAAGGGCAAGCGGCACCGCTCTCATCGCACGGAGGAAGAGAAAGCTCAGAAAAGACAGCGTCGGCAAGAGAAGGAGGCTAGGAGGGCTTCGATTGCAGACGAAGAGTTGCGCCAGCAGAGGGTGCGTGAGAGAGCTGCAGGGGCATCGAGCTCTACCCCAATTGCAGAGGTTCAGCCTATTGTGAGGGGAGTTGCGAGCACCACTGATGGTGCAGAGCAGTTGATAGAGAGCACTACTGAGGGTACTAGGATTGCTGAGGTGGGCACTACTGAGGGTGCCCCCACTGATGTTCCAGAGGGCTCCGGGAAACCGGACCCCTATCCTTGTTGATGATTCTCCGACGCTTTGCGCCACAAGTTTGCTTCACTCAAATCCATTCACTTTTACTGTCTATGTATGCATTGTGGACAATTGCATCTATTTTTGTTGGGGGTGGGGTAAATGGATCGTGAGTGATAGGGTGAAGTCTGAGTAACCCAACTCATGAATCCTCTCTTGGGGTTTTCTTGCCTGTGTTCTTTTACCCCAAGAGAATGTTTAATTTTTGTTGAACCGGCATGTCTTAGGATCGTAGGTGTAGCAGCATGATACAAAATGAAGCATGATGGCTTATAAAAAATGATACCCGTCAGATTATGGGTTGTATGATAGAAGTAGGCTACGATTAGTTGATTGTGTTGGCTCTGAGTATGACGTAGTAACAATCGACCATATGACATAACTAGACCTGAAACTTGAACTGGGTAAACTGATAATCTGATAATGAAACTATGTGCCAAGAGTGAGTGAAAATCATTGACTGTTCAAACGGTTTTTGTGCAAAACTAGAACTTGCCCAGTTAGTCCTGCTAAGACAATTCAATCTAGAGGATAGGAAGTGATCATAGGCCGTTGTTCTGAAAAATCCACAAATTGCCTAGAAGGAGTCAACCAAATGAAATAACTGTTCCCTTTGATCCAGCTTTGAGCCTAAAAAAATAAACCATTTCTTTCTAAAACCCCGAACTCACGTTCCAATAATCTACTATGTTGGCCCCGGTCCCTCCTTGGACATGTGCACTTTGACTTAGGCCAAAAGCCTAAGTTGAGGGTGGCTAATGTAAAAAGTAACTTCAATCTTGGCCCTGACCCGACATCGGGTATTGTACACCTCAACTAACGGAAAATCCATAAGTTGAGGGTGGCTATGAAAGAGGAAACTGAAAGAAAAATGGGTATGAAAAGAGTGAAAAAAATAAATAAAAAAGAAAAAAGAAAAAAGAAGAAGGAGAAAATGTGAGGAAAGGATGTGACCTGTTAAGAGCGAAAGGAACAATAAAATAAAAGGAAAATGAGCTACAAAGTCTAAAGTCACATCCGTGGTTGAAGAAAATCAAGGGAAAGAAGGTAAAACAATCATATGACAAAAATAGGGCAAAAAGAGGTTAAAAGCCTAGTGTAATGACAAGGAGGGCAGAAAGTCACTAAACAGTACCCAAATGTACCACACCTGACCCTGAGCCTACATTACAAGCCAATGAAGTCCTATAGTGATCCTGGAGTCTAGTTTGGAGAGTCTGAGCTGTGAAAATAAGGGCAAACTTATGGCAGTAAGCACTAACTGTATTTGAAATTACTTCTGAGCGTGAGTGTTGAATAAATCCTTGTACCATGAATGAAATTAAATTTTTGTGAAAAGAGGATTTCGTTTGAAGTAAAGGCACTAGTTCCATTGTTGGAAAGTTGGTACCTGGGTGACAGTGAGAAGGTGTTTATTGTGTGTGAGTTAGTTGGTCTGTGTCATGATGTGATCCACATGAGTTGGCTTGTCAAGTCTAAGAGAACGAATGTGCACCTGAACAATGAGGAGGTAGAGAGCCATGGGATTGCTTGAGTTTAGAAATGCTTGCTACTATACAAGTGTCATTTAGAGTTGTAGTGCGTCGCTTGAGGACAAACAACGAATTTAAGTTGAGGGTGTTGATTTACCGTGATTTTACGATATTTCTAATATATTTCACTTACAAGTTGTGTGTGTCTAGGGCCTTTTTATATTGGTTTTTATGTGTTTTATCATGTTTTGCAGGAAAGGTGTTCAGGCGCGGACGTTTAGAGACAGCTGAAGGAAATGCAGAAAAAGGCATCCACGGAGGTCATCTACGGACCGTAGGTCCATTCACGGTCCGTAGGTGAAGATCGTAGATCAGCAGGCATGTTGTTGAGGACATACAGGGAAATCTGACTAAGTGTGGAACCACGGTGCCCATTCACGGTCCGTAGATTGATCTACGGACCGTACTGTTGATCCGTAGAGTGAGACTGCGAGGATTCCAGTACCTGATTTTTGAAGATTCTAAGTATGGAGCTACGGAAGGGATTGACGGACCGTAGGTCGATCTACGGTTCGTGCTGCTGGTCTGTCGTTTGCTTCAGAGAAGCTGATTGTTGGATGCTGAAATATTTTCTTAAGTCCCGAGTGACGGAAGGGACTTATGGACCGTAGATCCATCGACGGTCCGTAAGTCAGTCTCGTGGATCGAAGACGCTTACCTAAACAAAACTGTCCTTAATTTGTTTCCTTTTTTATTTAGGATTTGTTTTCTATAAATAGGACATGTAAACCTCGTTTTTGGGGGTTAGACACTATTATTCTATTTTTGCTTTGTAACTTTGGAGATTAATTTGCAACCCTAGCAATTATTGATTTCCCAAGTTCGTTTTGAAGATTTTGGCTTTGCAATTCAAGTTAATTTTCTGGGTTTATTATTCTCTTTACGTAAGTTCATGATTTCTTCATCTACAATTATGAATTGTGTTCTTGCCAATATGAGTAACTAAATCCACAACTAGGGTTGTGGGAACCATGATCAATTAACAAAGTATGAATAGTAAATAAGTAATTCTTGACTAGTATTTTGCATGCATTGATAATTCTTTCGTTTAGAAGTCTTTTTAACGCTGGCCAACGTTAGAATTCGCCATTTTACTACTTGCCGGACCAAGGAGGTAATTAACAAGAAAAGAATTATCAACATAGGTTTAGTGTGATACTATCTACTAGGCTAGTGTCGATTGGTGCGAAGTAATAACTAAGCCAAACATCGATTATGATGTCTAATATGAGGTAAAGGTAAGGGTTAGTAAATTATACACACGTAGCCGGACCAAGGTGCGGGGTGACATTCTCTAGATGCCGGACCAAGGATTTAGAGATACCTAACTTATCACTTTGCATGTAATACACTAGAAAAGCTTGAGTCATAGAATTGTAGAAGCATGATGCATGGTTTTTGGAGTCTTGTGTGGAAAAGAATGAATTTCTATATTCTCCTTATAATGATGCATGCTTTAAATAGAGTTCTTGATTTAAATAATAAAATGAAGCTCATGATTGTTGTTCTCCTTATATGCATAAAATGGTAAGTTGCTAAAAATTGTTAGAGTTGATTAGTTGAGCATGCTTAAGTGTATTCTTGATGTGGCATAATTTTGCTTTAATGAGATAATTGAATATTGTGTTCTTTGATGTTGTTTTGAGTGTGAGGTACTATGGAGAAGGGAGTTCCTCCGAATAAATGAGAAATGGAAAAAGGTTTGAGGCATGTTGAGTTGTAGGTGTGATTCCTACTTTCATAAAATTTGAATGAAGTGGTGTTCTAATGGCTTGTTATGTGGAGTTGATGTTTCCTCCTTGATGAATGCTTTCATATTGATATTGTATGATTGTTGTGGGCGGCTGGTCTTGAGTCATTACCCATAATGTTTTAAAGTGTCATTTGAGGACGAATGTTCCCAAGTGGGGGATATTGTAATGCCACTCAAAATGAAGTAGGAAGAACTAGAGATTCACATGTGTTTTACTGGAGTATGGTTTTGCCGAGTCGTGTTTAAAAGAGTTTCGTGAGTCAACGTCAAGGCATGTGCTAGACTCTATGTTAAAAAGGTGGTTTTAAATGTTGGTTTAAGGAGGAGGCATGTGCCAAGCCAAGGGGACAAGGCTTGCCCAACCTTGGCCAAGCTACTGCCCCATGACCACGGACCACTTCACGGCCAGTGGTCATGACCACGGCTTGTGAAAGTGGCAGTGAAAGTCACTTGGTGGCAAAGCTTGCAAGCCCATTTAGCCAAGCCACTGCCTCCAAGTTCACGAGCATCACCACGACTCGTGGTGTTGAGTAAGGATCGTGGGAGCTGCTGTGAACTTGACTTGGCCTTGGAGGGCTTGGCAAGTGAGGGAGGCTCAATGCCTCAAGAACCACGAGCACCACCACGAGTCGTGGTGCCCCTCACGACCGATTTAGTTGGGCGTGGTCCAAGACGGGCTGCCTTAAGGGAAGGGTTTTTAAGTAATTTCATTTTAATTGTTTATTATGTTGTGTTGATTTTTAAATGGTTTATATGATAAGTATATAAGGTTTTTAGTCTTTTAACAAGTCATTTACTCTCTTTTCCCAAATCAAATCCCAAAGTTCTTCTCTCTCAATATTTCTCTCTCAACTCAAGGAAGAAGGAGAAGTGGAACCTAGGGTTTTAGATTTCAAGATTTCTTCATCAAATTTTCATGGGATTCATCAAGTCTAAGGTATGGTGACCCTTGATCCCTGATTATCCTTTCTTTCAAGGAGTCTATTCAAAAGGGTTTCAAAAGTCTTCAAAGAACAAAAAGCCTTATTTCTATTCTAATCATGGGTTCATTGATAAATTGTTTTCAAAAGCATTATATTGGTGAATTAAAGTAGAATTGATGATTTTATATGAACTTTCTTCAAGAATCCATGTTTTCACTAAAACCTTAAATTTGCTTTGAAGTGGGTCTATTTCTATAAATTCAAGGTTGATGGAAATATGTGTAAAGTGAAATGTATTGACATCTCTTGTGTTGTTTTAACGTTTATTTATGATTAATTGTTGATAATGGATGAATTAAGGGTGGTAAGCCTTATGGGTGAAGTATTGATGATTTTGGCTATGGCTTTGGATTATGGTAAGAAAGCTTGAACTATCCTTATGGAATTGATTGTTGTTGGTAGGTTGAACCCACTTTTGGTGGAAGTGTTATACCTTATTCTTGTGTGGTATTATTGGGAATTGAGGCCATGAAGGGCAATATATGAGTTTTATTATATTGTTGTATTGTTATATATAAATGAGTATGTAACGTCCTATATGAAGCTATATTTAAAGTTTTATATGAAGCTATATGTGTGAAGGTACGATATGAATGAATTTATATGATCTTGTGATGATCCTATGTAAAGTGGATAGCATTGTGATCTAAAGTATGATTTTCTCATGATGTATGTATGAGATGATGTTGGATTATGAAGTATCCTTAAAAGATAATGTTGTGACTGGGTTGGTAGGCTAAAGTGTCTCTCCTTGTTACTTAAAGTCTTGAATGCATGAATGTGTGAAGTGGACTAGAACCAAGAAATGGTGCCCTTTCCATGAATGGTAAAAAGAGGACTCTTAGACTATGTCTTGATTAGGCTAGACCTAGCATGGTACCCTTTTCATGAGTAAGTCTAGGCTCCTATATGTGAATGTATAACCTTGAAGGATGAGCCTTAGGGCGATGTTCCCTTCTTGAGTGAAATGATAGACTTAGAGATGGATGGAGCCGGAAGGGCATACGAATCTTTATCTAAGAAAGTCAAATAAGCTATCCTTGTGAACCTAGATTGGCTATGACTAAGAAATGGGGCCTTTCTTGGGAAGAGGTACGATGAGTTGGTTGAACTAGATAAGGAACCCTCTCTAGTACATACGTGATTGAATACTTTATGGAAACCAAGGCTAAGCACCCAGTGGATGTGGTTAGGATGGTGGCCTAATTGAGCATGAGATTAGGCACAATGAACATCCTTGGACATCTCTTAAGCCATGTTCCAACATGGGTTGTTTTTAGTTCTACCTTTGGCAAGTAGAACAACCTCCACGGAGTAGGATAGACTCCGGATTCCATACCTTGCTAGTGTGGTCTATGTCGGTTAAGGCCTATTTCCATCATGTGGGATGTTCGCTCGTATATTTGATAGGTTCTACAATGTGTAGGTAGTAGTATGGGATGGTTTCTAGACATGGCACGAGTAGGCTTAAAAGATGTTAAAGTGAGTTCTTTAAGCCTTAGGGCTATTATGTGATTGTCCCCTATATGCTTGTGTGTCTCTTAAATAGTTTTATAAAGAATGTTGACTTAGTGTGTTATAATGTAATGATAAAACTCTTGTCTATGGTAACTCTTAGGAACACTTAGGTGTATATGATGAGGTTGTATGGGCGATCACTTGATTATTCACTTAAGTGTGGCTTAGGGTGACTTGAGATAGAGGCTTAAATGGTAATGATGGAAATACTTTGCTATCTTGTTTAAGTATTGTGCCCTTGTATTAATTGAGTTGTAAATGATGTGAATATGGTCTTAATTGTGAATGGTGACTTGAAATGCGAGTTTACGCTTGTGGTTGTAAAGGTTCGTCAAAGAAGGTCTTGAAAGCATACATTCCTTGTAAATGTCCATTGTGCATGTTTTCTTGCATGGTCATCATACTTAGTACTTATTGTACTAACTCCATATTTCTCTATTGTTATAAGTGTACGTGGTGGGAAGTGAGGAGTTCTTTTGAGGAAGCTTGGGATATTGAATCTTCTCAAGAACCTTGGTATGTCCTCATATATTCGAGGACATACTTGTTATCTTTCTAGTATTTCCACTTAGACATTGTACAAGACTTATATTTTCTATTATTGTAAAGGGCCGTGTACCTAAGATGTTCTATTCGTGTCTAAGATGGTACATGAGACTTAGAAATTCTAATTCTTTACATTTGAAAGCATTTATGAGTATTATGGATTTGTTTTAAAAAGTGTTCTTATTCCTTACGATTTTTAATACGGAATGTGATGAATGAATGATAAGGCTTGTATAAGGATTCTGAGATGTCGAATACGCATGTAACGGCTAGGGGGTGCTCCCGGGTCGTTACAATTCGGCCGTTTCAGGGGTTATAGATTTTTCTTAAATGAAACCCTCCCGAATTTTATAGCTCCAAAATGGAAGAGGATCATCAAGGGTTCATCGATGAGATTTATAAAGTTCTTGCTATTATGGGGGTATCTTCTGAAGAGAAGGCAGAGTTAGCTGCCTACCAACTAAAGGATGTGGCTCAAGTGTGGTATGATCAGTGGAAGGGTGAGATACCCATAGGAGCGGGTATGGTGGAATGAGAATCATTCAAATCGGCATTTCTTGATAGATTCTTTCCCCTAGAGTTGTGGGAGGCAAACATGCAGGTGTTCATTAACCTACGTCTAGGAAGTATGAGTGTTAAGGAGTATGCCCTAACGTTCACTCAATTGTCTAAATATGCTCTATCTATGGTTACAGATTCGAGAGCTGAGATAAATAAGTTTTTGATGGGTGTATCTGATATGTTGGTAAAAGAGTGTCGTACCGCCATGCTCATTAGTGGCATGGACATCTCTCGTCTCATGGTCCATGCACTACAAAATGAGGAGGAGAAACTCAAGGAGAAGTCTAGGGAGTTAAAAAGGGCTAGGACCGGTGATGGGAATTTCTCTAATGCTAGATCCGATGGACATGGTAAACTTAGAACTCAAAAAAAGCTTTCCGATCAAGTGTCCCCCAATGCTCATAGGCATAACCAAGAGAGGGTGTCTAACCTAAGTGGAGGGAGTAATAATGAATCTTTGTTGCCTAAGCCCACTTACACTATGTGTGGAAGGAAGCACCATGGTAAGTGCCTAGTCAGTATGGACGGTTGCTATGGTTGTGCCAAGATTGACCTTCTAGTGAGGAATTTCCCTACGCTCACGGCAAGAAGAAGAGAGGCCAAGGAAGCTTCTCTTAGAGGTCCATATTCTAATGCTCGAAAACAAAACCGCTTTTATGCACTCCGGTCTAGAGATGACCAAGAAATCTCTCCGGATATAGGCACCGGTATGTAGATAGTTCCTTATAGATGTAAATTTTTTATTAGATCTCGGTGCTACTTTTTAAGCTTTGATATTATTGTTGGTATGAATTGGTTGCATTTCTCGTATGTTGTTGTGGATTGAAAAACTTGTGTAGTCAAGCTTTAGTTCCTATGTGACCCTATCCTAGAAGGGAAATTCAAAAGCCTATGTCTAGATGTTAGTTTTTCCTTATAAGAAGGTTAGAAGAATGATGGCAAAAGGTTGATTTTACCACCTAGTTGGTGTGAGGGAAATAGATGGTTTGTATTGACCAACTTCAAGGGTTAGTTATTTCTCTAAGATTGATTTTGTTCAGATTCTCACCAATTGAAGGTCAAGAAGGGGATGATATTCCAAAAAGGGCTTCGTGAACCCGGTATGATTGTTATGAGTTTATGGTTATGTCATTTGGGATTGACTTAAAGGAAGTGGTACTTAAGGAATATGTAGAGGCTTCCTCCCAAGGGGGAGATGGTGTGCTTAGAAAGCAATGTTGTGAGTGTTGCAATATCCTCATCTCTTTCCTTCTACTCCCACTCTAGCTTGATATCAATAGTTCCTCTTAGCTTGTATTATGTTTTCAAGTCATGAGTGTTTTATGTGTTTCCATGATTTCCTTATGATATGCATGTTCTTGAGCATGTTTAGTAAGAAAATGAATTTTCATGATTTATGTTCCTCATGATGTTGTGCATTTAGTATGAGTTACACCGATTTCCAGAGAGCTTTTAAGCTAAGTTTTGAGTAATTATCTCAAACCAAAGAAATAAGTTTTTTTAAAAAAACATATTAGCTAAGTATATTTTTGGGAGTAGTATTGAGCACAAATATGGGGATGTGAGTTCATAATAACTCAAGTCTCCATAAACCATGTAGCCATCATGGGTAGTAAAGGATCATACTTTTTAGATGGCTCCTTATGTTATTTTTTAGCATAGACTAGTGGATCCACTTAGTTAAGGCGTTTTATATGACGACAAAGTATAGGATAGTTCTGGTAGCGTGGGCAAGACATTGCATCACCACTTACGCTCATAGTGATGGTTGTCGGTTAGAGAAACTCATACAAAAACTATGCTACTTTATTAGATAAGTAAATTGAGTTGTTATTGTATTGCTTTAAAAATTTGAATTGCTACCTACAGTGTTAAATGCTTTGTACATCTGTACCCTATATATATTGGAGTACTCTGCATTTGATTTAAGTTGTTCATGAGTTGAATAAAGACAATGTAAGTGTTTCTTTCAGATTCCTTTCAAGCTTACGTGATGTTTAGTATTCCCCTCGTACATTCAATGTATTGATTCCATTTGGCATGCATCTTTTAATGATGCAGAAACAGGAAACCATCATCAGCATCTAGCGCCTCGTTGATCTAGTTGAGCACTCAGAGTCAGTTGGTGAGCCTCCTTGCTTTTCAGAGGACTCCTTTTACTTTGCTTTCTAGTATTTTAGTTGTTAGGGTGATCGGGGATCTTGTCCCGACATCCCTCATTGTTTAGAGGCTTCATAGATGAGTAGTTATAGTCCTTTAGTCTTATCCATTTTAGATGTTGTTTAAAGACTTGAGTTTGCCTTATTGGCTAATTTGAATGTTCCCTTAAAAACATTCTAAGTTTGATTCATAAGTTTCTTGTTTGAGATTATTTTGTTATGTTTAAGTCTTCTACTGAGCAAGTAAGCCAGTCCAAGAATTTGCTTAGGGACAGAAATGGTTCCGAGTACCAGTCCCACCTAGGGTGTAGGCTTGAGGCATGAAAAACTTGGTATCAAAGCCCAGAGTTCAAGAGTCCAGAGAGTCTATGAAGTCGTGTCTATAGAGTTCTAGTTATCAGTGTGAAGCGCGCCACATCTATAATTAGGAGGTTGCGACACTTAGGAAACTTACTTACTTCTTTCACATTCATTTTGTGCAATAAAGTTAATCTCTATGAATTTTCTTCTAATTTGTGCTTGCGTGTGTTTTCAGTTTATCTCAATATCTGATGAAAACCGTTAAGTTTCAGGTATTGAAGTTTGAAGGAAAGCATGGACACTAGGTCACAAAAAGGAACAAAAAAATTAAGGCCTGAGGATCGCCAAGTCCACTTGGCGAATCGCTGAAACGTCTTACTCCACCTTTTGTTCCAGTGTGCTGAGCCCTGAAAAATGGATCAAGTCGGCAGAAAAAGGGAGCAGTCGGTGCATCGCTAAGCAGTTTCGCGAAGCAATACCATGTCGCCCAATAACCCAGAGCATGACCATGCTGAAGGCTGGTGCAAGATGGCGATGAACTAAACCAAAGGGTGAATCACCGAGTTGATCGGTGATTCTAACTAACGACGCCGAACGATCCGCTGCAGCACAAATCTATGAAAACTATAAATACTAGGTAGCGTTTTAGTTTTAGTATGAAACAATTATTATAATTTTCATATAGAATAGTACCTTTTGATATTTTTGCTCTACGTTTGAGAGGGTTTTGAAGACTTGAAGAAAAAGAGGGTTTCATCTCCAAGGATATGGACTTGGGTCTCTTAGATTCTTCATTCTTGGCCTGTAACAAGACTTAACTCTTCATACCCATTTGAATGCAAGCTCATTTACGTATAAATTTCTATCTCTTAATGTGTGGCTAAAAACCCAATTCTTAGGGTGTGATTTAGCGAATATGGGTTAAGATCATTGTTGTGTCTTGCTTGCTGATAATTTAATCGTAGTTTAATTGTGATTTCATTTAATGGTTGTGGATGAATTTAATGAAGTTGTAGTTGCAAATACAAGTTTATTTATGTGTTTTCGGCTTTCTTGAGAAAGAGGTTGTAAAACAAAGATCACTAGATTGATGGCCAATGTGAGTGGGTCGACATAAGGTTGAGCTCGAGAAAGTGAACCCTAGTCCCATATCCACACACTCAGCTCGAGAGATTGAGTGAGTGGGTGTCCGAGAGGAATGCATTTGAAACGGGGTAAGTTACTTGATAGAGAGAGCTTATCGCCCCTTAAAGCTTAGCCTAGTCACAATTACTCTATGAATCTTCTATCGAAAGCATGTACCCAATAATATAGCTTAACCAGTATTCCCATCACATCCCAAGGATCCCCTCTCATTACTTAGAAACCCTTGTTGATGTTGTTGTTTTTACCTTACTTGTGACAAAATTCCCCCATTGTTAGTTGACACTCTTATGTCCCCCCTCTAATTTACAATGTTTTTACTCGTTAATATGTTTAGCTACGACTAGTTAGAACGAAATTTTATTTTTCTATAAATTCTTAAAACCACTCTCTTGGGACGATCCCAACCCTTGGTTGGGTTACTAAACTATTATAGGATCGTACACACTTGCATCAGAAGTTGTGTCTTGATTACACAAACATCAACTAACAAGGTTGGACAACAAAGAGGGGCTAGATAGGAAGTGGCTGACACTTCTAGGATTCAAGAGTTCTTGAGGATGAATCCTCCAAGTTTCACTGGTTCAAGCACTACTAAGGACCCAAAGAACTTTATGGAGGAGCTGAAACAGGTATTTGAAGTTATGCCTGTTGCCGATGTTGAGCGAGTAGAACCAGATGCATATCAACTGAGGAATGTTGCTAGGACTTGGTTTGACCAGTGGAAGAAGGGTAGAGTTGAGGGAGCACAACCTGAGAGTTTGGGCTTCTTTTGAGGAGTCCTTCTTAGGGCATTTCTTCCTTCGCGAACTAAGAGAAGCCAAGGTACGAGAGTTTGTCACCCTTAAAAAGGATTCACTAAGTGTTCATGAGTACAATTTGAGGTTCACCCAACTTTCCAGATATGCTCCTGAGATGGTTGCTGATATAAGAAGCATGATGAGTCTTTTTGTTGTTGGGTTGTCCCGTCTGTCAAGCAAAGAGGTCAGGGCAGCTATGCTAATTGGGGACATCGATATAGTGACGCTAATGGTCTATGTGCAGCAGGTTGAGGAGGAGAAGCTGAGGGATAGGGAGGAATTCAAAAATAAGAAGTCTACGACGTCAGGGAATGAGTCCGGGCAGCCAAGAAATAATGTGAACTGATTTTCTTCCCAACAAAAGTAAAAGGGACCTACTCCATCATCTTCTAGTGCACCTGCACCCAGAAACAAAGGTGAGTACAATAGTAAGAATTCAGAGCCCTTCAGAGATAGACATGCACAGTCTTAGGGTAGTGTGGCACAAGGAGGTAACTGGGCTCCTTCATGTGCTAAGTGTGGCAGAACCGACCCAGGTAAGTGTCGTGATGGCTCCACAGATTGTTTCAAGTGTTGACAAGAGGGTCATTTCATGAAAGAGTAACCTAAGAACCACCAAGATAATGGGAATCAGGGAAAAAGGGCCCAATCATCATCATGGGCTGCACCTAGAGGAGCTACTTCCAGTTTTGGCGGAGGAGCAAACAACCTTTATGCGATCACTAGTCTTCAAGAGCAACATAATTCTCTAGATGTTGTCACAGGTATGATCAAAGTCTTCACTCTTGATGTTTATGCTTTGCTAGACCCAGGAACGCGTTTTTCTTTTGTAACCCCTTATGTTGCAATGAACTTTGATGTCCTCCCTGAGAAACTTTGTGAACCTTTTTGTGTTTCTACACCGGTTGGGGAGTCTATTCTAGTGGAGCGAGTAAATTATGATTGTGTCATTTCCATTAATCACGAAAACACCATGGTTGATTTAGTTGAGTTAGACATGGTAGATTTTGATGTCATTCTAGGTATGGACTGGCTTCATGCCTGTTATGCCTCCATTGATTATAGAACTCGAGTTGTTAGGTTCGAAATTCCTAATGAGCTAGTTATATAGTGTAGTAGTTATTTAGCAGTGCCTAAGGGTCGTTTCATTTCATACCTAAAGGCTAGAAAGTTAGTTTCCAAGGGTTGTGTCTACCATTTGGTCCAAGTTAAGGATTTTAATGTTGAGACACCTCATATTGAGTCAGTTCCAGTTGTGAGTTATTTTCCAAAAGTCTTTCCTGATGATCTACCCGAAGTCCCTCTTGAGAGAGAACTAGACTTCGATATAGACGTCCTTCCAGATACTCGTCCTATGTCTATTCCGCCCTATAGAATGGCTCCAGCTTAGTTGAAAGTGCTAAAAGACCAGTTGAAAGACCTCCTAGAAAAATGTTTCATTCGACCAAGTGTCTCATTTTGGGGTGCTCCAGTCTTGTTTGTGAGGAAGAAGGATCGTTCCCTTAGAATGTGTATAGATTACCATCAGTTGAACAAGTTTACCATCAAGAACAAGTATCCTCTTCTTAGAATTGATGATATCTTTGATCAACTTCAGGGTGCTACTTGTTTCTCTAAGATAGATCTTAGATTGGGATACCATCAGTTAAGTGTAAGGGAATGTGACATTCCAAAGACAGAATTCACGATGCGTTATGGTCATTATGAGTTTCTGGTCATGTCGTTCGGTTTAACCAATGCGCTTGCAGTGTTCATGGACTTTATGAATAGAGTATTCAAGTCTTATTGAGATATTTTTGTTACTGTCTTCATTGATGACATACTAATCTATTTGAGGAATACAGAAAATCATGTTGGCCCTTAGAATAATTCTCCAAACTCGAAAGGATAGAGAGTTGTATGCCAAGTTCTCTAAGTGTGAGTTTTCGCTTGAGTCTGCGACATTCTTAGGCCACATTATGTCTGGAGAGGGGATTAAAGTTGATACCCAGAAAATAGTGGTAGTGCAGAATTGGCCTAGACCCACATCTCTAATTGACATTAGGAGTTTCTTTGGTTTGGCTAACTATTATAAAAGATTCGTAAAGGGATCCTTGTGTATTTCATCCCCTTTTACCAAGTTAACCCAGAAAATAGTGAAAGTTCAATGGTTTGAAGCTTGTGAGAAAAACTTTTAGGAATCGAAAAAGAGGTTAAAATACTTCCCCAGTTTTAACTTTACCAGAAGGTACTCATGGTTTTGTTGTGTATTGTGATGCGTCTAGAACTGGTTTGGGTTGTGTGTTGATACAGAATGGCAAAGTTATAGCTTATTCTTCCAGACAGTTGAAAGTTCATGAGAAGAATTACCCAACCCATGACCTAGAGTTTGTTGCCATAGTTTTTGCTTTGAAAATATGGCACCACTATATTTATGGTGTTCATGTGGATGTGTTCACCGATCACAAGAGCCTTCAGTATGTGTTTAGTCAGAAAGAGCTTAATCTCAGACAAAGGAGGTGGTTACAACTACTCAAGGATTATGATATGAGTATTCTTTATCACCCAAGTAAGGCTAATGTCATTGATGATGCCTTGAGCAGGTTGTCTATGGGTAGTACCTCCCATTTTGAGGAAGATAAGTAGGAGCTAGCTAGAGATGTGCATAGACTTGCACTATTGGGAGTCCGACTAATGGATTCCACGGAAGGAACAGTTGTGGTGATGAATGGGCTGAGTCTTCATAGTGTCAGAAGTGAAAGAAAAGCAAGACTAAGATCCTATTTTTCTTGAATTAAAGACAAATGTTCATAAGCAAAAAGTAATGGCTTTTGAACAAGGGGGGATATGGTGTATTGAGGTATCAAGGTAGGTTGTGTGTACCATGGGTGGATGACCTCCAAGAAAGGATCATGGAGTAAGCTCATAACTCCAGATATTCAATTCATCTGGGTTCCACAAAGATGTATCGTGACTTGAGAGAAGTGTATTGGTGGAGTAGTATGAAGAAGGGCATACATAAGTTATTGCTAAGTGTTTGAATTGCCTACAAGTTAGGGTAGAACATCAAAGGCCTGGTGGTTTGGCTCAGAATATAGAGATTCCATAATGTAAGTGGGAGATAATTAATATGGATTTCATCACAAGTTTACCAAGGTCTCGCAGGCAACATGATTCTATTTGGGTGATTGTTGATAGAATGAAAATGTCAATCCATGTTATGTCGATAAAGACTACCCATACAACAGAGGATTATGCTAAGTTGTATATTCAAGAGGTAGTTAGACTTCATGGGGTGCCAGTTTCGATTATTTCAGACAGAGGTGAGAAATTTACTGCACAGTTCTGGAAATCTTTTCAGAAAGGCTTAGGTTCAAAGGTGAACTTAAGTACTGATTTTCACCCTCAGAAAGATGGTCAAGCAGAGCGTACTTTTTAGACCTTAGAGGATATGTTGAGGAACTGTGTGATTGATTTCAAGGGGAATTGGGATGATCACCTACCTCTCATTGAGTTCGCCTACAACAATAGCTACCACTCTAGCATCCACATGGCTCCTTATGAAGCTCTTTATGGGACAAGGTGCACATCTCCTATTGGGTGGTTTGAAGTTGGTGAAGTAAGGTTGATAGGACCAAACTTAGTTCATCAAGCTATGGAGAAGCTGAAGGTTATTCAAAAGTGATTGAAAACACTCCAGAGTCGTCAGAAATCCTACATTGATGTTAGGAGAAGGGAGTTAGAGTTTGAAGTAGATGATTGGGTATACTTGAAAGTTGC
Organism: Solanum verrucosum; assembly: GCF_900185275.1. NCBI lineage: Eukaryota > Viridiplantae > Streptophyta > Magnoliopsida > Solanales > Solanaceae > Solanum > Solanum verrucosum. Next base: position 3,175,653 of record NW_026020157.1, read on the forward strand.
ACCCATGAAGGGTGTTATGAGAATTTGTAAAAAGGGGAAGCTTAGTCCCCGGTATATTGGTCCTTGCCGGATATCTAAAAGGGTTGGAAAAGTAGCTTATGAATTAGAGCTACCATAAGAGTTAGCAGCGGTTCATTCGGTATCTCACATTTCCATATTGAATAAGTGCATGGGAGATCCTTCACTTATCATACCAACTGCATATATTGGTATCAAGGATAGCTTGTCTTATGAGGAGATTCCTGTTCAGATTTTAGATCGCCAAGTTCGCAAGTTGAGAACAAAGGAAGTAGCATCAGTCAACGTCCTTTGGACGAATCAATTTGTTGAGGAAGCTACTTAGGAAGATGAGGAAGATATGAAGAAGAGAAACATCACTTCGAATCCGGAGAAGTTCCAAATAAAGTTACTAATCCTTTCCTTGGTATTTATTTATAAGTTGACATGTTATTTTTGTATTTTGATTGTTGGGTGTTTGAACTGAGTGATTGATGTTACACCCTTAGCTTTAAAGAGTAATCTCATTCGAGGACAAATGTTCCCAATGGGGAGCTAGTGTAACATCTTGCTATTTGAAATAACATGAAAGAATTAGAATTGGAAAGAGTAATTTTAGGAGAGAAGGAAAAAATCTAGAAAATTAGTTAAGTTAAGTTAAGTTTGAGTTTTTAGTCAACTTCAAATGACCATAACTCCTAGATCAGGATGATTTAGGTGTTCTTTTAGATACTGTAGGGAAGAACTTGGAATTATCTTTCCATTACCGACAAGTTTGCGTGATTCTGAGTTTGGATGAGTGAGATATTCCCTTTTGAAGTTGGGTTGTTCAAATAAGGAAAGTCAAAATCGGATTTTGGAAGGATGTTGTAGTCTTTTCCTTACCCAATAATATTATTTCGTTTATAGGGGTTTATTTGATGTCTAATCAGAATTAGATCAGTTTAGAAAAGTGGAAATTCACTCTAGGGCTTGGAGAAAAGATAAAAGAGGAGAAAGGAGAAGAAAGTTCAAGATTCATCGATTTCTTGGAGAATTACGCGTGTATTTCGTCAACGGGTGATCCCTACGAGGTATGTGAGATCACATAGAGTTGGGTTACTTCACCCACACGGCAATCATGATTCAATTCAGTGAAGTATATTGATTTGAAAGTAAATCCTATGAGTTCTTGATGAAATTTCGTTTGAATTCTTGTAGGTTGAGTGTTGTTGAAGTTTCTTGAATTTCATTCATGATTTTAGGTGTGTTTTCGATTAGAATCTTACACATATTGATGGTTTTGTTGATTCTAACTATTTGGGGAAAGAACCAAGTCAAAATAGGGGATTTAGAGTTGAAAAACAAAGGAGAAAAGTCGGAGTGCACCTGGGCAGGGGGCCTGGGGCGCCGCCCCCCTCAGAGCCCCAAGAAGGGGCCTCTGAAGAGCCGCACCATTGAACCCCACCCCAGCCTCTAAAATTCAATGGTTGGCGACCCGCGCTTCTCAGAGCGGCAGGGACGGTAGTTCTTCCCATTTCTCCCCCATCTTTCTAAACTAGTTCCTTAGCAACGTACCTGTGTTTTCTAGTTGATTCCAACACTCTAAGGTATCTCTAAACATCATGAAATTATCCATAAACATGAGATCATGAACCTTGAATCCATAATTCAATTCAAGGAAAGAAAGAGTCAAGTCTAGAAGTTAAGAATCAAGTCAAGAGAAGTTCATAAAGTATTTCAAAAGTCTTTGACAAACGTATTAACTTTATTTTAAGACTTACACTTTGAGTTGAGTAAAGAGTAGGAGGAAAGTTCATTTCTTCAAAGATTATACGGGAATTAAGTATTCCCAAAAGCTAAAATATTTTACACATTTGAGTAAGAAAGGAAACACCAATTTCCAAGAGAGCTTTTAAGCTAAGTTTTGAGTAATTATCTCAAACCAAAGAAAGAATTTTTGTTTTAAAAACATATGAGCTACATATATTTTCTCTTTTAAGAAAGCAACTTCTCTTTCACATATGACTATCTATCGTAATAAAGGGTTTTGCATCTTTCGCACTACTCATATGATCTTTTCCTCTTATAACTCAAGTCATTCTTATCTTCCTTACAGTATCCATACCACCTTGAACTCTAATCTTATCTACTCAAGCTACTATCGTTTCTATTCGAATCTCATACCATTATTTCAGTTTTTTAGGAGCGTAGTTCATTCCTAAATCTAGAACTACAGATAACGTTATTCTCTTAATACTAGTGATATGTAAGTGACTTATGGCCAAAGTCTAGTCCACACCTTTTTCTTTCTTTCTTTCTTTTCACAATTGCTTATCGTTTCATTTTATCCCACTAATATATTTTCGTTATTCGGAAAACATTGGCTACTTAGTCAATGTATTTGCCCGCCAGATCATTCTTCATTATCGAGCAAAGGGGGGCAGATGTTGACACCAAATTTTGACCGATCTATAACCCTTTCTAAATTGTTATTTGATTAAATATGTATTTTAAAACATATTTCTTTATTATATGTTTAAATTTTTTTAAAATTTTTATCTAATTAATCACATACTTTAGTATTCATAATTTACAAAAAATTATTACTATTTTATTATTGTTGTTGTTGTTGTTGTTATTATTATTATTATTATTATCGGTTGCTAAATTTTAGATAATTAATTTACTTGTATATTCAACATCTATAATATTTAAGTGTTTATATTATATGAAAATTACGTAATACGTGTAGTATAACCATTTATTGGATAATAATTTATTAAACTTTGCTCCAAATCATTTAAACTGTAGCACCATTTATTCATTCTATTTAATTAATAGCCTTTTCTGCTCCATTTTATCTCAATTCTAGCCTATTTTGAACCAACTAATTCAATCTCATCTTTAATCCCAACCGTCCACTCCATTGTTTTAAATCACAACCTCACATCTCATCTTGATCCAATGGCTAAGATTCAGTCTCTTACCACTTTCCTATATTAATATCCTAACACCCTAACCCTATTTTCCTTTTTTTCTCCTAGTTCACTTTGAAAACACTAGGCGTTGCTCCGTTAGCTCCCAACTTCGTCCATCATCGGCGAATACCACCCCCTGCTTCACCCTCACTCATGAAGACAACCACCAAGCGAAACCCTCTGCTTCTTCTCTCTCCTCATGGCATTTCTCCGACCACCAGCGGAAATCAACCACTTCACCACCCAAACCTGTTGCCCCTCTCCTCCCCTTTTTGTTTCCCTCTGCCTCTCTTCACTTCCCTTCTGGTCGGCGAAGCGTCGTACCATGCAACGTCATCCCGTCTCCTTCTCTTTTTTTCATTGGTTCTGACCAGAAACTCTGGCAAGATAGCTGCCATGAAGGCAAGACAACTACCATCCCTCTCCGGCGAGATCGACAACAACAAAAACAAGAGCTTCGTTGCCCTACCACTCTTACCAGGGAGACCGACAGATCTTTAAGGGACCGATTTAACAGATACGTCCATGTTCCTTTTTTATTTATTTATTTCAATTATTATCTCATCTTATAAACAAAATTTTTAAATTGCCTATATTTTTTAGTATAGTAATTATTATTTCATTCTTATGCTACATGAAATTCAATAATTGCCATGAAATCTCTTTTAAGCATGATTTCCTTATAATTTTAAGTACCTAAACTTGTGCATTTTCTGCCTTGTGTGTTTCTAATTATTTTTTAACGTAAACAGCCCCTTTTGTAAATAGGTGTTAGTAAACCCTTGAGTTTTTCTTTAAAAACACTGATTTAGTTGTGGTTTCTTGATTTAATTGTAGCAATCCTTAATATGAGAATTTGATTTATTTTCTTAATGAATTGATTGATTATTCTAAAAATCTTCATAATTCATGTTTCTTTCCATTTTTTCCTCTAATCGAATGGTACACCTTAATATTTATCTATCCTTGGTAAACTTTGACATGATTCTTCTCCTTGATTGACTATATTATTCTTCGGCTTTTCTTTCTTTTAGTTAGTGTGGACAACATTAACTTATTTGTTCCTGGTAAACTTTTGATAGTTATCGTAAGTAAATATACATATGTGATCTTCAAATATGGCAGACTTTAAAGCATATTATTGTGGACTAATTTGTTCGACTGTATTAACATGGCTCCTTCAAAATTATAAGATCATTCATGATTCTTGCCTTCTATTTATTATGAAAGATTCATCTATGGTAATCTCTAATTGTCAATTGGTTATTGCACTATTTAATATCAATTGATATATGGTAAAATCAATGCATTGATGTTCCCTGTTACATGTTTACTTTTTAAAAAACTTTGACTTAGTATCATTTTTTATTAACTAGATTTTTTAAAGTAGCATGGTTATGATAGTATTAATCAATTAAATACCAAGAATGAGGGTCTAATTGAGGAGGAGAATTTTCTTTCCTTTTCTCTATTTTTGTACTTATTGATGTGCCCTCTATATTTTACTATAAAAACAAGACTCTTTCCATTATGTCCACATGCTAAAACAAGCACAACACTCTCATACACTCTCAAAAGCAATAATATTCTTACGTACTTCCTTATAAGTTTTTTGTTGTTCTTGTGGCTGCACGAAGTATGGACTTCGGTTCTAACATCATGTTTTGTGAGCTTATTTGAATATTGTTTAACCGATTAGTGATCTTTAGTAGAATTATAATATGTGGTATGTTCAAGGTAGTTACTCCATTAACGATTTTGTTATCTTGTCTTACTTTAGTGTCCTTATAAGCTTACTTTTTCTAAGAGTACCTTTATTACATTAGTATTTTATTTTAAGGTACTAATAAAAAACATACTCTCACTCCTTCGAATATTCTTTGCACGTACACTATAATGAAATGACATTGCTTGTAATCCAATAATGGCAGGTGGAGAACTCAACGCGAGAAGCCGAGCTAGAGCTGAATTCTTACCCCAAAGGGGCATCAGGTACATTTTGAAAAATGATGAAAACAGATAGGCTGTAGTTAACTTCTTGTATGAAGCGCACATATAGCAATATAAAACCAAGGCAACCCGTTATTCCCTCCTTTTTTAATTTTATATGTCACCCTTTTAAAAGTCATAAAAACTAGATAATTTTTATTATTACGTTAACTTATCAACATACTTTCATATAATCTTAATATGAAAAAAATATATACTTATATTTTAGCTACACGCGACTTTTTAAGTATCAAAATATTTTATTTAGTACTCTTGGATAATTTTTTTAAAAAATACTTTTCGTCTTTTCTTAAGGCATTTAAGAGAGTTGATCATAAAAAATGGAATAGATGGAGCAACACTGTAATAGTCTCATTTTAACCTTTTCATATTCCTATCCCTCTCTGTCTGTCTCTAGCAACTTTAAATTTATATGTTGTTGATTTATTTAAATTCTATTTTCATGATATGCTTAATTCTTTTGATATGGAAGCAATAAGGTTAGTTCTTCTATCCTTTTGATATGGAAGCAATAAAGGTTATATTTGACTTCTTGTATGAAGCACACATATAGCTTTATAAAAATAAGGCAACTCATTATTCCCTCCTATTTTAATTTTATATGTCACCCTTTTAAAAGTCTTAAAAACTTGATAATTTTTATTATTACGTTCACTTATCAACATACTTTCATATAATCTTAATATGAAAACTTATATACTTATATTTTAGCTTCACACGACTTTTTAAATATCAAAATATTTTATTAGTACTCTTGGATAAATTTTTTTTAAAAATTATCGTCTTTTCTTAAGGCATTTAAGAGAGTCGATCAAAAAAAATGGAATAGAGGGAGCAACACTGTAATGGGCCCATTTTAACCTTGTCATATTCCTATCCCTCTCTATCTATCTCTAGCAACTTTAAATTTATATGTTGTTGATTTATTTAAATTTCTAATTTCATGATATATTTAATTCTTTTGATATGCAAGCAATCAGGTTATTTCTTCTATGCTTTCTTCTCCTTATGATTATTTTATTTTTATTTAGCTTTTCTTTTATTTAATATTATCCAAACACTTTAAGCCTTTTGTTAGAAGAGATCAAGTGAGCCTCTCCTTCTTTATTTGTTAATATTTCAAGAATCTTATTTTTGTATTTGGTGCTCGATAATCTTACTTTGCTTGATTGAATTCATAAATTTGTATGGCTTCATTAGCTTTGTATGTGCCAATTTTTATAACTCGCACTGATTTAGTTTGCTTGTTTAAAAAAACTATATTCACCTAGGCTTATATCATTTAGATAATAATCTATTAACGCTTAATTTATTTACCCATCTTCAATTGTTTTTTATATATTTTTTATCTTATAGTGACCTTATTTGCCATGTTAAATCCCCACATAATTCACAAGATTCGACCAGGACCAACATTTATGGACCTCAAAAGGTGCTTAACACCTTTCTTTTAAGGTAACACAAACTCTTACCCGATCTATGGATTCACAAACCCTTTTAGTTAACTTTGTTTGTAAATAGGATAGAATGGTGCCCTAACACACCTTTCATTTATTAGGTGACGACTCTTCTTTTTTATTAATTCTAAAAGAGTTGTCATATCACACCCCGAGCCTACACCCTGGACGTGCACTCAAGAACCATTGATGGTCCCCAAGCGAACCCTTGGTTTGGCTCAATACTCAACAGAAGCCTTACTCAACATCATATGAACTTAAAATTAAATGTTTCTCAAAAGTCTCAAAATAGATAACTCAGAATATTTTAAAGAAAACAATCAACTGGCCAAAAGAGGCTACTCAACTCTTAAACATTTAACAATGGATATGAAAAGACTCCTCAAGACACTATTGCCTATTTATGAAGCCTCTAACAACTATGATGGATGTCGGGACAAGACCCAGACATCTTAATACGACTGAAAGTAAATATGGGAATCCTCTGGAAGCAAGGAGGCTCACCAAAGCAACTCTTGAACTACAAGTGGTACCAACGGAGCGCCTTGTAACATCCTGCCTTAGAAAGAGCTAAATTTAGAAAGAGTCAATTTGGAAAGAGTGAAAATTGAAAATTTTGCAAGTTATGCTAAGTTATGAGTTTTGGGTTAACTTCAAACGACCATAACTTTCAGTATAGGATAATTTAGGTGGCCCATAAGATATCAAATGAAAGGTCTTGGAATCCTCTTTCCAACTCCATCGAGTTTTTAAAGTTTTGAGTTCAGATGAGGGAGATATGCCCGTTTGAAATATGTCTTTCCAGTTAAGGAAAGTTACCCGAAAATATGAGGTCTATTTTGGTCTTTTCTTTACCCTTTCAAATTAAAGTGTTTTTAGTAAATATTTTGGGGTAAAATCTGATTTGGATCAGTTTTACAATCTTAAATAACGCTTAGGGTTTTAGAAGAGAGTTCAAGAAGAGGAAAGAGGAAAGGTTCAAGGTGTTCATCAAGTTTTCTTGCGAATCGAAGATTGTTTTAGCAAGGGTTTGATCCCTAAGAGGTATGTGAGTTCTCGTGGTGTTGGGGTCATTCACCCACACGGCAATCATATTATTTTAAATGTAAATTTCGTTCTTGAATTTGAAGAATTTGTGTTCTTGATGAGTTTTCTTGAAATTTCATGATTTATCTTGATTGTTGGGGTTTTGATAAATTATTGAGATGAGTATCAGTAATTTGAGGATTGTTTTGAGTAGATTATTGTATACATATGTTGGGTATTCGAATCTAAGTGAGTTGGGAAGAAATCATTCGATTCGAGGTGAATTAAAGTCAAAAAATGAGAAAGAAAATTCATCTGGAAATTCTGGGCAGGGGATGGCGCGCCACACCAGCAGTGCGCCAGAAAATATGTTCTGTAGTTTAGGGGTTGGCGCCCCATGCCACTCAGTGCACCAGGGTCACCTGTCCCCACCCCTTTTTCGTCGTTTTGCCCGTCTGAGTTCTTTTAAAGTATATATTTACTCCTTTCTGATTCTAATTACTCTAAACTACATCTATATATCAAGATATCATTAATAACATGAATCATAACCTTGAATTCATAATTCAACTTCAAGGTAGAGTTAAGATTTAAGTCTTAAGAGTTCTTCCGAGTCTTTTGACAAGTCTTTTACAACTTTTTAAAACTTGTTTTAAGACTTGAATACTTGAGTATGAGGATGAGTAAAGGTGAGTTCATTTTTCAAAATGAATTTATGGGAACTAAGTATCCCAAGAGTAAATGTTTTTACATTTCAAAGAGGAGGAAACTATGATTTCCAAAGGAGCTTATGAGGAGTTTTGAGTACTATCTCTTTTTAGAGAAATATTTTGAGTAATAATCTCAAAGTTGAGGATGAAGAAATGTTTTCAAACATATGAGCTAAGTTATATTTTGGGAGTAGTATTGAGCACGGGTATGGGAACGAGTTCAAATATCTCAAAGTCCTCATAAACAATATAGCCAATATGGGTAAAAATGGTCATACTTTTTAGATGATTTCTTATTGATTTTTAAGCATAGCTTTGTGGATCCACTTAGTTGAGGAGTTTTATACCCCGACAAAGTGTAAGACAGTTCTGATAGCTTGGACGAGACGTTGTATCATCACATAACTCATAGTGATGGTTGTCGGTTAGAGAATCTCCCAAATAGGTGTAAAAGAGTTATTATTGATTCTCTAACCGACAACCATCACTATGAGCTATGTGATGATACAACATCTCACCCACACTGCCAAAATTGTCCTATACCTTGTCGGAGTATAAGACATCCTCAACTAAGTGGATCTACTAAGCTATGCTTAAAGAGCAATAAGGAACCATCTAAAAAGTATGATTTTTTTACCCATGTTAGCATACATTATTTATGAGGACTTTGAGTTCTCTGAACCCGTCCCCATATTGATGCTCAATACTACTCCCAACAACATAACTCATGCTCATATGTTTAAAAACATTTCCTCATCCTCAAAATTTAAGATTATTACTCAGAATGTTCTCTTAAAAGAGATAATGCTCAAAAACTCCTCATGAACTCATTTCGAAATCAATGTTTCCTCTCATTTTAAATGTAAAACATTTACTCTTGGGAAGTTAGTTCCCATATATTCATTTTGAAAAATGAAACTCAACTCTCCTCATCCACATACTCAAGTGCTCATGTCTTGAAACACATTTTGAAAGTTTGCAAAAGACTTCTCAAAATGACTCAAAGAACTCCCTCGAACTTTACTCTTTACTCTTATCTTGAATTTGAAATGTGAATTGAAGAACTATGATTTTTATATATAGGATTTCTCATTTATTAGGTGTAGTTTGGATAGTTAAAATCAGGAAAAGAGTGAAGATATGTTTTAAAGGAACTGAGATGGAACAAACGATGGAAAATGGACAGGGGAAGGCGACCCTGTCGCACTGAGTGGCACAAGACGCCAGCCTCTAAACTACTAAGCATCATTTCTGGCACACTACTGGCCCCTGGTGCATCAGTGGCGTGTTGCCCTAGGCCTGGCTAGAAAACCCGACGAATTTTCCTCTTCAATTTTTGGCCCTAATTTGCCTAGTATCGATTGATTTCTCCCAAACTCTCTTAGATTCATATACCCAACATAAGTAAATGAAAATCTACTCAAAAAAACTCTCAAACTCATAACATTCATCAAATCCTATTATTAGAGATTAAAGAGCGAAACTTCAAGAAACTCATCAAGAACCTCAATACATAGATTGTCATGGACAAAATTAACTCAAGAAACTCATGATTGGCATGAGGGTGAATGATCCCATCACTGTGAAAGCTTACATACCTCGTAAGGATCAAATCCTTGGTGAAATTCCTCGAAGATCGCAAGAACATTAAATGAACGCTTGAACTTCTCTGTTTTCTCTCCTCTTGAACTTCTCTCTAAACCCTAAGCGTGTTTAGGAATTGTGAAAACTGATCAAAATAAGTTTAGACCCCTATTTGGGGTAACCAAAACGTGTAAAGTTAGTGGGGTAAAGAAAAGACCAAAATACCCCTCTTTAATTCGGTTGAATTTTCCTAATCGGACAGGCTGAACTCAAATGGGAATATCTCCCTCATGTGAATTCAGAATTTAGAAAACTCATTGGCTTTGGTAAGAGAACTCAAAGATCTTTCATTTGATATTTTATGGACCACCTAAATCATCATGTGCTGAAAGTTATGGTCGTTTGAAGTTGACCCAAAACTCACAATTTTAAGAATAACTTACGCAAATCTCAAATTAGATCTTTCTAAATTTAGCTCTTTCTAAGACTGAGGTGTTACATGTCATACCATTGCATAATCCATTTTGAGAAAAATGGGGCAGGATAATAGCCACCATTGTGAGTTTGGGTTAAGATAGTGGTGCTAAAGAGACATTGCCACTATTCATAGAAAAGGTTCTAGAAGAGAACAAAGATGCGATGCTGGAAGAGTTTCCAAGGAACTTACCTCCTAGGCCCGAGTTAGACTATATTATCAAACTAGAGCATGGAGCGAAGCCGCCAATATATTCCCTATATTGCATGATCTAGTCGAGTTAGAGGAGCCGAAGAAACAATTGAAGGAATTGCTTGAAGTGGGTCACATCCACCATCTGAAGCACCGTATAGAGTGCTGATCCTATTTCAAAAGAACATAGATGGGTTTTCACGCCTATCATAGATTACCAAGTGGTCAACAAATTGACAATACAGAACAAATACCCAATCCCACTCATTACCGACTTGTTCAAGAATATTGGACATGCCAAGTACTTCACCAAGGTGGACCTTCAAAAAGGATACTACCAAGTTCATATAGGAGTAGGGGATGAGCTGAAGATGATGTGTGTCACTACATACGGAGCTTTTGAGTGGTTAGTGATACCCTTCAGATTGACCAACACACCTGCTACCTTTTGAACACTGATGAACAAGATCTTCCATCCATACTTAGATATGTCATCTATAGCAATATCTTGGAGGAACATATCGATAACTTGAAAAACCTTTTCCAAGTCCAATGAGAGAACAAGCTTTATATCAAGCGGGATAAATATTAGTTTACCCAGCATGAAGTACACTTATTGGGGAACGTCATTAGCCAAGATCGGTTGTGGATGGATGAGGCTAAGGTACGGGCTATCAAACTCATGGTTAAGATCGATAGTATAGCCACTAGCTATTCAAGTCACATTTGATTATGAGTTAGTGTACAAACAAGGCAGGGGTAAAATGTTTTGCTCGATACTTTGAGTAGAAAGTTCCAGCTTCCTGCCATCACCACAGCCTTCTGCGACATTCAAAACGCTATTAAGGATGGTATGCAACATGATTGAGAACCAAAATGATTTATGGAGCTAGTTGCTCAAGGCAAATGAGACACATCTAGATTGAATATGAACAATACTCAGCGTCAAACGAAGGGTCTATGTGTCCAAGTTTGGAACTATTAGGCGAAAAATCCTAAAGAAAAGCCACGACATATCATGGGATGGACACCCATGGCAGCGCCACATAAGGGCATTGATCGAGTCAATCTACTATTGGTCCTACATATGAAAAGACAGATTGTTATGTACACACTTGTCTTGTGTGCCAATAAGATAAGGTAGAGCAACGGCAACCTAGAGAACTATTATACTACCCATAGTGGAGTGCCTATAGGAGAATACTACTATGGACTTTATAACCTGCTTACCAAAGTCTGACTAATATAGGACGCTCATGCTCATGGTGGACAATTTTTTGAAGTATGTTAGCTTATGCCCGCCACAACAGGTTGCACTGTTAAAGAGACTTCCAAATCATTCTTCAAGGTCATGGTAAATATTAGGTTTTGTTGAGAATATCATCCACAATCGAGACCAGCATTTTACAGAAAACTTTTGGAGAGAGATGTTCAATATGCTTGGCACACAGTTGGATTTCTCCACTAGTTTTCACCTGCAGATGGATGGATAGACAGAATGGGACAATGTCTTATTCGAGTGTTGCTTGAGGTACTTTGTGAGTTTACGTAAGAAAGAATGGGCAATACTATTAGACATATCCCAGCTCTCATATAACTTGCAATGAAGTGAATCTATCAGGTGAACACCATTTGAGTTAGCCACAGGCCATCAACCACAAACCCTACATTCACTAACGACCGTATTTCAGTGAAGAAGTTTGAGGGCTTACCATACGGCCAAAGGAGGAGAAAATTGACATTGTTACCTCCTACTTGGACAAGGCAGCACTGAAGATGAAGAAGTTTTATATCATGACCCAAGCCTACACCCTAGATATGGCCGGCACTCGAGAACCATTGTTGGTCCCCAAGTGAACCCTCATCCTGGCTGACTACAAGCGGAAGACTAACTCTAGCATAAAAAGCTTAAAAACTAAATAAAATTCATGAAACTTACAAATCTTTAACTCAAATGAATAACTCTGAATTAAAATAGAATATTCAACTAGCCAACAATAAGCAACTCAAGTATTTAATACATTTAATAAGATAAATGAAACATACTTCTCAAACTCTACTATTTATCTATGAACCCTCTAACTGACAAAGATGGAAGTCGGGACAAGACCCACGATATCCTAACAACTGCTATAACTAAGAAGTAAATGAAATCCTCTAGAAGCAAGGAGGCTCACCATAGCTAACTCGAACTCCATATGGTATCAACGAAGCTTCTGTTGATGATCCCGAATACCTAAATCTGCATCATGAAAGGATGCAGGCCAAATGGCTCAGTACATAGAATGTACGAGCATGTAAGGGGAATTCTAAAGCATAACATAAGCTTGGAACTTGATAAATGGGAAACATACTTACCTCTTCTCAAACTTACTCAACTCAAGGAATACTCAAGGACAATCAAAACTACTAAAAATTACTTAACTCAGAAGTATTCAAGGATAAGATACTCAACTCAGTAATAAGGTTCTCCACTCAGTGAAATAGGGCTCAACTCAACAATAAGGTACTCGACTAAATGAAGTACAGTTCAACTCAAGATACTCAACTCGAAAGTACTCAACTCAAGATACTTAACTCGAAAGATTCAACTCATGATACTCAAGTATAAAGCAATAGTAAAAGATGCAATATATATATATGGAAAGCTATAAAATCGTAGTTAGCAACTCAATGTATTGAAAAATACAATAATACTCAAAGTGTATATAAAAATACAATATAACTATGTGGGAGTTTCTCTAACCGACAACAACCACAATGAGCCTAAGTGATGATACAACATCATACCCACACTGCCACAACTGTCCTATACATTGTCATCATATAGAACGCCTTAACTAAATGGATCCACTACTCTATGCTAAAAAAGACTAAGGAGTCATCTAAAAAGTATGATTATTGAGACTTTAGTTATTATAAATTCACGTCCCCATATCGGTACTCAATACTACTCCCAAAATATATTCAGCTCATATGTTTTAAAAACAAAACTCTTTCTGTGATCTGAGTTAATTACTCAAAAACTAGCTCGAAGCCTCTCTTGAAAATCAATGTTTCATTTCTTGTTCAAATGTGAAAACATTTTAACTCTTAGCAATACTTAGCTCCCCTATAATCTTTTAAGAAATGAACTGTACTCTTACTCCTTACTCAACTCAAAGTTTAAGTCTTAAAACAAAGTTAAAATATTTGTAAAGGACTTCTTAAAATATGGTTCATGCTGAATTATGGACGTGAACGACTTAATGCAAGGTTTTCAATAACCACAGATAGAACTCAATACTTGAACTCAAGATCTTTAATGATACTACTCATTACAAGAATGCTCAACTCAGAGGTTTCATGTAAAATGAGCATGAACTACTCAACTCAAGGGCTCAAAGATACTTCTCATCTCAAGATTGTTCGACTCATAGGGTTTATGCGGAATTATGGGCATGAACAATTTAACTCAAGGAATTCATGGGTAACATGTAATAGTCCCATGATTAGAAATATAATCTCAAAGGGGATTAGGAACTCAATACTCAAGACTTAGAACTTGAAGATACTACTCCTCTCAAAGGTACTCAACTGATGGAGTTCATGCGAAAGTTATGGGCATGAACGACTAGACTCAAGGTCAAAATATCAATAAGGAACTTATGTATACGACTCTTCTCATTCTAATACTTACTTACTCAAAAATTAACTCAAATTGATGGTAGATCTCAAAGGATTCACAATTGATCTCAAAGGCTTCCTTGAACTCTACTCTTAACTCTCTCTTGAATGAGAATTATGAATTCAAGAGTTATGGTTCATGATATGAAAGATCTCATGATGACAAAGTAAACTCATGAATACATTCTCCTCACTCTCATACTCACTTGCTCGAGTATTGAAACAAGTTATTAGAAATTGTAGAAGACTCCTCAAAGGACTCAGAGGGACTTTCTCAAAAATGTTTGAGAGAACTCTGAAGACTTGACTCTCAACTCTACATTTAATATGATTTATGAATTCAAGTTGCGATTTGTGATAAGAAAGATCTTGTGATATTTAGGAGTGTTTTTCGATAGTTAAATATGAAAAACGATCATGAAATCACTGTCTGAAAGCAAGTACGCGATGCGGAGATGCATTTAAATATTTGGTCGCGAAATAAATTTTGAGGCAGAAGGGTCCGTGACAGCTCCGCGGTACGGAGAGAAAATTTCCTATCTTGAGGAACAGGTCCGCGATCGCGGACCTGGTACCCATATTTGCCCGATTTGTTCCATCTTCATTTTCTTACCCGATTCGCCTAAATTCGATTATTTTTCTCAATTACTCTTTAAATTCAGATATCTAGCACATGTACACAAAAATATAACTCAAAAAAACTCTAACAATCGACCTTAAACTCTCAAGAACTCACTCCTCAATCTCATCACAAATTCAAGAACGAAAGCAATTCAAGAATACAACTCAAGAACATCAAAGTCTCAATCTTTCAGGACGAATTTAATGCTGAAATTAACATGTTTGGGGCATGGGTGAACAAACCCAACAATATGGAACTTACATACAACTTAGGGATCAAATCCATGGCGAAAATCCGTGACAAAACTCAGGAACCTCGACGAACGCCTTGATCCTCCCTTTCTTCTCATCTTTTCTCTTCTTTTCTCATCTTGAACTCTCAACTAAATCCCTAGGAGTATAATATGATTATAAAATTGAACCTAATCAGATTAGACCCCTAAAACCTTACTAAATACGAATTAAATTTGTTTGGGTAAGGAAAAGACCAAAATAGCCCTTTCTATTTCTGGGTAAGTTTCCTTATTTGGACAGCCTGACTTCAAAAGGGTATATCCCACTCATCCAAACTCGAAGCTTAGCAAACTCAGTGGCACTGGAAAGATAATTCAAACACCTTTCATTTAATATCTTATGGCCCACCTAAATAATCATGTACTAAGAGTTATGGTCATTTGAAGTTCACCCAAAACTTAAAGGAACTTAGAAATGACTTGAATAAACTCTCTTAGTTCTTCTTGGAACTAAAGGTGCTATATCTAGTGACCTTAGCAATAAAGAAATTTTCAATTCCTTGGTAAAATCTCACTTACTATGAAGAACGGCTCGAGTCTCAGTTCAAATTTTTTTTGGGGTGTTACAATATCTCCCCCTTGGGATCATTCGTCCTCGAATGACTATTGGACTTAGTATGGAACGGGGTTACTCTTACTAAGGTCTGAGTATAATGGTATACTTTTACTATATACAAGCTTAACCCAAATTCTTAAGTTCGTGTTCTATACCACTCTATAGGGAATCTCATGCCAAGACTATTACTCTTTACCAGCACACTAGGCTCATATCAAGAACCACATAATGTTTAACAACATCACATTCAAGCTTAGTACTCTAACAATTCCATGGACTCCTATTAACCAACTCCTTCGGAACCAACTAAGGGCTCTCATTTAACTATTTCTCATAGTAAAACCTCATCCTCTTCTTCCTTCTCATTTATAAACTTAGATGGAATTATCACACCATCACTATCACGATAAGAACATCAACCTCCTCTTTGTAACACCACTCCATTACTAAAGGACCTTCGAAAGGATATCTCCCATACTCGTTTGAACTAATTACAATCTTACTTTCAAACACTTGACTTGATTCTCAACTCATCATCTCCACCTTAGGTCTAAAGCTGACACTTGAAAGCTATGGACCTATTCCTTTATCTCTAACTAGTCTACATCCTCTTTTTCTCTAACACTTCGGAGGAGTTTATCTCATGACTACCAAACTCTCAATAAGCAGTTACTAAGACCTCTTTCTAAGGTGTTTCTCTTAACCTCTTATGATTACATACACTCTAGGTACACCTTTTAATGCTCTTGTTATTCTTGTGACTTAGCCACACTTCACTGCCCTTATCTAAAGGTTAGGGTCTTTCACTTGTACCACTCATATTTATTGCAGCTAGTCACCTCAATTCCTTACCTACTCTATGTCAAGTCTTCTAGATAAAATCTCAAGACTAACATCATCAGCCTTATGTTTTCATTATTTTTATCATGACACTCACCTCAAATTCAAGCTTAATGTTTATTACTAAACCCAAATATCAATATGATTTCTCGCCTACCATACTATACCTCATTACTTGATCAGTTCTATAACCTTCTGAACACCATGACCCTCTCAAACAAATCATAAGCCTAGCTTGGATCTATCACTTCATAAATACTCTGCTCTTTTATTCAACACATGAATTTAGTCTTCTCTAATACGATGGCACATCGACATCAACTCTATGCTGGTTAACAAATATATATTATATCTCATCTTGATTATCAACTCTTACTCTACCTATAAGGGAAAAATCCTCATCAATAACTTACTGGGTGCATGACTATAATAACATAGCCTGCCTCATCACTATCTCATTTTCTTGGATTACTAAGCATATGCATACTTTCCTCTAACTCTGGGTTCTTTCACTACTATTGCTCATCATCTCCTAATTTAGGCTACATTTTCAGGTGAAAATCTTACCCAAGCTCTAAACATACATCCTCATAAGGATCTCAATCAAAACAAGGCTTAGAGAAAGAGTACAACTCGCTTTTAGCTCAAATGCACGATTCATATGAATATGAGTGCATTCCTCTGAAACTGAACACTTAAATCACTCCTAGGCTTCTCTCAAACCCCTCTGGATTCTCATGACTTCCTCAAGATTCTTGTTAAGAATAACTCATCCATAAAGGATTGACTTTGCTTTTCAACCACCTCTAGTATGATGGGTAGTCAAAGGGATAAGAGAACACACGAGTTAGAATAAGTCTCTATGACATAGCTCTATTACATGATTAAGAGTATGAAGAAAGGGAAACTTTTCTTAAATGTCTGTAGTCCCTCATTTATAGAAGTGGGGCCCTCACAACCATAAACAAGATCCTACAGACATGACTTCATAGACACCCTAGGACAGCTGAACTATGTGCTCTAATACCAAGTTTGTCACGACCTGATCCTACAGCCTGGATGTGGCCGGCACTCAAGAACGATTGCTGGTCCTCAAGAGAACCCTCATCCTGGCTGACTACAAGCGGAAGACTAACTCAAGCATACAAAGCTTAAAAACTAAATAAAATTAACGAAACTTACAAATCTTTAACTAAAATGAATAACTCTGAATAAAAATAGATTATTCAACTAGCCAACAATAGGAAACTCATGACTTTAATACATTTAATAAGATAAATGAAACAGACTTCTCGAACTCTACTATCTATCTATGAAGCCTCTAACTAACAAAGATGGAAGACGGGACAAGACCCACGATATCCTAACAACTGATATAACTAAAAAGTAAATTAAATCCTCTAAAAGCAAGGAGGCTCACCAAAGCTAACTCGAACTCCATGTGGTATAAATGAAGCTCTTGTTGATGATACCGAATACCTGAATCTGCATCATGAAAGGATGCAGGCCAAATGGCTCAGTACATGGAATGTACGAGCATGTAAGGGGAATTTTAAAGCATAACATAAGCTTGAAACTTGATAAAAAGGGAAACATACTTACCTCTTCTCAAACTTACTCAACTCAATGAATACTCAAGGACACTCAAAATTACTCAACTCAGAAGTACTCAAGGATAAGATATTCAACTCAGTAATAAGGTTCTCTACTCAATGAAATGGGGCTCAACTTACAATAAGGTACTCGACTCAATGAAACACAATTCAATTCAAGATACTCAACTCGAAGGTACTCAACTTAAGAAACTCAACTCAAGATACTCAACTCGAAAGACTCAACTCATAAAACTCAACGATAAAACAATAGTAAAAGATGCAATATATATAGATATATATGGAAAGCTGTAAAACTGTAGTTAGCAACTCAATGTATTGAAAAATACAATAATACTCAATGTCTATATAAAAATACAATATAACTCTATGGGAGTTTCTCTAACCAACAACCACCACTATGAGCCTAACAACATCATACCCACGCTGCCACAACTATCCCATACTTTACCGTCATATAGAACACCTTAACTAAGTGGACACACTAGTCTATGCTAAAAAGCACTAAGAAGTCATCTAAAAAGTATGATCCTTTCTACCCGTGATGGCTACATGGTTTATGAAGATTTGAGTTATTATGAACTCGCGTCCCCATATCGGTGCTCAATACTACTAAAATATACTCAGGTCATATGTTTTAAAATCAAAACTCTTTCTGTAATTTGAGATAATTACTCAAAAGTAGCTCAAAGGCTCTCCTAGAAATCGAAGTTTCCTTTCTTGTTCAAATGTGAAAACTTTTTATTCTTGGGAATACTTAGTTCTCGTATAATGGTTGAAGAAATGAACTTTACTCGTACTCTTTACTCAATTCAAAGTTTATGTCTAAAAACAAAGTTAAAACATTTGTAAAAGACTTCTTAAAACATGGTTCATGTCGAATTATGGACGTGAACGACTCAATGCAAAGTTTTCAATAACCATAGATAGATCTCAATACTTGGAACTCAAGAACTTCAATGATACTACTCATTTCAAGAATGCTCAACTCAGAGGGTTCATGCGAAATTATGAGCATGAACTACTCAACTCAAGGACTCAAAGATACTTTTCATCTCAAGACTGTTTGACTCGTAGGGTTCATGCGGAATTATGGGCATGAAAAATTAAACTAAAGGACTTCATGGGTAACATGTAATAGTCTCGTGATTAGAAATATAATCTCAAAGTGGATTAGGAACTCAATACTTAAGACTTAGAACTTGGAGATACTACTCCTCTCAAATGTACTCAACTGATGGAGTTCATGAGGAAGTTATACGCATGAACAACTCGACTCAAGGGTCAAAATATCAATAAGGAACTTATATATATGAATCTTCTCATTCTCATACTTACTCAAAAATTAACTCAAATCGATGGTGGATCTCAAAGGATTCACAATTCATCTCAAAGGTTTCCTGGAACTCTACTCTTAACTCTCTCTTGAATGTGAATTATGAATTCAAGAGTTATGGTTCATGATATGAAAGATCTCATTATGACAAAGTAGACTCATGAATACATTCTTCTCACTATCATACTCACTTGCTCGATTCTTGAATCAAGTTATTAGAAATTGTAGAAGACTCCTCAAAGGACTCAAATGGACTTTCTCAAAAATGTGTGAGGGAACTCGCAAGACTTGACTCTCAACTTTACCTTGAATGTGATTTATGAATTCAAGATTGCAATTTGTGATAGGAAAGATCTCGTGATGTATAGGAATGTTTTTAGATAGTTAAACATGAAAAACGATCAAGAAATCACTATCTGGAAGGAAGTCCCCTACGCGGAGATGCATTTAAATATTTGGTCATAAAATAAATTTTGAGGCAGAAGGGTCCGTGACAGCTCCGCGACGCGGATAGAAAATTTCCTATCCTGAGGAACAGGTCCACAACGCAGATTTGCCCAACTTGTTCCTTCTTCATTTTCTAACCCTAATTCCCTTAAATCCAATTCTTTTTCTCAATTCCTCTTTAAATTCAGATACCAGCACATGTACATAAGAATCTAACTCAAAACAACTATAACAATCGACCTTAAACTCTCAACAACTCCTCAATTTCATCACAAATTCAAGAACGAAAGCAGTTCAAGAATACAACTCAAGAACATCAAAGTCTCAATATTGGCATGTGGTTGAACAAACCCAATAATATGGAACTTAAGTACCTCTTAGGGATCAAACCCATGGCGAAAATCTGTGACAAAACTCAAGAACCTCGACGAACACCTTGATCTTCTCCACTTTTCTCTTCTTTTCTCTTCTTTTTTCTTCTTGAACTCTCAACTAAAACCCTAGGCCTATATTAGGATTATAAAACTTAAACTAATCAGATTAGACCCCTAAAACCTTACTAAAAACAAATTAAATCTGTTTGGGTAAGGAAAAGACCAAAATACCCCTTCCTATTTTCGGGTAACTTTCCTTATTTGGACAGCCTGATTTCAAAAGGGCATATCTCACTCATCCGAACTCGAAACTTAGCAAACTCGGTGGTAATAGAAAGCTAATTCAAAGACCTTAAATTTAATTTTTTATGGCCCACCTAAATCATTTTGTACTGTGATTTATGGTCATTTGAAGTTGACCCAAAACTTAAAGGAACTTAGGAATGACTTGAATGAACTCTCTTAGTTCTTCTTGGAACTCAAGGTGCTACATCTAGTGACCTTAAAACAAAATAAATTTTTAATTCCTTGGTAAAATCTCACTCATTGCGAAGAACGATTCGAGTCTTAGTTCTAAAAATTTCTGGGGTGTTACATTTTCCAACTACAAGCGTCGTCCCTCAAATTATAAAATTGGGGACATAGTTTTGGTAATGTTTAACCCAATGCAGTTTAGGAAACTGTGAGGCGTGCACCAAAATTAGGTACCAAAAAGTATGAGGAACCGTTTAGGATCATTGCCAAGGTGGGAAAAATATCATATAAGTTAGAGTTACCACCTCATCTTAAGGTCATCCCCTTTTTCCTGCCAATGGGCTCAAACCATACCATGAAGACAAGGGTGACCCCAACCGAAGTTAGACAATTTGGGAACAAATTACCCTCACTACCTTGCATTATCTAGAAATTGAGGCTATTATTGACTACCAAGATAGATAGAAAAAAGAGCAACAAGCCACTACCACGTTCCTAATCCACTAGAAGGGAAAATCACCCGAAGAAGACACATGGGAACGATACAAAGACTTGTGGCAATTCAATGACAAAATTTGAGAGTTCATGCAGCAACAATGCCCCGTGTTCATGAAAATATAAGTTCGGGGAGAGTGTGATGACCTACCACGTCATCACGCTACTTAGGCACCACGTGGCATAATTTTGTCCATGTGGAAGGCTTACAATGGAAGAACACTCATCCTTAGTGGAATATTCTAGAAGTATATGCAGAATTTCTTAGATGACCTTAGAGTCCCATGGATTTACATGGAAGGCTCTTAGAATCTTGTAGTTGTGTAGAATATTCTAGAAAGATGACTTATTTGTAAATAAGTAGGGACTTGTATGAAAATTGTTATTTATATATTAACCCCTAGATGAGTAGTATAAATAAGGGACATTCATTTGTAAAAACCATCAAGTAAATCTTCCAAGTCTTGAACAATATTAAAAGTTTTTAAAGAAATTCTCTTGTGCCTTTATTCCAATATTCCCTTAGCAATATAGTGTTAAAAATGCTTAATTGAGCTTGCAAGATCGGTAAAGATTTGTGAACCAGTTGTCAAGTGTCACACATTCTACTTAATTGAAGTCTTAAGTCTATAACACTAGGCTATTTAAAATTACCTAAGTTAAATTTATTCATTTTCCTAAGGGTTAATTTGGTACTCAGAGAAATACTACAATTATATTATCCATATAATGTGTTGGATAAGAAAGTATAGAGAAAAGAAGTGAGTTTCTTACGAAAATATGGTTGACCCCATTCAAACATGTTACAAGAAATTTATTAATTAACTCTATTTGTTAACTATAATCCAACATTGGTAAAAGTAACTATAGATGTATTTTACATCCTTCTGTAATATGACAGTTTTTTTCATATGATAGTGAGGGATAATTTCAATGAAATGACTATAACTCAAATGCCAGTACAAGTAACTTTAGATAGGCATTTACAATTCTTGTGAAATATGACTTTTCTCTATCTAACAAAAAGTAAAAAGTTTTATTAGATGCTAATATAAATTTGGAGCTGCTTAATTATAGGCTTCTTCCTTCTAAAAAGCTTGACCGAAATGGTTATAATATTATCAAATTCACTATAATTTTAGTGATATATAGTAAAATCTATGTATTTTAGAGCATAGGAAACATCATTAATCATGAACTTTGTATTATTTAGGATTACACCTTCATTTGAGAAACATGCAAATTCTTTTTGGTCATTCAAATTGGCAATGTTGTCAAGTTTTAATTTAATCTATTCTTATATGTTTATAGATCATGTGCCCTTATATGGATGAGAATGACAACAATCATAGGCATTTCAAATCCACGACGCATAATGCTCTCCACATTCTTGGATGATGCTCCATACCAAGCATGGTAAACTTTAGGGTTCCATCTAGCTCTGGTCACGTTCTCAAAATTCTCTTGAAAAACCTCAAACCGCACCCTGTTCCCGGTCCAATGGACAAGGCGCGGTTTGAGGTTTTTCAAAAGAATTTAGAGAACGTAACAAGAGATAGAGGGAACCCTAAAGTTGAGTATGCTTGATACGGGGCATCTGCCAAGAATGTGGAGAGCATTATCCATCGTGGGTTTGAAATGCCTAGGATTGTAGTCGTTCTCACCGTATAAGGCACATCGATAAGCCATATAAAACTAGATTAAATTAAAACTGGATAACATTGAGAGGAACTATACCATATCCATATATTTACTTTATCTTCTACTCT
Organism: Solanum verrucosum; assembly: GCF_900185275.1. NCBI lineage: Eukaryota > Viridiplantae > Streptophyta > Magnoliopsida > Solanales > Solanaceae > Solanum > Solanum verrucosum. Next base: position 3,198,548 of record NW_026020157.1, read on the forward strand.
ACTAGATATCTAGAATATCTAGATATTTAATTCCTAAGTATCAACAATCACCCTTGACTATTGAACCCCTCCTTCAAGTTGCCCCCAACTTGAAGAATAGACTAAGCTAAGAAACAGAAGATTACAACTCTATAATCAACTAAACAAATAAACTTGAATCAAAACTAGAAAACTTAATCCTAAAGATCAGGTTATTCAATATAGTTCTTCGTGTCAAAACTCTCTCAAATACGAACTCTCTATTACTTGATTGTGTTTTGCTTACATCTCTATATGTAAGTGCACAAAAATCATTGTAGAAAACTCTACACTATTCATAGGCACGAAACCTTTCCTACTTTAGGTTGAAATCAGTGATCTCTTACTGCGTCCCTTTCCTTGTAGCCTTAAACTAACTCCGACGTCTTGTACTTCATTCACTGCCTTGAACTTCATTCTCCGCACTAGAACTTCTCTTAATCCCACTTGGTCTCTTTCTGAGAGGAACATGTTGGTGGAACTAGTTTATTACATTTGTTGTCCTATTTGCCACACATCAAAATCTTCCTCGTTCCAACACCTTTCTTCTATTACAGAAGAGGTCTCTAAATATAAATCAATTATTTTGTCAAACAACTTACCATTTTCTGTTACATCTCAATGGAGAGATCAATATTCAATGCTGACATCTTGACCTTCAAGGAAACTCTTAATACTATTACTAATTCAACTCGTGCTAATATGCAAGAGATGAAAGTTCTACTGTAAGAAGAGCTGGTATTATCCAAGAACTTGGACATAGTGATTCCGCATGAGTTGAAGCCACGACTGAATACCTCTCTAATCATTAGGATGTAACCATTGTTCTCATGGTAAATTTTGCTTACTCTATCCACCGATCGTGAACTGGACGTCTCCCTTCTTGTTTGAAAATACTAATGCTTTCATTTCTGTTAATATTGGCAGTTGTGCAACACATATATGCAAATCATTATTCCAGATTATAATATTACTCCTCTAAATGTAAAAACTTAACTGGAAAAGTGACCAAATCCATTTTTCTCTCTCCACTATCAGTATTAGCAAAAATGAGAGCATGAATATTTCCAAGCAAGAAGGTTAATGTCGAGCTCCCAGTCGCTAGATAAAATAAGCCAAATTCACCATAACAACAATGGCTTGCATCCTCCTGGTTCAACAGATATTTAGCAGTGTCATCAACTGATGAAAAATCACTGTGTCAAGGTTCGTACATACTACCATCGTTATTTTCATAGAACTTCCATGTCTTGGCATATTAGCAGGAGTTAAATTAGTAGTAGAATTAAGAGTTCCATTGAAGGTCAAGTTGTCGATATTAGATCTTTATTCATATGAGATGCAACAAGAAATGATTGTTTGATAGACTAATTGGTTGATAGAACCTAATTTTCAATGTACACGTGCAAATACGACTTTGCAAATGAAAGTTGCTGCTCTTTCTAGTAAAAAAGCTACAGAACACTGAAAATACACGTATGTAAAAGAAAAGTCATAAACACAACTTGTATTGACTACTTATTGTGTTCTGGAAAGTTTGCAAAGGAGATACGGACAATTCTATGTTGTCCAATTATTGGTATCTTTTATTTAAATAATCCTTTGAAACTCCTTCTCAGGAACTGGTGGATCTGGAAAACCTAAAATCATGTCCTTGCCTTAGTTCTGAAATGTTTCTTATTGTGGCTTTATGGGCTGAAATTGCTCGAAGGTACATGTTAATTAGCATTGTTTTTAATGGAATTTAACCTTGAGTCTGTAGAAATTGCTAGGCTCACAGTAATGTTCATTGCTTACAAGGTGATGATGTCCCTATTTGTGGTTCTCTTACGGGAGTTGTTGCATTAGAAGTTGATGCAATGGTATGATCCATGGTTAAGACCCAAACTTAACAATTAATAAATATGAATGAATCTTACCATTGCATCAACTTCTAATGCAGCAACTCCCCTAAGAGCACCACAAATTGGGCCACCACCACCTTATAAGCAATGAAACACTCTACCGTGCACCAAGCAATCTCTATAGACTCAAGGTTAAATTGCATGAATAACAATGCTAATTAATATGTACCTCTGAACAATTTCAAGCTACCCTATGGTAAGTATGGGAAGGAGAAATATAGTGTCATGAAGTGTATGGATCAAATCTCTGCCACTCTAACACAACTGGTGGTTAGTATGTGATGTATTAACAAGAGAACTTCCAGAAGTACTTTGATGTTGTAATGTCATATTTTAAAACACTATCCTTGTAAATGCAATGGATAACTCTTTATCGCATAGAGTGCATAACTTTGATAGGATGGCAGTTCGCAAAGATGAATTCCAAGACGAGGCAAACAAGGTTAGTATGAGAATATAAACAAATGGCTACGATATACTTTCTTCTAATGTTCTCCAATTTTAATCTAGTCTATAATTTACTTGTTTTATATGGTTGGACACATTTGTTAGTGCCCTTATGGATTTGTGGCTTCGTTTGTGTTTTCATCCAGGTTGGTCTGATTCTCAAAGCATTATACCATACAACTTATTCTTGAATTTTAGCCAGGTTAGCATCCCTAATTACTTGCATGTTTTATATTCTATTGAGTGAAATCTTGGATTGCATTTCGAGTGAAACAGATCGCTCTAAAACATGGGAGATCCAGGTTGCTGCTTATGGACTCGGTGTGAGTTCAGAATATGGTGGATCTGCTTACAAATCTCTAGTGGGAGGTATTGTATGGTGTTGAAACCTTTCCTCCTTTTTTTTATGGAGCAGTAGGACGAGGGAAGGTGTAATGTGTTCCTACTTAAACTTCATTTTATTACCTTTATTCAGAGGCTCTGTAAAAGGCATCCAAATTTTGTACTACCTGAGAATGTAATGGCCTATGATAATGATGTTTCATCATTAGGGAAGATCTATAATTTTCACCATGAGAGCATTGACTCGGCCCAGGTACTTCCTACTTTAATGTTCTATTAATGACATGTTGTGTACTTTCTAGAATGTTATTCACTTATCGTACACAAATGTCTTTAATTTTGATATAGCATGCAACCTTTTCTTGTTGTAGGAGAACCTTGTAATAACCTTGTTATGATTTCTTCGATTCTCATATCGGAAACCTTGTAATAAACTGAGTACCCCTCCTGCATTTAGTGTGGGTTTTGGAGTCTCCCCGGACACTACCTTATTCCAGAGCTTGTCCAAATTCTCATCCTCAGACTGTTTAGCCTTGATTTCCTTTATAAATATGGGATTAACCTCAATATTGTTTAAACCCCTCCCTTTTATGAAAACCCCAATTGCATGAACTCAGATGCTAGATTCTAAATCTTTTTAGCTAAGGGTCGCTTAGGCATCCCAAGCAAACTAAAGTTCCCATGCTAATTGTCTTCTGCCTCAATGCATATGTCACCACATTATCCTTGCCTAAATGGTACTAGATGGTCACATGATAATCCTTCACAATCTCCATCCACCTCATCTACCTCAAAATTTAAATGCTTCTGAGTTACAATGTTGTAAGTTGTGATTATCTGTGAACACTTCACACTTAACACCATAAAGATAGTGTTGCAAGATCTTAACTGCAAACACTACCGCTGTCAACTCTAAATTATGGGTTGGGTAGTTCCTCTCATAAGTCTTCAATTGTCTTGAAGCATAAGCTATAATGTTCTTGTCCTGCATCAACACTACACCAAAACCCGAATGTGAAGCATCACAAAACACAATAAAGTTCTTACCTTCCACCAGCAAACATAGGATAGGAGTTGTAGTCAAAAGTGTCTCGAGCCTTTGGAAGCTCTCCTCACATTGTTCAGACCATGCAAAGGGTACCTCATTCTGGGTCAATCTAGACAGATGTATAGCAATGGAAGAAAAGCTATTGACAAAACTGTGGTAATAGCTAGCAAGACCCAAAAAGCCCATAACCACAGTCACAAAGCTAGGCCTGACCCAATTCTTAACTGCCTCAATTTTTTAAGGATCCACCATCACCCCTTTTTCCAAAACCACATGCCCCAAGAAGACCGTCGAAGTCAGCCAAAATTTGTACTTTGAAAACATGGCATACAACTTTTGTTGCCCTAGGATACCCAGAACAATGAGAAGGTTATTTATATGCTCCTCCTTACTCTTGGAGTATATCAGAATATTATCTAACACGATCACAAAGAAATCCAGAAATAGCTTGAAGACAACATTCATCAAACTCATAAAAGATGTCGGTGCATTAGTAGATCGAAAGGACGTTATCAAGAACTCATAATGACCGTATTGAGTCCAAAATGTTTTCTTATTTATGTCCTAGGGTTTGATCTTTAATTAATGGTACCCCGACCTCAAATCAATCTTTGAGAACACTGAAGGACCCTGCAGTTAATCAAAATATCATTTATGTGGGCTAAAGGATATTTATTCTAGATAGTAACCTTGTTCAACTTTTCGTAGTCTATGCACATTCTCATACTACCATCTTTCTTTGTCAAACAAAAGATCAGAGCACCCCCAAGATGAAGCACTGGAACGAATAAATTATTTATCTAAGAGTTCTTGAACCTGAGTCTTGAGTTCTCTCAACTTTGTCGGAGCCATGCGATAAGGAGAAACGGAGATTGGATGAGTAATCGACTCCAAATCTATGCATAAATCAATATCTCTATCTAGAGGATACGAGGAAAATTTGTAGGAAATACCTCCTGAAATTCTGAAACTACTGGGATTGACTCAAAGAAGGGGACTCCGCACTAACATTTCGAATGTGAGAGAAGTAGGCCAAACTACCAGAACCCAGAAGAACTTCTAGCACGAATAAAAGATATGATCTCTAATGGCATAGAATTGTACACACCTTCCCACTCTAATCTATCCCTACCCAAGATTTCTAGTGTGACTATCTTAGAATTACAATTCAATACAATATAATAAGGTGACAACCAAGTCATACCCAATACCACATCAAAGTCTAGCATATCCAAAATCACTAGATCTACCAAGTCCGACAACCCACAACCATCACAAAACAAGCACGGTACACACGGGTTACTACAACAGACTCCCCAATCAAGGTAGAAACATGAATAGAGACACAAGGATATCAAAAATTAAATCAAATACAAGGTAAATTTAACAGATACGTATGAATAAGACAGAAGTCATTTGGTCACATACAAGAGTAGTACATATTGTTACGGTGTCAAATGTCTCAGCCTCTGGCCTTCCCGAGAAGGTGTTCTATCATCATCTCAGACAACCTATCTACTTGAGTATGTCGCTCTCCTCCAATCATTACCATTTCCTCTTCCCCCATAGCCGCTCTAAGTATTACCTTGACCACCATATGGGCGTCCTCTGCCATAACCACCTCCACCTGCTAGTACCACAACCTTTAAAATGTTGTTGCACTTAGCTGCCCACCTGCTTGTAAGGACATTCCCTCTTCAAGTGATACATCTCACCACAATTGAAGCATCCTCGATCAAGTGAAGTCCTAATGGCTGAAGAATAAGAAGCTCATTGACCACACTGAACCAGATACTGTGTGTGGCCTCAAAATAACCACCCGTAGAAGCTAGTTAAGCCGACGAGCTAAATACACATGTTGACCAGGACCCATGGAATAAGAATTAATGAAGTCGCCTACATTCTTTGACCTTTTAGCCAATGCCTTAGCCTGCCCAACCTACCTAACTCCTTCCAATTTCTTGACATAGTCGGTCACCGCATCGAAGCTCTTCCTTGCAAAAGTCATGTGCACAGATAAGACTAGCAAATCAGTGTTCAGTCCCTTCACATAAAGGCAAATCCACTCATCCTTAGTTCCTACAAGTTGAGTATCTTAGCGAGACAAGGAAACAAACTTTTCTTTTTTCTTTAAATAATCAATATACTAAAATAATTAATGTTACGATTTGCATTCTCATGTGATCCAATGTTTGATATAGCCTTTTTTGTATTTTCGATTTCAGGGGCTTTAAGAAAATCCTAGAATTCAAGTTTCATTCAAATTAGTTAATAATTAATCAATTTGAATGACAATATTTACGTAACTGATAAGTAGAAAAGAGGTATGAACTAGAGTAAATAGTTCAGTAGCAACAAAGAATTGCATTTGTTGCTACTGAACTATTTATCCTAGTTCCTAACCCCTTCCTACTTATTATTTATGTATAAAGAGACAGTCAAAATGATTAATTATTAACTAAATTGAATGAAACTTGACTTTTGGGATTCTCATAAGGATACTGTATCGAAAGTAAGAAAAAGGCTATATTAACAATTGGATCAGATGAGAATGTAAACTCTAAGAGTTAATTATTTTAGTATATTGAATATTTTTATAAAAAAGAGTTCAATGAAAGCACACCAATAATTCTACAGAGCGTATAATTAACTGCATCCAAAAGCAAAATAACTGATAGATAAATGTATCAATCATTAAAAGATCATCTTCATCCAATATGTACTTATGTTGTAAAGTGCAAAATTTTTGTCATTGAACCATCTCAATTTGTACATAGTTTTGACATCATTTTGACGTGTAATTAATGAATTATTTAGGTTTATCAAGAGATGATGCTAGACTTCCAAAACTCTTATATATTTGATAGTATACTTGTATAAGTTGAGTTATAGATTATATGAGTTGGAAATAGAGTTACCTGGAGAGGTCACAGGTACCCTGTGAAATTAGTTGAGTTGTGCTCAACAATCTGATTCGTACACCACTTGAATAAAAATGAGTTGGACCTAAAACTTGGGAGAGCAAGAACACATATTGGGGTTCAAGTAATTACTAGAGATGCGAATGATTGTTGCACTTGCAGTTTAATCCTAATTATGTCTTGAAACATATAGTACGATTTTACTGTTACTCCTTACATGACCTTTAATATTTTAATCTTATTATGTATTCTTCTCTGGACTTCAGATATCTGGACTACTCTTAGATGAAGTTCGAAGTATTGTGGATGAGATTAGGCAGGTCATCACAACCAGTTCAAGTCGAACAAATGAATGAGTAGAGAGAGCAAAAGCTGACGACATTTATTCCGACGAAAAGAAATCGCTCAGGGAGGAAACGAGCAAGAAAAAGAAGTGTTTCACCAAGTGTGCTTACATAAGATTGTTTCTCTGAATGAGTGGTAGATCTGTTTATCATTAAACATGTCTTTCACGTTATCAGGTTTATAATTTTGAAATCTTTATAGGCTGGTGAAATATTTGGTATAGTAATTAAAACATTCAAGGCAGATTTCTTGTCCGTCTTCGATGAGCTCTAATCATATTTAACCCCTATGTTGGTAAGCAGAAGGATAAGGGGAGGTGTAATGTATTCCTACTTAAACTTCATTTCACTACCTTTACTCAGAGGCTCTGTCAAGGCTCGTTGTTGTTTTAAGACATCCGAATGTTGTACTACTAAGTTTCAATCAGTTTAGTTCGTAAAGGGTTATGTAGAAGGGTCGAGAAGACAAACTCATACAAGTATAAGGATCCATCAGACTATTTCAACCACTTATAATAGATGATGACACTGTAGTACAAATGGTCCACAAAGCACTTCTTAGTAAATTTAGTCTGAAACTCATGAGACGAAAAATGGCCAAGAAGCGGTTCTTGCTCATCACAATTCACAATGGTGTATGCTTTGATCCGAGTCTGATGGACATAGATATGTTAGTAATGAAAGGTTGCCAAGTATGTGCTTATAAACTCTAATTCAGTTTTTTTTTAAAACATCTTAATTTTGATGTAATTCAAGTACAAAACTATTAGAAATATTTTCTATTGTACATGCAACTAAGGAACTTCGAGATATGAATGTTGGTAGCTTGATAGTGAGAATGACTTCCCACGAAAAAGAAGAAGAGAAGAAATCATTCATGGATCTTGGCCTTGCTTATTATTATCAGAAGCCGCTTACTATTGATGCAGTTCGTGATCTTCTTTTAAAAATGAAGGGAAATGCTTAAGTCTATCAAAAGTACGTGGTTTGATCCATTTGTTAATCTGTAGATAGATTAAGTAAATAAGTCCATGACAAAAGTATGTATACCATACTTACAATTACTAATATATTAGTTTTGGTAAAATAAAAAACATAATAAACTTTTATTTTGGTTAGGGAAAATAACTACATTAATTTGTTCTTAAACAAATAGGCCTTCTAATAGAATGAAAGAGAAGAACAGTGTAATATAAACGCAAGTTACAAATCTTAATTACTCATTGTCTTGTCTCTTGAGAATTCCTTCTTCTCAACTTGGGCTTAACTATGCTTCTTGTTTTGTTACAAACAAAAATACGAATATAATTAGGCATATTCTTTAATTAACATGTCAATTTTTGTCATCATAAAAATATTTTATAAGGTAACACATTAGTTTGAAAAAGGGCAAATAATGATTTACTATTTTGGGTGAGTTGATCTAGAACAAATCTCGCAATTGAAAACAAGCTACAAATACAATACAATACCAAACATAACATGATACAAATGAGTATAATTTTGACTAAAAGAAGTCAAAATATTGATGAAAAAAAATTACTTAGCGTTAAGGAAAGAAGAGATGTTAATTGACTCTCCTTGGAAAAGAGTAGATTCGCCTATCTAATCGAAATTGACACTAGTAAATATAATACAAGGATCTATATTTTCACATTTTTAATATTTAAATAAATAAAAGGCAAATAAAAGGGGGAGAGATGGAAAAAGAAATAGGAACATATAATTATAAAGAGCTACAAAGTTGGGAAATCAAATACAACTCACAAGAGCATGGGACCCCATTATCCCTTTGGAAACGTCACAGGGGAGGAAGACAAAAAGGTAACCAATGACATCAGGGAATTACACTTTTTCTCATGCCTGTATTCATGAACAACAGAAAAGGAATGAAGAGAAAAAAAAACAAATAAGGGATATCAATTCTCGAACTCTAATCCATAGTCTTTGAACTTGAGAAGTGTTGTTTGATTAATTCGATCTTCCATTTCAGGATTCAAGTAATTCTTCCAATCACCAACAATCCCTTTTATGAAATAACTACCATTCGGAACTCCATAAATAACAAAGCCATTTTTACTCACTTCCAAGTTCCTCAATCTCTCCAAACTACACCTCCATACTACTTTTTCCAAATCCTCTTCCTTCTCAAATGGCTTCCCAAGAAACAATCCTAGTTCCCTCACCTGCTCTTTTGGGTCCTTTATCATCTCTTCGTATTTCAAAAACAGTATCTTCTAAGGTCTTTTCTGACTTTCTAACCAATAACCCTACACATTTTCAAAATACGGACCATATTGATGAACCCTGTGCAGAACTCCTCAACCTCCTTTTCTAGGGGATAAGGTTATTGATTTCCTTGATAATGAAATTGAAAAAATGCCATAGAGAAACCAATGTGTCCTTTGGGTTCTGAGCTACAAAAATAGTTGGAATTGTTGATGGAATTTGGAAGAAGATTGAAAGGCTAATGTGTGTTGAGAAGTCTTGGAGATGGCATGGAATATAGATCAGGAGTTTGTTTTGTGGAGTAAATGGAGGATTCAATAGACTGAACATGAAATTTTGGATTGTCTTTAGTTAACACATCTTTGTTTTCGGGGATGTTATGGTTCTGGTTCATGATACAAAGAAAGAGAGCTTTGAGACAAGTCATACCGGTCTTTGGAGCAGACGCAAATAAAACATTGTCTTTCCCAGCTTGGAATGAGAAACTGAATTCCATGGCACATTTGATTAGGCCAGGCTCGAACCAAAAGTCTTTCCATTTTTAATAACCATGACATCCCAGAACAGAGCACTTGGCAGCTCATTTATTAAAGCAGTATCCCTTTCTTCTGATGACTATCTGGAGATAAAAGTGTTGAAATTAACAATAACACGATATTCTCTGCAGTACCACCCATGTTCCCTACTCCACCACCTCCGCCAGCGGCTTGGAAACCACAATTTGTTGATCGTTGCTTTTATCAACCCCAGTCTTTTCTGTCCACAGATTCATTTTTTCATAATGTGGTTGATATGGGATTCTGGCTCTGAGAAGTTTGAAGCAATCCAATAAACAAGATGAGCACTGCGAATGTACAAGCTTTGAGCTCAGCCTAGTCTAGAATCTAGATGTAGAACTCCCTCTTTGAAGAAGTGCTCGACCACTTTTCTGTTATTTGCAATGTATCAATATACACAATTTGTATGTATCTAACAAAGAAAACCAATGATATACTCATTGTAAACAGGAACATGAACGGCCTCAATATTTGTTGGATAAGTTTTCAATAAATGTGCCACAGTAATGTGATCTTGATCTAGTTACATTTGTGTACACCTAATTTTTTTAATCCAATTTATGATGTTACACCATTTTTTAAAAAATTAAATGAGAATGCGTAGAGGAAGAAAAATACTAAAAGCAATTTTGGAGTTTCGGAAAGGTTTTGTTTGTAAATTAAGTTTGAGTTTGAGGTTTTTGTTCACGATTTTGAGTTCATGAAGCTGAGAATTAGTTAGCTGTGAATCAATCTTCATAAAGGTAACACTCAATCTTTCATGTATAGTTTAATATCATGATTATAACGTTTTGATCAATGCTACATATATACTTTTATTGCATTGTAAAAATAAAATAAAAATTACTACATACCTTGATTGGATCACCTATATTATGGTCTAGAGTGAGGATGATTTTGAACTGATGTTTCATTCCTATGATTTGGTAAATATTTGCTTACCGCAGAATTACTGAGAGGAACAACAATAGGAGATTGTATTTTCTATACAGATTATATTTTTGCAGAGTATCAATTGAATCAAATCATCATTTCTATGCAGAAAATCATCTTTGAAGAAGCTGGAGATTAGAGCATTTTGCAAAGTTGCAAAGTTGAAATTGGTACTACAAAGGTTGGGAATTTGTCTTCTTTAAAATGGGGTAGGCATCAGCTGGAGAGTATATGACTTGTTAATGAGGAGTGTATAACACAAGAGATTCATCAAATAAGTGTACTGTATCTTACCTGGTTCTTTTGACGGATTCAACCATTGCCAGACTTTGTTATACTTTCAGATATTGTATGGCAATAAATGGATCAAATAACAAGCTTACATTTTACTTTATTTCATAGCCACTAATTCTGTAGTATTATACAGTATCTCAATCACATCAAACATCTAGGGATATGTAAGGGACCGTCTCTGAGAGATCCCAGAAGAGGTACACAATGGAAACTTTTGTTTGCCTGTTTATAATAAATGAACGGATTACCATGTTGTTGCTTCCACAAGGTTGCAAAATGATGAGGGAATATATGTATCAACGAATTATGTTATCAGGTCTACTAGAGGCAAAATTGTTCCATGTTTTGAAGAAGTCTTTTTGCTGACAAGATATTAATAGAATGATTTTCTATGTACGAATCACTTATTATAAACCATATACAACATGTGAAACAATTGAACACACACACTAGAATGAAGAGAGGATCCACAGGTAGAGCAATGCATGTGTTCAAAGTTAACTTTCTATATAAAACTCAACAATTTGTAGAATAAATTGTTAGAAACACATAAAATCAATCTTCATATGATGCATGAACAAACGTGGAATTAACAAACACTTAAAGGATGGTATTTACCACTTTCACTTATATATCCATCCTCGTACTTGATCAATTGTGAGAAAACCCTACTCATCCCCAGACTACTTTGTGATCACCAAAATTTGAATTCTCGATCTTAGCAGCAGAAAAATTGGCATCAACATGACTAATAGAATTGACTTGTGAAGAGCTCTCACCAAGAGAGGTGGTACTGTTTTCTTCCGAATCATCTTGAATGACAGGCTCTTGAAGATGAAGTGCATACTCTAGATTCCACAACACATGACCCATAGATGGTCTATCCACCTCATAACCAGCTAAGCATTTCTCCGCTGTTTCTCCAAACTTCATGAGGGAATTTGGTCTTATTTTGCCAATAAGATTGGGATCTATGATTTGTTCCAGTTGTCCCTTATTCTGCCACTTCAATGCCCATTCAGCTATGTAGACAGGCCTAGCACAAATAACTTCACATAAAATACCACCAAAAGAATAAATATTAGAATTTTCTGTCAGCCGTTGCCTCATAAAATATTTGAGGTCAAGATAGCCCATAGTTCCTTTCACGTTTGTGCTAATATGCGTTTGAGTTTGATCAAGCTCAGTCCCTGCCTTGGATATTCCGAAATCAATAATTTTTGCCACAAAATTCTCATCAAGCAATATTGTTTGTAGACTTGACATCACGATGTATAACTACACTGGTATGAAGGTAGTGCAGACCTCTGGTTACTCCAATGCATATCTCCAATCTCTGCTCCCAGCTCATACTGGGTAGACATAGATCTGAGCCATACAAATGGCTCTAGAGGTTCCCATTCTCCATGTACTCATAAATTAGAATCATCTCATTATTTTCACCACATTATCCCATCCATGAAACCAGATGCGGATGGAGGAGCTGCGACAGCATTTCAATTTCTGTTCAGAACTCTCCAATACCTTGTCGAGACTTAGAATTACCACTTTTCAAGGCCACCTCTGTGCCATCACACAAAACACCCATGTAAGCCTTCCTAAAGCCACCCACTCCAATGAGAAACTTCTCATCAAAAATTTTCGTTGTTTCCTGCAAATCTACAAAAGGAATTTGACTCCTTTCAACAGGAATCTGATGACTCAAGTTTGAAGCATCATTTATGAATGTTGTTTCCTTGGAATAATTTCTTCCCATAAATAGATATAGTAATCCAAATCCTTGACCTAGGCAATCTAGTCCTCACTATTTTATTAACCAAAAATCACATAGAGTCAAATTTTAAAACATATAACTGAACAAAGAAAATAAGCAATGATATAATATAAACATGATATAGATACTGAATACTTAGTTAACTGAAAGCAATGACCAATTTATAACATGATGAGACTGAATACTGAATATACTGATGCATGGTCAATGCAATAGAATCTAACTGAACTATGGAAGCTATTAATAACCGATAATAAAACCACATGAGCTAAATGTGGAGTCCGATGTATATGCCCCATCGAGAGGACCCAATACACCCGGCCAAAGGTGTAGAGGCATGCTGGCGTGATTACTAAAATGATGTCCACATAGGGACTTACAACCTATGTGGCTAGTAGTTCTGGGACTGTTTGGGTACGTTGAACCCTAGTCCAACTCGGTATTATGCTACTCCCAATGGATTGAGTAATTAATACATTATGACTGAATTTCTGTAAGTTACTAGATACCTCAAACTAAACTTGCAAACTGAGGATGCTACAATTAAAATGATATTGATGCATTAATAACTGAGGCATGTATAACTGAATAACTGAAATATCTGACCTAGCATGTCTAATTCAAGAACTAAAGAAATACATCGCTAGGATTCTGGAATTCATGCAATAAAGTGAATATTAACGTACTAATATGATTTGGATCATTCTAACAGCTAAGAACCCAATAATTTTAACATTCAAGAAACCCTAGGTCTAGTCATAATAGGGGAATCAAGAAACTGACTGAAAACTAGGGACCTAATGGGTGAAAGGAACCCACTAGTGAAATCCCACATACCTGGTGACAAATTCCACGGAGAAATCTTTCAATTTCTAGGCTGGAACTGCAGGAAACTTGTTGCGTTGTTGAACTTAGGGTTTGTCACCTCTCTCTCTCCTTTCGCTTCTACTTTTCTAAGTTATGACTAAAGATCTGACTAGGGTAAGTTCTAGTTATGTTTCTAGGCTTAACTGACTAAAACCATGAAATTTAGGATTAAATTGACGTAGTTTAGGCGTCCAATGAATAAGGAAAAGACCGAAATAACCCTGACTTAAATTGCAGACGAACTTAGCACGGCCACCTTTACGGATCGTGAAAGGGACCACAGACTGTGAAGTCGGTCGTGGTCTGGACTTGGTGACTACTAGCTAAGGGTCTGAGTCCACGATCCCTACCACGGCCCGTGTGAAGGACCACAGACCGTGAAAGCGTCTGTGGTCTCCACTTTGGCTGTCGTCTGAAGGGACTGGATAGGTGGTTACTGGTAAGGCTCCACGGACGCCCCCACGGGCTGTGTGAAAGTCCTCGTGTTCCTCACTTAGGCGTTGCAGTCTAAGGGGATGGCTAGGGAGGTTCACTGCCTCGACTCTACGGGCGCCACCACGGCCCATCATCAAGACCACGAACCGTGAAAGGCCTGGTGATTTCCAAGTCAAGACCACGGGCAGGTCTACGGATCGTGGACCCTACCATGGTCCGTGAACTATGTCGTGGTTCACTGCTTCAAGTATATTTCTGGAAAAAATTTATGGGTCTGGTTTTTGAGGTGTTACAATATCTCCCTCTTGGGATCATTCGTCTTCGAGTGAAGACTAAACTAGCTGAAATGGAGGGAATGAGCTGGAAGCCTACCACTAAACACTGAAGGTTGATTTCTGACTGAACTGAGTTCCAAAAACATGCAAATACGCTGAAAATGCAAGTACAGACTGAAGGAACAAAATACTAATACTGAATTAGCACATGAATGACTGAAAACCTGAAGAGGAACTATTACCTCAAGCTAGAATGGAATCGAAAGGAAAGAGGTGAGGATAATTGGACTTCATGGCTGCTTTTGCTTCCCAAGTAGCTCCCTCTACGGACTGATTCTTCCATAAAACCTTGACTGAAGCGACTTCTTTGTTTCTCAACCTTTGAACCTGACGATCAAGGATTTCAACTGATACTTCTTCATAAGTGAGACTATCATTCACAGCCATACACTCTAATGGAACTACAGATGCTGGATTACCCACACACTTCTTCAATAGTGAAATGTGGAAGACCGGATGCACAGGTACCAAATCTGATGGCAACTCTAACTCAAAAGACACTTTACCAATCCTTTTCGAGATCCGGTAAGGGCCTATATATCTAGGACTGAGCTTCCCTTTCTTGCCAAACCTCATCACCCCCTTCAAAGGTGACACCTTCAGGAAAACCCAATCATCAACTTGGAACTCTAGTTCCTTTCTCCTTACATTTGCGTAAAACTTCTGGCGACTCTGGGCTGTCTTAAGTCAATCGTTGATAAGTTGCACTTTTTCCATAGCATAATGGACTGAATCTGGCCCTATCAAGGTTGCTTCACCTACTTCAAACCATTCCATAGGAGATCTACCTCTATGCCCATACAATGCCTCATAAGGGGCCATCTAAATGCTGGAATGGTAACTATTGTTGTAGGCAAACTCAATAAGAAGAAGTGATCATCCAAACTACCCTTGAAATCGATCACACAAGCTCTCAACATGTCCTCTAAGGTCTGAATGGTACGCTTTGCCTGACTATCCGTCTGTGGATGAAATATTGTGCTAAGGTTAACCTAAGTACCAACACCCTTCTGAAATGACTTCCAGAAATGAGAGGTAAACTGAGGACCTCTATCTGAGATGATAGACAAAAGAACCCCATGCAACCTCACAATCTCATTAATGTAAATCTTGGAGTAATCCTTCGCCGAATCTGTAGTCTTGATCGCAAAAAAGCGAGAAGACTTAGTAACTTTATCAACAATCACCCAACTGGAGTCATGATGCCTGCGAGTACGAGGTAAACCTGTGATGAAGTCTATGTTGATCACTTCCCACTTCCAAGTAGGAATATCAATCTCTTGAGTCATACCTCCTGGTTTCTGATATTCTACCTTGACTTGCTGGCAATTGGGGCACTTAGCCACAAAATCTGCAATATCTCTTTTCGTACCATTCCACCAATAGACTTCCCACATATTGTGGTACATCTTAGTGGCACCTAGATGAATAGAATATCTGGAGTTATGGGCCTCTGCAAGAATATGTTGTCTCAACTCACCCACGTTAGGAACACATAATCGATCGTGGTAGCGAAGCACACCATCTCCCCCTTGGGAGAAAACCTCAACTCTCTATTGGTGGACTGCACCCTTGAGTTCAAGTAATATCGGATCACTGTCTTTCTTTTTGTTAACTTCCACTACCAAAGAAGATTCTGCCCCATTCTGAACCGTTACACCACCATCTGATACGCTCATAAGACGAACTCCTAAGCGAGCTAGCCTATGAACATCCCTTGCTAGCTCCTTTCTTTCTTCCTCAACATGTGCTACACTACTCATGGACAATACGCTAAGAGCATCTGCTACTACATTTGCCTTACCTGGATGTTAATGCACGCTCATATCATAATCTTTGAGGAACTCAATCCACCTTCTCTGGCGAAGATTCAACTCTTTCTGGGTGAATACATACCGGAGGCTCTTATGGTCTGTGAAAACATCTACATGAACACCATACAAATAGTGTCTCTAAATCTTGAGTGCAAACACCACTGCTACAAGCTCGAGGTCATGAGTCGGGTAATTTTTCTCATGTACCTTAAGCTGTCTAGAAGCATAAGCTATAATCTAACCTCGTTGTATCAAAACACAACCTAGGTCGACTCTGGATACATCACAGTAGATCACATAACCATCTGAACCCTCTGGTAGAGTCAAGACAGGAGTTGTTGTCAACCCAGTTTTCAATTTGGCGAAGCTTTTCTCACAATCATCTGACCATTGAAACTCGACCATCTTCTAAGTCAACCTAGTAAATGGTGAGGCTATGGATGTAAATCCTTCCACGAACCTTCTGTAATAACCCGCTAGACCCAAGAAACTTCTGATATTTGTAGCAGAGGTAGGTCTGGGCCATTGTTTCACTGCTTCTAACTTCTTGGAATCTACTCGAACTCCTTCACTAGACACAATATGCCCAAGGAAAGCAACTGATTGTAACCAAAACTCGCACTTGTTAAATTATGCAAATAACTGGTGATTTTTTAGAGTGTGCAGAACAACTCTCAAATGACTCGCATGTTCTTCCTCATTCCTAGAGTAAATGAGGATATCATCAATAAAGACAAGAATGAACAAGTCCAAGTACTGCTTGAACACTTTGTTCATCAAATCCATGAAAGTTGTAGGAGCATTGGTTAGTCCAAATGACATGACTACAAATTCATAATGACCATACCGAGTTCTGAAGGTTGTCTTCGGAATGTCACTATAGCTGACTTTAAGCTGATGATAACCCGATCTGAGGTGTATCTTTGAGAAATGACTAGCACCCTGAAGTTGGTCAAACAATTCATCAATCCTGGGGATAGGGTACTTATTCTTGATTGTGACCTTGTTCAACTGCCTATAGTCAATGCACATTCTGAGAGGACCATATTTCTTCTTTACGAACAACACTGGTGCACCCCATGGAAAAATACTAGGTCTGATGAAGGCCTTATCTAGAAGGTCTTTCAACTGTTCTTTCAATTCCTTAAGCTTAGCTAGAGCCATTTTGTAAGGAGAAATAGAGATAGGCTGGGTATATGGAATGAGATCAATTCCAAAGTTGATTTCCCTATTGGGAGGGACTCCGAGAAGATCTTCTGGAAACACTTTTGGAAACTCATAAACCACTGGAACTGACTCAAGAGTTGGGGTTTCGGAGTTTGAATCCTTAACCTGAACTAGATGATAGAGATAACCCTTAGAGATCATCTTTTCGGCCTTAAGGTAAGAAATGAATCAACCCATATGCGCTAAGCTACTACCCTTCCATTATAAGATTGGTTCATCTGGAAATTGAAAATGAACAATCCTAGTTCTACAATCGACTAAGGCATAACATGAATGTAACCAATCCATGCCTAGAATGACATCGAAGTCTGCCATTTCTAACTCTACCAAATCTGTTGAGGTGACTTTCTGAGAGACTGTGACATGGCAATTTCTATATACCCATCTAGCTATAACTGGGTCACCGACTGCAGTAGAGAGTGAGAAAAGTTCTGGGAGAGTTTCTGGAGTAACACTGAATTGGACTGCTATATAAGGAGTTACAAAAGAAAGAGTAGCCCCTGGATTTAATTAAGCATAAACATCGAGATCAAAGACTCGTAACGTACCAGTGACTACATCAGGAGAATCTTCCTGATCCTGACGAGCCTGAAGAGCATAGAGTCTGTTTTGGCGTTGTCCGCCACCAGTACCAGAAGAATTACCCTGCTGAGTTGGGCAACCTGTTGGTTTTGCTGAAGGTATAGACTGGGCTCGATTAGCATTGCCTCCTAGACCTTGTTTAGAAGGACAATCTCTCAACGTGTGACCAGACTGACCACACCCAAAGCATCATTTTTTTCCTGCAAGACACTCGCCCAGATGGTTCTTCCCACACTTAGGTCAAGTTGGGTAGGTTTTGGTGTCTGAAATACTACCTTGAGACTTAGAGCCTGATGCTCCACCCTTCTGATTATTTCGAAACTTGGAGGACGGGACATTGGCTAATGAAGGTGCGGGAGTCGAAGACTTCTACTGAAACTGCGAGCGATTTGCACCACCTGATTTTTGTTGAGAATAGTCATAGTTGCCTGTCCTAGCTTTCTTCCTCTCCTTAGCCTATTCCATAAGCTTATCACCCTCAACCTGCTGAGCATGAGTCATGAGTCTAGAGATGTTCATATTTTCAAGTAACATCGCATTTCTACACTCTGTTTTCACCAAGTCTGACACTCCATATAGAAACTTATGCATCTGAGCCTTGGAATCAGCAACCATGTGGGGAGCATACCTGGAGATTTGGTTAAACTTGATCCCATACTCTTGGACTGTCATGTTACCCTGCCTTAAGTTCATAAATTCCTGGGACCTTGCTTCTCTCAACTCTATGGGGGGGAAAATATGTCTAGAAAGGTTTCGTTGAAACAATCCCAAGTAATAGGAGCTACATATATACCCATGTTCTCCTTCCACTGAGTATACCAGATATGAGGTACATCTTTTAGTTGATACACTACAAACTCAACACGGTCATTCCCAGTTACCTGCATCACTTCAAACATCTTCTTGACCTCATCAATGAAGTTTTGGGGATCTTCTCCAACCTGTGATCCTAAGAACTTTAGGAGATTCATCCTAACAAAGTCTCGCACTCTAGCTACAGCTGACCCAACATTGGCATTTCCCTGAACTGGAACCCGCTGATTGTTCTGGTTGGCCACACTCTGAGCTAACATTTGAATGGCGTTCCTGAATTCTGCATTCGAGACTCTTGATCATGGAGTGGAGGAGCTGCATTTGTGTTCCTGGCATTCGCATTTCTGGTGTTATCTCTACGGGGAGGCATGATCACTGAAACATAGAATGTCGAGTTAGAATAGAATAAGATCATACCTTATGCACGATAAGAGTAACAAGAAAATGAAGATTATTCCTAAAACACTTCGTAGCCTCCTTCTCATTAGATGCGATGCACTTCACACCTATGAAAAGGACTTTTCTTAGTGCGGCTTTTAAGACATCCTAGGACTCTTAAACCTAGTGCTCTGATACCATGTTTTGTCACGCCCCGAGACGCGGACACGGGACCTAGGATCACAAGTGATCCAAAGCTAACCCTGCTGGCATGACATGAGCATACTAAGGATAATAATAACTGATGCGGAAGCTAAATTATAAATACAACAGATATGATGGGGAAAATCCATATACTATAAGTGAGATAAATGAAAACTGATGAGTTCAATACAAAGAAGATATTAACACAATACTACGCTAAATCTAACTATGTCTGAAAATAGCCTCTAACTGACTAGAAATGCTGGGACAGGCCCCAGGTGATTCTAGCAAAACTGAAAATACTGAAAGGAAACTCACGACTATTGTCCTCGGAAAATGAGCACTCACCACTAATTTTATTGAACTAGAAATCAGGAACCGATCTAAGTGTGATCTGGATGCTCAAAGCCTGAACCTACATCACGAGAAGATATAGCGCAGAGTATGCATCAATACTTGAAAGTTACTGAGCATGCAGGATAGAATAAAGCTGAAATAACATATAACTGAACAAAGCAAATAAGCAATGTTATAATCTGAATATGATATAGATATTGAATACTAAGCTAACTGAATGCAATGACCAATTTATAACATACTGTGACTGAATACTGAATATACTGATACATAGTCAATGCAATAGAATATGACTGAACTATGATAGCTACTAATAACCCATAATAATACCACATGAGCTAAATGTGGAGTCCGATGTATATGCCCCATCGAGAGGACCCAATACACCCGGCCAAAGGTGTAGAGGCATGGTGGTGTGATCACTAAAATGATGGCCACAGAAGGGACTTATAACCTACGTGGCTAGTAGTTCTGGGACTGTTTGGGTATGCTGAACCCTAGTCCAACTCGATATTATACTACTCCCAATGGATTAAGTAATTTACACATTATGACTGAATTTCTATAAGTTATTGAATAGCTCAAACTGAACCTGCAAACTGAGGATGCTACAATTAAACTGATATTGATGCATTAATAACTGAGGCATGTATAACTAAATAACCGAAATAACTGACCTAGCATTTGTAATTCAAGGACTAAAGAAATACATAGCTAGGGTTCTGGAATTCATGCAATAAACTGAATATTAACGTACTAATCTGATTTGGATCATTCTAACAACTAAGAACCCAACAATTCTAACATTCAAGAAACCCTAGGTCTAGTCATAATTAGGGAATCAAGAAACTGACTGAAAACTAGGGACCTAATAGGTGAAAGGAACCCACTAGTGAAATCCTACATACCTGGTGACGAATTCCACGGAGAAATCTTTCAATTTCGGGGCTGGAACTGGAGGAAACTTGCTGCGTTCTTGAACTTAGGGTTGGTCGCCTTTTTCTCTCTTTTCGCTTCTAATTTTCTAAGTTATGATTAAAGATCTGACTTGGGTAAGTTGTAGTTATGTTTCTAGGCTTAAACTGACTAAAACGACAAAATTTAGGATTAAAATGATGTAGTTTAGGTGTCCAACGAATAAGGAAAAGACCGAAATAACCCTGACTTAAACTGCAGACGAACTGACCACAGCCACCTTCACAGACTGTGAAAGGGACCACGGACCTTGAAGTCGGTCGTGGTCTGGACCTGGTGACTACTAGCTGAGGGTCTGAGTCCACGATCCCTACCACATCCCATGTGAAGGACCACGGACCGTGAAAGTGTCTATGGTCTGCACTTGGGCTGTGGTCTGGAGGGACTGGCTAGGGTGCTTACTGGTAAGGCTCCACGGATGCCCCCACAGGCCGTGTGAAGGACCACGGACCGTGAAGGTCCTCGTGGTCCTCACTTAGGCGGGGCGTCCTAAGGGGCTGGCTAGGGAGGTTCACTGCCTCTACTCTACGGGCGCCACCACGGCCCGTCATCAAGACCACGAACCGTGAAGGTTCTCGTAGTCTGATGTTTGGACCTGGTGACTTCCAAGTCAAGACCATGGGCAGGTCTACGGACCGTGGACCCTATCACGGTCTGTGAACCCTGTCGTGGTTCACTGCTTCAGGTATATTTCTGGAAAAAAATTTTGGTCTGGTTTTCGAGGTGTTACAGAACCCAAACCAAACCGACATAATATATATATATATATATATATATATATATATATATAATTTAATTTATTTATAGATAAAAAATATTATATATAATCTACTTTGTTAATATATTTTTAGTTAGTTTATAGTTTTCAAAGTTTATATATTTTATTTCAAATTTGGGCTTGTAAAATTTGTAAATATTTTATTTTGCATTACAATTATATTTGTAAATATTTCGCTTTGTATTCAGTTTGACTGTGTCCTTTAATCTTATTAATTTAACATAATGAACGTTGATATTCAAAAAAAAAATTGTACTCATGTGAATTTTACTGTCTTTACGAAAATTTCTATTCATTTAACATTTCTTAAGTTTAGCTTATCACATAGGTAAGTGAAAATATATTTGATCTCTTTCTCAAACACCGTATACTTGTAAAAAACTCAAAAAACCGAAAAAACCGAAAGAACCAACTAAAACCGAAACTGAAAAAACCGACTTTGCGTGGTTTGGTTTGGTTTGGTTTTTAAGTTTAATAAACCGACATAATTGGTTTAGATTATTTTAAATGAAAACCAAACCAAACCGACCTATGTACACCCCTACTGGTAACACTTAACACCTTGTGATTTGTGATATTATATTCATCTTTTTTATTTTCATTTATTTATAACAATTTTTTAAATTTATTTAATGTACAAATATCATAATGTGACTAAATTATCTTTTTAATTATACTCTTTGTTTAACTAATTTTATAAAATAGAACTTATGTAGATATATTATATTGTAAGAAAATATTTATCCTTTATAATAATAATAAATAAACACATTTAGAATATATTTAATATTGACTACAAATTTTAATGATCTTTTGAATAAATAAAATTTCTCTATAATATATTAATACCTATGTATTAAAATTTATCTTTTTTGTTTCTTTAGATGTATCTTGATATATATGTTCAAACATTTTTATTTTATATTTTTAATATAGGTTCGTGTTGAAATTGATTGTTATCTGAAGTATATAACTTTGTGCGATTTAACATTGTACATAAATTATTACTTTTGTTGTATATGTAGAGGAACTTCAAAAAAAATTTAAAAAAATATTTGTCAAAGTTTATGATTCAAAAATTATTTGTCTTCTCTTGTTTTATTCCTTGATATTTTCACCACTTCTACTACGAGTTCTAAGGAGTCTATGGAATAATGACCATTTTTAAAAGTAAAATTACGCGAGTTAGCAAACATTAGTAGTTGATCATTAAACGAGGTTACAATTTCAATTAATTATTTTGCTGACTATAGGTTAATATAAATATCAATTTATTATAAGACTCACGAATAGTTTGTATACCGAAAGAAAAATAGCCCTTCCCAAATTTGTATACTCATTTATACAAATCTATTTTTATCTCATCTCTGTACATTTCCTAATTCTCTCCTAAAATCACTCATACATATCGACTTTGATTTTCAAAATCTACTTTCCCCTCCTAATCGTGGTTTCACAATTCAAGGTAACCACCCTAAACGTGTTTCAACTATTTTTTTTTATTTTTTCGTTTGTATATGATTTATGCTTATTTTATTTTTCACCAAAAATTTTGCTCAGTCTTCAATTTTTCAGTTTTTATCAAAAAAAAATGAAAGATGGAACTCCATTCAAGAGGTTTTAACACAAGATTTTGATGATACACCATCATTTTCGTTGGGTTTAACACAAAATTTTAGAGTCACTGCAAGGTCTATTGCAAAATCTAGAGAAAAGAAAGAGATAGAATATATTCAAGATTCAAGTTCAAAAATGATCCAATGGCATTGCAACAAGTTATCAATAAAGCTAAGGCAAGCGACATCAAAATAGTTGAAGGAGAAAACCAACATGATGTGGAATCTGGTTCCAAAAAGAAGAACACAAGTTTGATGGTTCAAAGGGATGAGAAGTTCAATATTTTTTTTTTGTGAGTTGTATTTGTTTCAATAATTTTTACATGGTATTATATACGATTTTTTGAGATTTGTATTTTTATCAACATTATTGTAAATTTTGTATTTATATCAATGGTATATGTATTTGTCAGTTTTATTGTATATTTCTAGGTATAATATACAATTGCATATTTGTATATATGCATCAACCTTATATATACAAAAAGTTGTCAATTGCATATATACAAATAGTTGTCTAGCATTTATCATTTGTATATATTATACGATTGAATCTGTTAATGATATTTAGATACATTTTAATTTGTATATCAAATGATATATGCATTTGTAATTTTTAGAAATAATATACAATTGCTTATTTGAATATACACATTAGTTGCAAATACACCAATAGTTCTCTAGCAATTATCATTTGTATATCTTTATACGATTGTATATGTTCATGATAATTATATACATTTTGATTTGTATATTTCAGAGTTCATGATTTAAAATTAATTTTTTGTTTCAAATGAATAATTTAAAAGGAAGAATTAAATTGAATTGTTAGTTTTAAATCGAAAATATTTGTTATTGTATTATGGATGAAGAAATCAAACTAAGTTTTGATTGTTAAAACCCAATAAAAATAAAAATCCGAGTTTTAAGGGATAATTTTATAGCTTAAAGAGTTCATTTTGTTAAGAAATTGTAAGGAAATACACTTAGAGTGAACCGTGGGATATTTTCCCTTTTTTAACTGATTTTGTTTCATCTATTAAGGGATTATTGATAGCTGTATTTTGTTAAAGTATTTACCGCCCATTAGTCATTATTTTAAAAATTAAAATATGTATAAATTTTTAAAAAGAAGTCGAGATATACAAACGTAACTCTCTCATAGCAAATTAAACTATGACTATAGAGCGTAATTAGATAAACTATAGGGATGGAGTAATATTTAATTAAATCTCTTTGTCATTTATGAAATTTTCCCTTTTTAAAATTCAAATATTATATCACAACAAATAAAATATTGGAAAGGGAAAAGTAATTTCATTTTGATAAGAAATTGTAAGGAAATACACTTAGCGTGAATCGTGGGATATTTTTCCTTTTTAAACTGATTTTGCTGCATCAATTAAGGGATTAATTGACAACTGTATTTTGTTACCATATTTACTGCCTATGTAGTCATTATTTTAAAAAATAAAATTTGTATAAACTTTTAAAAAGAAACCGAGATACACAAATGTAACTCTCTGTAGTAAATTAAACTATAACTATGGATCGTAATTAGATATACTATAGCTATGGAGTAGTATTTAGTTAAATCTCTTGGTCATTTATGAATTTTTCCCTTAATAAAATTCAAATATTACATCACAACATATAAAATATTGGAAAGGGAAAAGTAATTAATCTTTAATTTTATACATAGTATAGATTTATAGATCTTGATTACTTGATTTCATCTATCTCTTATACCATAGATCTATTAAAGTTTCAGATATTGTATCGTCTGAATTAGTTTGTTAACACTTTTAAAAGTGAACCACTTTCAAAAATAACCTAAAGAATAAAGGTTATTCTCTTTATTTTGTTTCGTACATTTTTATTTACTTGTTCTGGAAATGTACCCTACACCTTTATTCTTTACCGGCATACAAATTTGTATAGGTCTAAATTGTCATTGATAATTATCAATTACATTATTCTTTTGCAAATATTTTGCTATGCAAATATAGTAGTGTTAATTAATTCTTTTCATTTAATTTTGGTTATTTTTCTGCAAAATAAAAAATGTTGAAAAATATAAAACTAATTAAGATAATATAGCATATACACTACTTAAAAACGACGGACAAAAAAGCGACGAACGACGTCGCTCCAAAAAGTGACGCTATTTAACATACTGTCTGTTGCTTTATAATAAAATAATTATTTTTTAAAATTATCTTACAAAAAGTGACGGATGGCATCTCTTAGTCCATTACTTTTTTGGAGGATTTTTGCGCCAAATATATATATATATATATATATATAATTAATAGTTATTTATTTAATATATATAGAGATGCCATCCGTCGCTTTTTATTAAAAATAATTATTTATAAATTAAACAATAACCATGTTGTCCGTCGCTCTTAATTTATTTTATTTTATTAATTATTACTTTTTAAAAAGCGACGGACAATATCGTTTAATCCGTCGCTTTTTGGTCAAAATGTTGGTCAAATATTTTTTATAAAGCGACGGAAAAAGAGACGATGTCCGTCGCTTTTTGTTTAATTATGTTGCACCAAAGATGGGTTTTCCCCCAAATTTCTCATCTCTCTTTTCTTTCTCTTCTCTCCCTTCACTCTAAGAATCCCACCTGTACCGCACCACCGCCTATCGCCGCTGCCAGCGCCCGTCGTCGGCCCACCCTCTGCCGCCACCCAACAGAATTCCCCAACGGCCTTTCTTTCTTGTTACAAGGTTAGGGTTTAATTTAGTTTTTTTTTCAATTCTAGTAATTATATTTGATTTCTTAGTTTGTATATTGTTTTAGTTTGTTGAATTGTGTTATTCAATTGTTAATTTTTACATTTGATTATTGTTAATTAGGGAGAGAATTGGGGATTTGACTTTTTAGGGTTAGTTTTCTTTTAAATCTGGGATTTTTAAATATGATTGTAAATTATGTATTGGAAGTTAGAGCTAATAAAAAATTAGAAGTTAGATTAGTTGAATTTTCCAATTTGCCATTGTATTTGTACTTATATATTATATTGTTGTTGAAAATTGGGTTACTTGAATTATATTCTTGAACTTAGAAATTCTTGAACTTGGAAATTCTTGAACTTAGAAACTCTAGAAATTAGATATGAACTTGAATTTTTGTAGGATTTTAGTGATAGCCTCTTATAACTGATTACTTTTGATAATGAAATATTCATCCCATATGTTGATAAATTCGCAGGCAAGAAATTCAAAAAGAAACGTGTCACGTCCCAAGCCTACACCCTGGGAGGGACTGGCACTCGAGAACCATTGTTGGCCCCAAGCAAACCCTTGATCTGGCTTAACTTATAGTGGAAGACTTAAATACGAGAAAACAGTCTCAAAGGATAACTCATGCAATAACTTAAAGAAATATTAGACTAGCCAAAATGGCAACTCAAGTCTCATAGCAAAACATCTGAAATACGAGACTAAAGAACTCATATCTAACTTTCTATCAAACCTCTAAATACTCAAGAGGGATGTCGGGGAAAGACCCCTGATCATCCTAACAACTGACTAACAAAGCAATAAAAAGGGAATCCTCTGGAAGCAAGGAGGCTCACCAACTTACTCTGAGTGCTCAACTGGATCAACGAGGCGCTGGATGTTGATCCTGGTTACTGTATTTGCATCATTAAAAGATGTAGGCCAAATGGCATCAGTACATTGAATGTACGAGAATGCGAGAGGAAAACTAAACATGACATAAGCTTGAAAGGAATCTAGAAAGAAAACTTACCTTAGATTTATTCATCTCATGAATACTCAACTCAAATGCAAGGTAAAACAACAATAATGGTAAGAATAATGTTGGTAAGTTCGATCTAAGAAGTGACGAAGGTATTTTTCTGGGTTATGCACCTCTTAGAAGAGCTTTTTGAGATTTTTTAATAACATAACTTTAAGCATTGAAGAATCTATTCATGTTACTTTTGATGACACTAACCCAAGAATGCATGAAGTTGAAACCACTGATGATGAGACTGTCTCCAAAATAAATATAGAAAGTCAGCCAAATGATTCCATTCAAACCTCAAGAGAAGAGCCAACTATCCCAGAACCAGAGCTGACTATCCCAGCAGACAAGATCAGAATTCCTAGGGAATGGAGACATAATGCTAGCTATCCTAATGATTTCATCATAGGGAAATTAGATGACGCGTTACAAACCAGAGCATGATTGAAGAAACAAACTTCTGTAGCACTCGTCTCTCAGATTGAACCAAAGCGTATAAATGAAGCAATGGAAGATTAATCCTGGATACAAGCAATGAAGGAAAAACTAGATCAAATCGAAAGAAACCAAGTGTGGATCCTCATAAAAGGCCCAAAAGTTGTTCAGTAATCGAAACTAATTTGTTTTTAAAACAAGCTCAATGAAGAAGGTAAGGTCATCTGTAACAAGGCAAGATTAGTTGCTCAAGCATATTACCAACAGGAAGGTATTGATTACGATGAAACTTTTGCTCCGGTAACAAGGTTTGAATCTATTCGAATTCTGTTAGCTTATGCATCTTTAAAGCATTTCAAACTGTTTCAAATGGATGTAAAAGTGCCTTTTTGTACGGTTTTATCAAAGATTATGTTTTTGTTAAACAACCTCCTGGTTTTGAAAACTCTTCTTGTCCTGATCATGTTTACAAACTCTCGAAAGTGCTTCATGATCTCAAACAATCCCCAAAAGCTTGGTATGAAAGATTGAGTAATTTTTTACTCAATAACATTTTTCAAAGAGGAAAAATTGATACAACTCTTTTTAACCAAAGGTTCAGAGCATTCATTTTAATAGTTCATATTTATGTCAATGATATTATCCTTGGAAGCTCTAACCCCTCTCTGTGTGAGAGTTTTACTAATCTTATGAAGGGAAAAGTTGAGATGAGTCTAATGGTAGAGCTCACATTCTTTCTCAGCTTACAAACTAAGAAGTCGACTATTGAAACTTTTATTAGCCAAACCAAATATACAAAGAACTCATAATGAAGTACGGGCTGGAAAAAAGGAAAAGCTTATGGAACTCCCATGAGTCCATCACCATGTCTTGAGACAGATGCACCAGGAAAAGATGTTGATGAAAAAATTTATCGAAGAATGGTCGGATCTCTACTCTATTTAACTGCTAGTCGACCAGATATTATGTTCAATGTATGCAAGTGTGCACGTTTTTGATCTACTCCAAAAGAATCTCACCTTACTGCAGTGAAGCGAATCATTCGCTATCTCATCGGAACTAGAAATTTGGGATTATGGTACCCTCACTCCTCTCACTTTGATTTAATTGGCTACTCATATGCTGATTTTGCAGGTGACAAAAATAATCAAAAGAGCACTGGTGGTACTTGCAAAATTCTAGGTCAATTTCTGATCTCTTGGCATAGTAAGAAACAAACTTCGGTTGCCTTAGCTACCACATAATCAAAATATTTAGATGTGGGATGATGTGGTACTCAACTATTATGGATGATGCATCATTACTTGATTATGATCTTTCGTATGAGTCTTTCCCTATTTTTTGTGATAATACCAATGTTATTAGTTTATCTAAATATATTATGCATCATTCTAGGGCTAAACATATTGATATTAAACATCATTTTATTCATGATCATATTGACAATGGTGTTTTTTCCTAAGAATTTATCGATTCTGAAAATCAATTGGCTAATATTTTTACAAAACCCTGTTTGAGGAAATATTTTGTTTTCTCTGTAATTGTCTCGGTGTCTCTTCTTGTCATTAATGTGATTTATTTACTGTTTGTTCTGGTTATTTGTCGTATTTTGTCTGCTCTATTTCTTTTTGATTACGCCAAAGGGGGAGAACTATCACAACAATTTATTCGACATGACACAATAAAGACAGGGGGAGTCATACAACCTACAGTCAGGGGGAGCTACACAATTCTCCGAGAGCTCTGAAAGAGACAACTCAGGGAAGTCTCATTATCTCTTTAGGCTTTACGCAAAATTGTGAATTATTTGTCATTATCAAAAAGGGGGAGATTGATAGCCTAATATAGCTAATTACTTTTGATAATGAAATAGTCATCCCATATGTTATTAAATTCGTAGGTAAGAAATTCAAAAGACAAGATATCAAAGTACTACCAGAAAGGAAGAAATCAATGTGCACTTACTAAAGCAACACAAGAAAGGAAAGCCACCATTCAAGGGATACAGAAATCCTAGCGTCTGACTAGGATATGGAAGATTGGAAATCACCAAAGTATCAAGATCACACAAATATCTTCAAGAGAAGGGAGAGAATCAAGATTACAAGAAGATCTCCAAAGAAGGAAAATCGGCAAAGTATCAAGGTCACACAAATATCTTCAAGAGAAGGAAGAGAATCAAGATTACAAGAAGATCTCCAAAGAAGGAAAATCAGAAAAGTATCAACACCACATAAATATCTTCATGAGAAGGAGGAGAATCAAGATCACAAGAAGATCTCCAAAGAAGGAAGGAATCGGCTTGCTCATGCACATATCTAATATGGACATGAATCAACCAACCGAAATCAAGGACTCAGCTAGGATCCTTGATTTGAAATACCCTTGGGTTATTTCTTAACAAGAGCAGTCCTCAAACACTATATAATTCTCTCCTAGCCTTAGTTGTGAAGTACGCACTTCACTTGAACTTATATTGTAATCTTCTTTTATTTTCCATAAAACTTTGTACATACTTGAGTGAACAATTAAAAAGAAAAGAGAAAGAAAGATCTGAGTGTATGTTATACAAGTACAGGTTGTGTCAAAGAAGAAGATCTGATTTGCATATCATCAGACAAGGCTCTCAATTGTAACATTTTGTAACACCCAAGTTCTCAACAAGCTCTTAAGGAAACCCTTGTAACCCAAGGGGACTGGAAGTAGGCACCACATCGGTGTTCCAAACCAGTTTATATCTCTCTGAGTTATTTACTTAATGCATTTGTTATCTCCATAAATCAGTGTTACTAACTTGTAGGTGAGTCAACGAAGTCGACTGAAGAACTTTTAAATTCAACCCCCCCCCCCCCCCCTCCTCTTCACTTTCATTTAGAATTTTAATTAGGTTGTAGACTTTAGAAATCTTGAATTATTGTAGGATTTTAAAACTTAAGGTTGTAAACTTCAGAAATTTTGAATTATTGTAGGATTTTAGAACTTTAAGTTTTGAACTTTTGAGAACTTGAATTTTTGTAGGATTTTAGATCTTTAAAAGGTTGTGAACGTTTTAAATCTCGACTTAATGTAGAATTTTGGAACTTTAAGTTGTGAACTTTAGAGAACTTGAATTTTGTAGGATTTAAGAACTTTAGGTTGTAAAACATTAGAAATCTTGAATTATTGTAGAATTTTAGAATTTTAAGTTGTGAATTTTAGAGAACTTGAATTTTTGTTGAATTTTAGAACTTTAAGTTGTGAACTTTAGAGAAATTGAATTATTGTAGGATTTTAGAACTTTAGGTTGTGAACATAAGAAATCTTGAATTATTCTAGGATTTTAGAACTTAAAGTTGTGAACTTTAGAGAACTTGAATTTTTGTAGGATTTTAGAACTTTATAAGATTGTGAGCGTTAGAAATCTTGAATTATTGTAGGATTTTAGAATTTTAAGTTGTGAACTTTAGAAAACTTGAATTTTTGTGGGATTTTAGAACTTTAGGTTGTGAAACGTTAGAAATCTTGAATTATTGTAAAATTTTAGAGAACTTGAATTTTTGTTGAATGTTAGAACTTTAAGTTGTGAACTTTAGAGAAATTGAATTATTGTAGGATTTTGAAACTTTACTTTAGAAATCTTGAATTATTGTAGGATTTTAGAACTTAAAGTTGTGAACTTTTGAGAACTTGATTTTTTGTTGGATTTTACAACTTTATAAGGTTGTGAGCATTAGAAATCTCGACTTGTTGTAGGATTTTAGAACTTTAAGTTGTGAACTTTAGAGAACTTGATTTTTTGTAGGATTTTAGAACTTTAGGTTGTGAAACGTTAGAAATCTTGAATTATTAGAGAATTTTAGACCTTTAAGTTGTGAATTTTAGAGAACTTGAATTTTTGTAGGATTTTAGAACTTTAAGTTGTGAATAGAGAACTTGAATTATTGTAGGATTTTAGAACTTTAGGTTGTGAACTTTAGAAATCTTGAATTATTGTAGGATTTAAGAACTTTAGGTTGTGAACTTTAGATATCTTGAATTATTGTGGGATTTTAGAACTTTAAGTTGTGAACTTTAATAATCTTGAATTATTGTAAGATTTTAAACTTTAGGTTCTGAACTTTAGGAATCTTGATTTATAGAATTTATGAACTAAATATTAGGTTGAACTTTAGAAATCTTGATAAAATATTGCCTTTTTTATGAACTATTTGTAATTTTGAAACAAATTTTTTGTAACTTTGAAACGAATTTTGAAAGACTTTATAAGTATTTAAATTGTGATTAAGATAATTTTGAATGTTAATTTAAATTTTTATATTATATTTTGTGTAGCTTCTTTATAATGTTTTATATTTGATTGAGGCTGAATTGAATTGCTTTTGCAAGTGGGTAGATAATTTTGAATGTTGGTTTTGTCTGTCGCTTTTTTGAATTTTATTTTTCTAAAAACTCTGAAGAGGGAAGGACAGGGTCCTTTAGTCCGTCGCTTTTCTGGATTTTTCAAAATTTCATTTCCAGAAAAGCGACAGACGGCGTCTCATTGTCCGTCGCTTTTCAAGATTCTAAAAAAATTAAAAATTAAGAAAAGCGACGAACGACGTCGCATTATTCAAAAAAAAGAATTTTAAAAAAAAAAAATAAGCAACGCAGCCCGTCTCTTTTGGAAAATCATCGAGCCAAAAAGCGGTGAGATTAACTACATCACTTTTCCATTGCTTTTGGCAAAAAAAGCGATCCAGTCTGTCGCTTTTTTTTGTCACTTTTTAGCAGTGTTTTAGTAGTGATAGTATGTGATATAGTGATGAACTCTTGCTCTAAATTTAAGAAGTTGACGTAAACATATCTAACAAAATTAATAAAGACAAAGAAAAAATATATATTTACCATGCTAATGAGGAAAAAAATGACCAATAAGTTGATTTTACATAAATGTATAAGAAATGTAAGATGATGAAACACAAAAGTGAAGTGGACTAATGTTTTCTGTTCACTTTATATAAGAGATCATCACCAAAAATCTATTAAAAAACGAAAATAATTGCAACCCAAAAAACTTATCATAAAATACAAAATCAGTAAATAAAGTGTAAATATATACACACAAAAAGAAGGATCTTTTGACCAAGATAACTTAAGAACATTAGTAAAAAAAGACACAAATATTGATACAACCCACCTTGAAAGAAGTTTCAGCATATAAATCGAAAAATAATTAAGAATATTTAAACATAAATTATGTAATTGTTTTCGGCATGTTCCTCATACTTAAATAAAGACGTTATCAAAATCGAAAGAAGGACCATAAATGTGTTTTGCCTCCAACATTCTCACGATGAAGCAATATAATTCTTAAACCCAAATTTCAATATTGTTTTGTAACTGAAACCCAAAAGTAAGAAAT
This sequence comes from Solanum verrucosum, assembly GCF_900185275.1. NCBI lineage: Eukaryota > Viridiplantae > Streptophyta > Magnoliopsida > Solanales > Solanaceae > Solanum > Solanum verrucosum. Next base: position 3,231,321 of record NW_026020157.1, read on the forward strand.
GGGTGATGAATGCATGACGATGAAATGCTTGTAGAAGCTGCATAACATGTGAATACAGAACTAATACGATGGTTTTTACTTTGAGTTTGATAGATCATTTGATTATGTCATTGAATAGTATAATTATCTTTTTAAACTTTTGATCTTCTGAATTAAGAGTAATTAAGACTATATAATAAATTAGAAATTTATTTACTAATATTTCATTAAATAGATTATGATTTAGTATAGGGGCCCACTTTTATAATTTTCATATATTTAATCTTCTTATTCTCATTTCTTAATCTTGACCTTTCAAATTTCAAACACAAATAATAAAAGACTACAAATAAATAATTATTCCTTAAAGACAAGAAATTAAAGTAGATACATGTATCTGTTAAAGATAAATTTTATGCTCTATCTTTTTTATTTAATTTAATAGTAATTGACCGTTCAAATTTCCATGTGACTTTTCATATAGATATATATATATATATATATATATATATATATTAAATGTATTTATCTTTTTAAACTTTTCAACTTTCAAATTACGAGTAATTAAGACTATATAATAAATTAAAATTTTATTTACTAATATATGACTAATTAGATTATGATTTAGTGTAGGGGTAAAATAGTAATCTAACTTTTAACTATATGAAAAGACGAAAAGTAATATAAATTGCAATTTTTTCATATCAATATGATGGGAAAATACATCTGAAAATGTTAGTTAAAGTTTATATCGTTTGACTATTAAAACGAAAATAGTAACAACTATAAAAGAACGGAGGGAGTAGTTCACGAAATAGGAAATATTGAACTATGTAAAACTAATTAAGATAATATTACATCTAACATTATCGGAGTTGCTGACATAGAATTAGCGTTGATACTTATAATATTAAAAAAATGATTAAAACACCTAAATAGGACTAACTTGCTTTTTACCAACAAAAAAAAGGCACAAGTATATAAATAATGATGTACCACATTTGTGACAACCATGATTTTCCCATGTATACATGTCTAGTAACTCCATTATCTTTAGAATGTGATATATAATCTGTAGGTTTATTCAAAAGTATGTAATTTTATCTAGTTAAAAGATGCAACAAGAAAATAACAATAAAAAAACTTCATTTCATACACCAAATACCTTTTCAAGAAGCAACATATATTAGGCAACTAGGATTACATCCCCATGTTGGTTCACTACTAAATCATCGAGAAAGGACATAAAATCACCATTGAAGTTGTTTCGAATTTTCAAAAAGACACCTTAACTTTGCCGGTGTCCTATTACCCCACGAAACTATCGAAATCCACAATAAATATACCATTTTGACTAATTTTAACACCACTCATGTTGTCACGAAAGTATAAGCGCGTGAAGACTCTTGATACAGCTTCAGACCATCGTAAAATTATGTGGCACCCCAATTCGACTTTTTAAAAAAAGAAAAACATAAAAACCCATGCATTAATTTTTTTTACTTTATTAGGAATATTTTTATTTTTTCAAATCTTTTTTCTCATCTTCCCTACCATTATTAGCTTACCCATATTTCTTGGGGCATTCATGTCTTTCTTCATTTTTTTTTCTTTCTGGTCATTGTTTTTTTTTTAAAACTAATGTTATTATGTTCATTCTTCTTCTTCTTTTTTTCTTTTTTTTGAAAACAAATTAGTTCCTCCTACAAATCAAGATTGGGATTTGGGAATAGTAAAACTATGAAAAACTTGATTTGGGAGTAAGGAGTTGGAGAAGGTGGTGATTTAAATTTCAAATTTTGACACAATGATATTTTGAGTATTTAAATTTTGATTATTTGATGATATTTATTTTCATAAATAAATTAATTGGTGATAGTAAGTAGGCAAAAGTGAATGTTGGTTGCTAAAGGGACACAAAGCGTAAAGAAAAATCCATTGCAATACACCAACAAAGAACATGAAATTAAATTCCCCAAGTAAACGATGAAGGGAATGGAATAGAAGAAGTCAAGAAAAGAAAAAAAAGAATGGAACAGAAATTGAGGTGAAGAAGAAAGAGAAAAAAAATAAATGAAAAAGAAAACCAAAGAAATCAAATAAAAATAATTTAAAATTACTTTTAACACGTGGCAAATGACTATTAGTGCATGACTTATAAATATTTTTCTACAAGTAGTATTGGGTGAAAAATAGGGTGTACATACTATTTTGAAGTTGTTTAATGAGGTAATAGAACACCCGCAAAGTTACATTGTCTTTTTGAAAATTCGAGACAACTTTAGTGATGATTTTATGTCTTTTCTCCTAAATCATCAAAAGCTCAATTCTGCTAAATCATGATTATAACTTTTAAACTCTTTGTGTATAGAGTAAATGAATGAAAAGGTTGGGTATGTTTTATTAGGAAAATAAATCCTTGATTGGTTACATGTACATTGACATTTCAAAAGTTAATATTGCAATAAAGATTGGAAGATGAAGCAATTCAAGATTGACATTAAATAAATGATATACCATGAGTTTACGGTATTTCTAATACATTTCACTTACAAGTTGTGTGTGTCCAGGGCCTTTTTATATTGATTTTTATGTGTTTTTATCATGTTTTGCAGGAAAGATGTTCAGGCGCGGAAGTATAGAGATAGCTAAATGAAATGCAGAAACAGGGCATTCACGGAGGTGATCTACGGACCGTAGGTCCATCCATGGTCCATAAGTGTTGACCGTAGATCAGCAAGAATGGTATTGAGGACAAATCAGGGAAATCTGACCAAGTGTGGAATCACGGGGTCTATTTAAGGTCTGTAGATTGATCTACGGACCGTGTTGTTGATCCGTAGAGTAATACTGCGAGGGTTCCAGTACCTGATTTTTGAAGATTCTAAGTATGGAGCTATGGAGGGGATTGACGGACCGTATATCGATCTACGGTCCGTACTGCTAGTCCGTCGTTTGCTTCAGAGAAGCTGATATTTTGGAAGCGGAAATATTTTCTAAGTCCTGGCTGACGGAAGGGACTTATGGACCGTAGATCCATCGACGGTCCGTAAGTCAGTCTCGTGGATTGAAGACGCATACCTGAACAAACTTTCCTTAATTTGTTTCCCTTTTAATTTAGGATTTGTTTTCTATAAATAGGACATGTAAACCTCGTTTTTGGGGGTTAGACATTATTATTCTATTTTTACTTTGTGACTTTGGAGTTTAAGTTGCAACCCTAGCAATTATTGATTTCCTACATTCGTGTTGAAGATTTTGGCTTTGCAATTCAAGTTGAAATTATGGGTTTATTATTCTCGTTACGTAACTTCATGATTTATTCATCTAATATTATGAATTATGTTCTTGCTAATATGGGTAACTAAATCCACAACTAGGGTTTAGAGATACCTAACTTATCACTTTGCATGTAACACACTAGGAAAGGATTGCGATTACTAGGATTGCTGCGTTATGAGCTTGTGGGGAACATGTCTACCCTAGTTAATTTTCTCATCTTGATAACAACCGAAATTGACTTTTGTTTATTGATTACTGACTGAATTCTTATAATTTGTTTCACAAATCCCCCCTTTTTATTTCTTGTTTCTGGAAGTATTTTGGCTAATTGAATATAATTGTTGGTTAAAGTAAAGTCTAAACCATTTTCCTCGTGGGATCGATCCCAACCTACAAGTTGGGTTCTTTACTTGATAACGATCGCTTATACTTCTTTAGGGAGGAGTAATTTGAGCGTATCAAATTTTGGCGCCGCTGGCGGGGAGGATGGATCGGAAGGTCTAGGCTGTTAATAAGCCTCTTGATGCCTTTGAGTTGCGAGTACTCGAGCGATTAGCTCCGACCATAGACCTATCTGCATTGCAGGCTCATGTAGCCAGCCTTTGGACTAACGTTAATGCAATTCTTGCTGCAACTTCAGTTGAGACTCAGGCTGCTCCTACTGCACTGGCTAATGATGCAGTGCTAGATGCTCTATTCAATGGGACCGTAGAAGAGGGGCCTGCACCGACACATGCCAAAGGCAAGCGGCACCGTTCTCATCGCACAGACGAAGAGAAAACTCACAAGAGATAGCATCGGCAGGAGAACGAGGCTAGGAGGTCTAAGATTGTAGACGAAGAGTTGCGCCAGCAGATGGTGCGTTAGAGAGTTGCAGGGGCATCGAGCTCTACCCCAGTTGAAGAGGTTCAGCCTGTTTTGAGGGACGTGGTGAGCACCACTGTTGGTGCGGAGAGATTGTTAGAGAGCACTACTGAGGGTGCTATGATTGCTGATGTGGGCACTACTGTTGTTCCAGTGGGTTCCGGGAAACCAGACCCCCCTGCTTGTTGATGATTCATCAGCGCTTTGCGCCATAGGTTTGCTTCACCTAATCCATTTTCTTTTAATGTTTATGTATGCATTGGGGACAACTGCATCTATTTTTGTTGGGGGTGGGGTAAATGGATTATGAGTGATAAGGTGAAATCTGAATAACCCAACTCATGAATCCTCTTTTGGGGTTTTCTTGCCTGTGTTCTTTTTCCCCAAGGGACTGTTTAATTTTTGTTGAACCGGCATGTCTTAGGATCGTATGTGTAGAAGCATGATGGCTTATGATACCCCCCAGATTATGGGACGTATGTTAGAATTGGTAGGCTACGATTAGTTGAATGTGCTGGCTCTGAGTATGACATAATCATGAACCAACTTGATAGCATGACTTAAGCTGAAACTTGAACTGGGCAATCTAATAACTTGATGATGGAACTATGTGCCAAGAGTGTGTGAGAATCGTTGAGTGTTCAAACAGTTTTTGTGCAAAGCTAGAACTTGCCTGGTTAGTCCTGCTAAGACAATTCAATCTAGAGGTTAGGAAGTGATCATAGGCCATTGTTCTGAAAAATCCACAAATCGCCTAAAAGAAGGATCCAACAACACGAATAATGCTCCCTTTGATCCAAATAATTTGAGACTAAAATTAAACCATTTCTTTCTAAACCCTGAACTCACTTTCCCATAATCTACTATGTTGGCCCCGGTCCCTCCTTGGACATGTGCACTTCGAATTAGGCCAAAAGCCTAAGTTGAGGGTGCCTAATGTAAAAAGTAACTTCAATCTTGGCCCTGACCTGACATCGGGTAGTGTGTACCTCAACTAATGGAAAATCCATAAGTTGAGGGTGGCTATGAAAGAGGGAACTGAAAGAAAAATGGGTATGAAAAATGGGATGTGAAAAAAAAAAAAAAAAAAGGATGTTACTTGTTGAAAGCTAAAAGGAAAAAATTAAGATATAAGTAAAAAGAGCTACAAAGTCTGAAGTCACATTCGGGGTTGAAAAAAATTAAGGGAGAGCGAGTAAAATGATAGGATGACAAAAATAGGGCAAAAAGAGGTTAAAAGCCGAGTGTAATGTCAAGGAGGGCAGAAAGTCACTAAGCAGTACCCAAATGTACCACACCTGACCCTGAGCCTACATTACAAGCCAAGAAAGTCCTATAGTGATCCTAGAGTCTATTTTGGAGAGTCTAAGTAGTGAAAATTAGGGCAAGCTTATAGAATTGAGCACTACCTGTATTTGAAATTACTTCTGAGTGTGAGTGTTGAATAAATCCTTGTTCCATGAATGTCATTCATTCTTGGGAAAAGAAGATTTCATTTGAAGTAAGGGCACTAGTTACATTGTCGGAAAGTTGGTACTTTGGTGATAGTGAGAAGGTGTATGTTGTGTGTCAATTGGTCAATCTGTGTCATGGTGTGATCCACATGAATTGGCTTGTCGAGTCTAAGAGACCGAATGTGCACCCAAACAATGAGGAGGGTAGAGAGCCATGTGATTGCTTGGGTTTGAAAATGCTTGCTTCTATCCAAGTGTCGTTTAGAGTTGTAGTGCGTCGCTTGAGGACAAACAACGAATTTAAGTTGAGGGTGTTGGTATACCGTGAGTTTACGGTATTTCTAATACATTTCACTTACAAGTTGTGTGTGTTTAGGGGCTTTTTATATTGGTTTTATCATGTTTTGCAGGAGAGATGTTCAGGCGCGGAAGTATAGAGACAGCTAAAAGAAATGCAGAAACAGGGCATTCACGGAGGTGATCTACGGACCGTAGGTCCATCCACGGTCCGTAAGTGATGACCGTAGATCAGCAGGCATGGTATTGAGGACAAATCAGGGAAATCTGACCAAGTTTGAAACCACGGGGTCCATTTACGGTCCGTAGATTGATCTACGAACCGTGTTGTTGATCCGTAGAGTGATACTGCGAGGATTCCAGTACCTGATTTTTGAAGATTCTAAGTATGAAGCTACGGAGGGGATTGACGGACTGTAGATCGATCTACGGTCCGTACTGCTAGTCCGTCGTTTGCTTCAGAGAAGCTGATTTTTTGGTAGCGGAAATATTTTCTAAGTCCTGGCTGACGGAAGGGACTTACGGACCATAGATCCATCGACGGTCCGTAAGTCAGTCTCGTGGATTGAAGACGCGTACCTGAACAAACTTTCCTTAATTTGTTTCCCTTTTAATTTAGGATTTGTTTTCTATAAATAGGACATCTAAACCTCGTTTTTTGGGGTTAGACATTATTATTCTATTTTTACTTTGTGACTTTGGAGATTAAGTTGCAACCCTAGTAATTATTGATTTCCTACAGTCGTGTTGAATATTTTGGCTTTGCAATTCAAGTTGAAATTTTGGGTTTATTGTTCTCGTTACGTAAGTTCATGATTTATTCATCTAATATTATGAATTGTGTTCTTGCTAATGTGGGTAACTAAATCCACAACTAGGGTTGTGGGAACCATGAGCGATTAACAAAGTATGAATAGTAAATAAGTAATTCTTGAATAGTGTTTTGCATGCATTGATAATTCTTTCGTTTAAAAGTCTTTTTAACGAGTGCAGGCGTTAGAACTCGCCTTGTTGCTACTTGCCGAATCAAGGAGGTAATCAACAAGAAAAGAATTATCAACATAGATTTAGTGTGATACTATCTAATAGGCTAGTATCGATTGGTGCGAAGTAGTAACTAAGTCAAACATCGATTATGATGTCTAATATGAGGTAAAGGTAAGGGTTAGTAAATTATACACACGCAGCCGGATCAAGGTGCGAGGTGAAATTCTGTAGATGCCGCATCAAGGATTTAAAGATACCTAACTTATCACTTTGCATGTAACACACTAGGAAAGGATTGTGATTACTAGGATTACTGCGTTATGATCTTGTGGGGAACATGTCTACCCTAGTTAATTTTCTCATCTTGATAACAACCTAAATTGACTTTTGTTTATTGATTACTGACTGAATTCTTATTATTTGTTTCACAAATCCCCCTTTTTTATTTCTTGTTTCTGGAAGTATTTTGGCTAATTGAATATAATTGTTGGTTAAAGTAAAGTCTAAACCATTTTCCTCGTGGGATCGATCCCAACCTACAAGTTGGGTTCTTTACTTGATAACGATCGCTTATACTTCTTTAGGGAGGTGTAATTTGAGTGTATCAATAAACATAATTAAGTACTAAAGAAGTGATACAAAGTTCAAGAAATAGTAAATACACATTATTAAGTCTATGGAAATTTAAAATACACGTTTCACGAACTATACGGAGAAGCCTAAACATCCAAGTTATTCACATACTAACGACATGCAGTTAAATGTATATAATCTCTTACTATTAACTGATTTATTAATTGTATGAAAAGTATTTACTGCAACTTTTGGGTTTTCAAGTGTTGTATACTATAGTATTATATAATTACTATCTAAATATGATTAAATAAACATTTAATAACATTTTAATTTAGAGTAGATTTTTTTAATGGCATTATTGTAGTAACTCGATTTTATAGGAATATTTTGGTATTTCCCTCCAATTTCTTCTTGTTGAATAGTGATTCAAAACAAAGTACGAACATGTAAATTAGGACATGGATAGTTTGACTGAACTAGTCTTCTGCATTCTATTAGGTAGTTTCATAGAGTTGCTGAAATACTATTTTAGTGGGTTATAGGACCTATATTTTAGGATTAATTGTTTATCTCTTAGCCTATATATTTGGGCATGTTGTTTTGTTATTTGAATATCTTCAATTTAATAAATAAAAGTAGAAGTAACACAACTTCTCTTTAATATTCTCTGCACTTTCCTTGTTTCTCAGATTTTTGTGTCTTTGCTCTCTTCTCTACCCAACAATTCTTGGTATCAGAGCAGATGGAGGTCCTGATATCGAATCTCACTGCCACCCAAAATCAAAAAGAATTTCCACGGCTTAAGCTTTTAGATGAGATGGTCACACACTTCAACACTTCATCATTCAATTCCTTTGTTTCTCTCTGTAGATTTCCATTTTGCCATTCTTCTTCATCATTAGTATGTCAATTTCGGGAACTGCGTGTCATGGCCCGAGGCTACCCCATGGGCTTAAACACGGGACCTAAGATCACGAGTGATGCCAAGCTAACCCTGAGCTGACATATCATATGCAAACTGAACATATCTATGAAATGATAAACTAATGCGAAAGCTAAATCATGAAATAAATAAATGATGGGGAATACCCAATACTGGTATGAATATATATAAAATTCTAAGAGTTAATGATACTGAACTATAACTCCAAAATAAAGCTCAATCTAACTATGTCTGAAAAAGCCTCCAACTAACTAGAGTTGTTGGGACATGTCCCTAGCTAACCCTAGCAAAACTGAAACTGAAATGAAAGACTAAATCTGAAAACATGTCTATTGTCCTCGAAGTATGAGGACTCACTACTAATGCTGCTGAGTATGGATCGGGAACCAATATACGTGTGATCTGAATGCTGAGGACCTAAACCTATATCATGAAAAGATGTAGCGTAGAGTATTTGTCAGTACTTGGAAGGTACTGGGCATGCATGATAGGATAAAAGCTGAACAAACATATAAGTTGAACAAAGCATAACTAAGCAATCATATAATCTGAACATGATGAAAATACTGAAATATACTGAAAAGAACTGAATTGAATGCAATGACCAAGTACATAACATGCTTAGACTGAATATTGAAGTATAACTGAAAGCATGGTCAAATGCACTAGAGTCTGACTGTGGGAGCTAATAGTAACCGACAAAACCACCACATGAGCTAACCGTGGTGTCCGATGTATACACCCTATCGTAGGGCCCGATATACCTTGCTAGAGGTATAAAGACATGACTAGCGTGATCGCTAAAACTGATGCCAACAAAGGGGACAACCTACGGGGTACATAGTTCTGGGACAATAAGGGTACACTGAAAGCCTAGTCCACTCGGTGCTAAGCTTACTCCCAACTGAATATGTATATCTAACACACATAACTGAAATGCTAAAATGATGAATAGCTCAAAATACTGACCAGCAAATCTAAGAATGTAATAATTATATACTGTTAATGTGACATTCGAAAACTGAAGCATGTATATATGTTTAACTGACCTAGCATGTGTAATTCATGAACTAAGAGAATCTACACAACTAGGGTTTTGAGTTTCATGCAAAAAACTAAGCAACGATTCCACAAAAATATGATAATCTGATTAAGAATACTATAACAACTAAATCATAACTAATATCTAAGGTCTTAGAAACCCTAGGTCTAAGCAAGATATAGCGAATCAAGAATTGAATTCTAGGGACCTACTGGATGAAAGGAATCCACCAGTGAAATCCCACATACTTGGTGACGAAATCTACGGACAAATCCTTTGATTTCGGGGCTGGAATTGAGCAAAACTTGTTGTGTGTTCTTGAGAAAGCTATTGCATGTTTTCTCTTCTTTTTGTTCTAAGTTGTGGTGAATTTTGGTGAATAAAGGTTTTGGTTATGATCTGACTAGGTTATTAGGCTTAAACTGAGTAAAACGACGTAGCTTAAGTGTAAAACATTGTAGTTAAAGGCCCACAATGCATAGGAAGAAGACCTAAATGACCCTAACTTAAAAGCTAACGAAGACTACCAACGGAGGAACCTACGGTCCATGGGTTGACCTACCAACCATAGGTAGGGATCGTCAGTCAAGTCTGCCCGACAAAGCTTCACTAAAACGAGCATAACTTTTTACTCAGAGATGGGATTTTAGCATACTCGGTGAGGTTAGAAAGAGGATTCAATTATGTTTCATTTGATAGGTCATGGGCCACCTAATTCCTTGTGTGCAAAGAATTATGACCGTCTGAATTTGACCCAACAACAATTTCCCTCTAACTGGCTACTAACCGTCACCTACGGTCAGACCTACGGCCCGTAGGTCGAACAACAGACCATACTGGTCGACCTTGGGTGGGATCTGAGACTGTAAAGATTTGGGCCTTAATGACAGAACCACACCTACTGTCCGTGGGTGGTTCTGTTGGTACTGACACCAGATTTTCTGAAAACTAGGATTTTATTCGTTTTGAGTTCCTAGGTGTTACATTATCTCTCCCTTGCAAACATTCTTCCTTGAATGAAGTCTAAACTAGTTGAGTATAGAGGGAAGGAGTTGCAATCCCTACTACTAAGTACTAGAAATTGATATCTGACTGAACTGAGTTCCTAGAACATGCAAATATGCTGAAAATGCAAGAGCAACTAAATTAAAAAGGAACGAAGACTGAATTTACGCACGAGTAGACTGAAAGTCTGGAGAGAAACTATTATCTCAAGTTGAAGCGGATATGGAAGGAAAGAGATGAGGATAGTTGGCCCTTATAGCTGCTTCTGCATCCCAAGTAGCTCCCTCTACGAACTGACTCCTCCAAGCTTGTCAAATCTCATCACCTCCTTCATAGGTGATACATTCAAGAAAACCCAACATCTATCCCAAACTCTAAGTTCCTTCTCCTTATATCTGCATACAAAATCTATCTTAAGTCTATTTTTGATGAGCTGAACTTTTTCCCATAGCTTCATATACCAAATCTGGCCACATCAAGGCTGCTTCACCTACTCATCCACCTTAGGAACACATAAGTGACCATCTCCCTCTTGGTAGAAAACCTCTATTTTTTGCTGATGAACTGCACCTTCCAACTTGAATAATATAGGATCACTGTATTGTTTTTCCTTAACCTCTGCTACCAATGAAGGTTTTGATCTATTTTGGACTATCACACAACCATCTGATGTGTCTGTAAGACTAACTCCTAAGCGAGCAAGACGACGAACATCTTTTGCTAATTCCTTCCATTTTTCCTCAACATGTGCTACACTACCCTTTAAAGATTATCTTTCTTCCCTTAAGGTAAGAGATAATTTGACCTATAGGCACTGAGCTACTACCCTTCTATTGTAAGACTTGCTCATTTGGAAACTGGAACCGAACGATCCTAGTTCTACTATAGATTGAGGCATAATAAGAATGTAACCAATCAATGCCTAGAATGATATCAAAATCTACCATTTCAAACTCAACAAGATCTGCTGAGGTGAATTTCTAAGAGACAGTGGCAAGACAATTTCTGTATACCCGTCTAGCTATAACTGGGTCACCAATTGGAGTAGAGACTGAGAAGGGTTTTGAAACAGTTTCTGGACTGACACCTAGAATTACTGCTATAAAGGGAGTTACAAACGAATAAGTAGCCTCTGGATTTAACAATGCATAAATATCTAAGGAAATACTACAAACGTACCAGTGACCACATCAGGAGAATCTTCCTACTCCTGGCGAGCCTGGATAGCATAGAACCTGCTTGACCGCCACCTATACCAGATGATACACCCTGCTGAGTTGGGCGATCTGTTGGTGCTGTTGGGAATGTAGACTGAGCCCTACTATCATTACCTCATTGCCCCTGCCCGATAGAAGGGCAATTCTTCGCCCTATGACCAGACTGACCACATCAAAAACATCTTTCCCTATCTGCAAGACACTCGCCTGGATGATTCTTACCACAATTTGGACAAGTTGGGTAGGTCCTATTTCCTGAAACACTTCCCTGAGACTTAGAGCCTGGTGCCCTACTATTCTGATCCTATAAAAAATGTGAGTGATTTCTGCCACCTGATTTTTGCTGAGAGTACTCATAGTTCCCTGTTCTATCTTTCTTGCTATCCTTGACTATTTACCTAAGCTTATCTCGTTCAACCTGTTGAGCATGAGTCATGAGCCTAGAGATATTCATATCCTCTAACAACATAGCATTCCTCCATTATTTCTTCACTAAGTCGGATACCCCAAATAGAAACTTACTCATTTGTGCCCTTGGATCAGCAACCATATGTGGAGAATACCTAGAGAGTTGGTGAACTTCACCCTGTACTCTTGGACCGACATGGAACCTTGCCTCAAATTCATAAAATCTTGTGCCTTAGACTCCCTCAACTCTTTTGGGAAGAACCTATCCAGAAAATCCTCGGTAAAAAACTCCCAAGTCACAAGAGCTGCATCCAAACTCCTATTTTCTTTCCACAGAGTAAACCAAATGTGAACCACATCCTTAAGCTGGTAGGATGCCAACTCTACCTTATCATTTCTAGTCACTTGCATCACTCCAAAGATTTTCTTAACATCATCAATGAAGTTTTGTGGGTCCTCACCAACTTGTGACCCTAAAAACTCAGGCGGATTCATCCTACCAAAGTCTCGAACCCTAGCTGCCACTGATCCACCATTATTATTAGTAGGAACTGGAACCTGCTGATTGTTCTGATTAGGCATACTCTAAGCCAAAAACTAAATTGCATTATGAAACTCTACATTCGAAACCTCACGGTCTGAGACTGGAGGAACTGCGTTAGCATTGCGTGCATTAGCATTCGTTGGGTAAGCTCTACGAGGAGGTATGATCTGAAATGCATAATGTCAAATTAGAAACGAGAAGTTGGATCATACCTTATGTCACGACCCGAGCCTACACTCTAAATGTGGACAGCACTTGAGAACCATTGTTGGTCCCCAAGAGAACCCTCATCCTGGCTGACTACAAGCGGAAAACTGATTCAGGCATACAAAGCTTAAAAACTGAATAAAATTCATGAACTAAACTTTGCAAATCTTTAACTCAAAGAAAAACTCTGAATAAAAATACATTATTCAACTCGCCATAAAATAGGCAACTTAAGTCTTTAAAAAATTTAATAATATAAATGAACAGACTTCTGAAATTCTAGAATCTATCTATGAAGACTCTAACTGACAAAGATGGAAGTCGGGATGAAACCCACGACATCCTGACAAAACTAAAAATTAAGTAAATGACATCCTCCGGAAGCAAGGAGGCCCACCATAGCTAACTCAAACTCGATGTGGTATCAACAAAGCTCCTATTGATGACCCTGAATACCTGTATTTGCATCATGAAAGGATGCAGGCCAAATTGCTCAGTACGTGGAATATTCGAGCATGTAAGGGGAATTATAAAGCATAACATAAGCTTGAACTTGATAAAAAGGAAACATACTTACCTTTTTTCAAACTTACTCAACTCAAGGAATACTCAAGGATACTCAAACTTACTCAACTCAGAAGTACTCTAGTATAAGATACTCAACTCAAAGAAATGATACTCGACTCTGGATACTCAACTTAATATAAAGCAACAATACACATGCAATATATGGAAAGCTTTTAAAAGAGTAGAAATCAACTCAGTGTATTGAAGAACACAATAACAACTCAATTTGTATATAATAAAATATAATATAACTCTATGGGAATTTCTCTAACCGACAACCACCACTATGAGCCGAACTGATGATACATCGTCTTGCCCACGCTGCTAGAACTGGCCTATACTTTTCCATCATATAGGACACCTTAACTAAGTGGATCCACTAGTCTATGCTAAAAAGCACTAATGAATCATCTAAAAAGTATGATCCTTTCTACCCATGATGGCTACATGGTTTATGGAGACGTGAGTTATCTGAACTCAAACTCGTCCCCATATCGGTTCTCAATACTACTCCCAAAATACTCTTCACATATGTTTAAAAACATAACTTTTTCTTTAATTTGAGATAATTACCCAAAAGAAAACTCTTAAAAGAGATGGTAGTCAAACTGCTCAAAACTCTTTTGAAAATCTCAGTTTTCTCTCATCTTAAATGCGAAAACATTTACTATTGGGAATACTTAGTTCCCATATATCATTTTAAAGAGAATGAACTTTACTCTTACTCTTTACTCAACTCAAATCTTAAGTCTTAAAACAAAGTTAAAATGTTTGTAAAAGACTTCTTAAAATAAGGTTCATGCCGAATTATAGACGTGAATGACTTAATTCAAGGTTTTCAATAACCATACGTATAACTCAATACTCGGAACTCAACAACTCACAACTCACAACTCAAGAATTTCAATGATACAACTTATTTCAAGAATGCTCAACTCAGAGGGTTAATGCGGAATAATGGGCATGAACAACTCAACTCATGGACTTCATGACACTACTTATCTTGAGAATGTTCAACTCATTTGGTTCATGTAGAATTATGGGCATGAAAAATAAAACTCATGGAATCCATAGGTAATATGTAATAGTAAGGGTTAAGGAACTCAATACTTAAGACTTAGAACTTGAAGATACTACTCCTCTCAAAGATGCTCAACTTATGAAGTTCATGCAGAAATTATGGCCATGAATGACTTGACTCGAGGGTCTACATAATAATATGGAACTCATTTATATGACTCTTCTCATTCTCATACTTACTCAAAACTTAACTCAAATCGACGATGGATCTCAAAGGATTCACAATCGAACTCAAAGGCTTCCTTGAACTCTACGTACTCTTAACTCTCTCTGGCATGTGAATTATGAATTCAAGAGTTATGGTTCATGATATGAAGGATATCGTGACGACAAAATAGACTCATGAATACATTCTCCTCATTCTCATACTCACTTGCTCGAGTCATTGATACAAGTTACTAGAAGTTGCAGAAGACTCCTCAAAAACACTCAAAGGGACTTTCTAAAAAATGTTCGAAAAAACTCTCAAACTTGACTCTCAACTCTACCTTGAATGTGATTTATGAATTCAAGGTTACGATTTGTGATCGGAAAGATCTCGTGATATTTATGAGTGTTTTTAGATAGTTAAACATGAGAAACGATCAAGAAATCACTGTCTGGAAGCAAGTCCAAGATGCGGAGATGCATTTTAATATTTGGTCACAAATTAACTTTTGAGGTAGAGAGGTCTGTGACCTCTCCGCAACACGAAGAAAATTTCTGTAAAAGGGGAAGGCAGGTCCCCGATGCGGAGCAAGGTGCCAGATTCGTCTGACTTTTTCCTTCTTCATTTTCTAACCATAATTTGTCTAAATTCGATTCTTTTACTCAACTTCTCTTTAGATTCAGATACCCAACCTATGTAAACAAGAATCTACTCATAAATGACTCTACAATCGACATGATTTCCTCAAGAACTCAACAATCCCATCCTAACTCAAGAACGACAACCAATTTCAAGAACATCATACTTTCAACTTCCTAGAATGAATTTAATGCTGAAATTAACATGATTGGTGTGTGGGTGAACAAACCCAACACTATGGAAGCTTACAACCTAAAAGAGCAATCGTCTTGAATCAATTTGAAGGAAAATCTTGAAAGATGAAACCTAGCCTTAGCGTTTCTTGAATTCCTTGAGCTTAGAATTTTTAGAGTGGATGAGAGGGTTTGATTTGAAAAACTGATATTCTACACGTTTAGAGCAATTTAGATGACCTCCTAAGGGTTTTTAGGACCAAAATACCCTTTAAGAAATAAATAGAATGAGCTCGGAGTCAGAATAATTTTTCGCCAGGCAGTGAGGTTCGTATTGGCTTCGTAATGCGAAGCCATCCCGGAGTTGCTGCTAGGTTTATGCGTTGTTAGTAAATCAGTCATAACTTTTCACTCAAAGCTCAAAATTTAGCAAACTCGGTGGCGTTGGAAAGAGGACTCGAAGGAATTTAATTTTCTATCTTGTAGCACACCTAAAACATCATGTACTAGGAGATATGGTCGTTTGAAGTTGACCCAAAATTTAAGAAAAACTTAGGAATGACTTGAATGCTTTTCTTTGGTTCTTCCTGGAACTCAAGGTTTTACATCTAGTGACCTTGAAATTGAAGAAAAAATAAATTCCTTGGTAAAACCTTACTCACTACAAAGGATGGCTTGAGTCTTAGCTCAAAAAAATTATAGGGTGTTACACCTTACACACGATAAGAGTAGCAAAGAAAATGAAGTTTTCCTAAAACACTTCATAGCGTCCCTCTCATTAGATGTGGTGCACTTCACAACCATGAAAAAGACTCTACATAGTGCGACTTTTAGATATCCTAGGACTCTTAAACCAAATGCTCTGATACCAAGTTTGTCACACCCCGAGGCTACCACCCAGGCTTAAACACGGGACCTAGGATCATGAGTAACCCAAAGCTAACCCTGAGCTAGAATATCATAAGCAAACTGAACATATCTATGAAATGATAAACTAATATAGAAGCTAAATCATGAAATAACTGAATGATGGGGAATACCCAATACTGGTCTGAATATATATAAAATTCTAAGAGTTAATGATACTGGACTACAAATCAAAACTAAAGCTGAATCTAACTATTTCTGAAAAAGCCTCTAACTAACTAGAGTTGCTCGGACATGTCCTCAGCTAACCCTAGCAAAAATGAAACTGAAATGAAAGATTAAATCTGAAAACATGTCTATTGTCCTCGGAGTATGAGGACTCACCACTGGAGCTGCTAAGTATGGATAAAGAATTGATCTGCGCGTGATCAAAATGTTGAGGACCTGAACCTATATCATGAAAAGATGTAGTGCAGAGTATGCGTCAGTACTCGGAAGACACTGACCAAGCATGATAGGATAAAGGCTGAACAAAACATAACTGAGCAATGAGATAATCTAAACATGATGGAAATGCTGAAATATACTGAAAAGAACAGAATTGAATGGAATGACCAAGTACATAACATGCTGAGACTGAATACTGAAGTATAACTGAAAACCTGGTCAAATGCACTGGAGTCTGACTATGGAAGCTACTAGTAACTGACATAACCACCACGTGAGCTAACCGTGGTGTCCGATGTATACACCCCATCGAAAGGCCCGATATTTCTTGCCAGGGGTATAAAGGCATGACTGGTGGGATCACTAAAATATATGCCCACAGAGGGGACTTAACCTATGGGGACACGTAGTTCTGGGACTATGAGGGTACGTTGAAACCCTAGTCTACTCGGTGCAAAGCCTACTCCCAACTGAATATGTATATCTAACACACATAACTGAAATACTGAAATGCTGAATAGCTAAAAATACTGACATGCAAATATGAGAATGTAACAAATATATAGTAATAATGTGACATTCGAAAATTGAAGCATGTATATATGTTTAACTGACCTAGCATATGTAATTCATGAACTAAGAGAATCTACACAACTAGGGTTCTGAGTTTCAAGCAAAGAACCAAGCAACGATTCCACAAAAATATGATAATCTAATTAGGAATACTTTAACATCTAAATCACAACTAATATCTAAGGTCTTAGAAACCATAGGTCTAAAAAAGATATAGAGAATCAAGAATCAGACTGAATTCTAGGGACTTAGTGGATGAAAGGAATCCTCCACTGAAATCCCACATACCTGGTGACGAAATCTACGAAGAAATCCTTCAATTTCGGGGTTGGAACTGAGGAAAGCTTGCTGCATGTTCTTGAGAAAACTATCGCCTGTTTTCTCTTCTTTTTGTTCTAAGTTCTAGTAAATTTTGGTGAATAAAGGTTTTGGTTATGTTCTGACTAGGTTATTAGGCTTAAACTGAGTAAAACGACGTAGTTTAGGTATAAAATGATGTAGGTTAAGGGCCCCAACGCATATGAAAAAGACCTAAATTACCCTAACTTAAAAGATGATGAAGGCCACCGACGGAGGGACCTACGGTCCGTGGGTTGACCTACCAACCATAGGTAGGGGTCGTCAATCAAGTCTTGCCCGACAAGGCTTCACTAAAATGAGCATAAATTTTTACTCGGAGATGGGATTTTAAAAAACTTGGTGGTGTTGGAAAGAGGATTAAATTATCTTTCATTTGATAGGTCATGGGCCAGCTAATTTCTTGTGTGCTAAGAGTTATGACCGTTTGAAGTTGACCCAACAACAATTTCCCTCTAACTGGCTGCTCACCCTCACCTTCGTTCAGACCTACGACCTGTAGGTCCAATCATAGACTGTACTGGTCTACCGTGGGTGGGATCATAGACTATAAAGATTTGGGCCTTAACGACAAAACCCCACCTACGATCTGTGGTCCTACTTACGATCTGTGGGTGGTTGTGTTGGCACAGGCACCAAATTTTCTGAAAACTAGGATTTTCTTCATTTTGAGATCCGAGGTGTTACACCGCTTCTCCTTCTGGTAACATTTTTTTTGTAGAGAGAATCAAGATAGAAATAAAAAATGAGTAGAGATTTTATAGTTTTCTCGAATATGAAATAACTGAAGAAGATGATTTTCTGCCGCGCTATATAATAAAAAAAATTGTTTTAACTTCCTCTGCTATAGATTTTAAACACACTTAAATTTTACTCTCTAATTCAAAATTAGTGTTTTACTTTTACATTTTTTCAATATCTCTATTTTTTTTCCTGGGTTCACGTCGACCTATGTTTCCTCCCAAGATCATATATTTTTTTCTTAAAGTACTTAAATATAGAGGTGTAAATTAATGCTCGAAATATCATTTAATGTGATGATGATTGGGTACATCTTTCTAGAAGTGAGGTTAGAAATTTAAATCTTGTATTTATCGTTTTCTTAAAATGGGTCATGATCTCTGAACCCGATGAACAGAAAACTGCATCACGATGACAACAATAATCTGATTATCGTGAACTGAAAATACACAAACTTCTATTGATCAAATCGGGTAGTAATGCAGTTTGAATATAATCACTTCGAAACAATATTAAACATTATTAAAAAAAATAAAATAAGAAAACAAAGAAAGAAGAACTATCTACTTTTTATGAAGAATATTTTAGAGCTTTGAATTAAACAACTCAAGTTTTCATATTATTAAATAATTTTTTTACATCAACATCCAACGTGATCTATTGCAACCAAATATCTAACCTCTTATTAACTAGAACTAATCCTCAGTTTTATAGATAGTAATATTATTATGTAAAGTTAAATACTTAATGTCTTTTAAGAATATATATATTTATACTTAATGCTTGAAGTATCCTATAATGTTGTGATGATTGGGTATCTATCTTGTTCTTTTTAAAATCGAAAAAAGTTCAAATATGTCATCGAACTTTGAGAAAAGGCTCAACTATGCCATTCGCGTAAAGTTTGGCTCATTTATGCCATTTTTGGTTTGAGAAAAGGTTTATCCCGACCATTATTTGTTAATAAAAAATAGTTGTATTTGCAAAATTATTTTTACACGTGGTCAATTATGATTCGATCACATCATTAATTATTTTTTTTAAAAGGAAAAAGTCTCAAATAAGCAACATGAGATGCTAATCGTACAACTCCCCGAGAAGCAATTAAATTTGCTAATGCATCAACAATCTGATCAATATTCATGTTAATTTATTTCTCGTAACAAGTTTGGTAAGCATTGCAATCAGATTGCTTGCACAGAACGATCTGTGGTTTCTGCAGTCAAAGTTAGTTGTTAGCAAACAAAAGAAATAAGAACCTTACTTGATTCAATCTTTTGCAGGTCCGTCTCAGATACGAACTAATGAATGTCTCAATGTGTTTTGTAGCTGCTGACTGTAGTTTTTTTTAACACAAAGGAGATAAATTTAGAAATCGGCATGGTGATGATGGGATGGTTAAAGAAGAAAACAGAGTACGGAGTTTAGTTGATTATTTTCCGAAATGAGTATAGACTGAATGACATGCTCAACTACCTTTAATATATAATAAACCAACTAGGTCAGAAAATGGTTAACAAAGAGAAAACATTGGAACATTCGGCTTTCGAGCATATTTCTCTAGTTTTTTTCATTTTGGTACTTATGTTTAAACGAATGATAATTTTTTGTGATAATTTTTGTTTACGAAAATGATAATTTTAGGAGTTTTTTTTAAAAAAAAAATTATATATCTCTTTGCCAAATTGATAATAGTCTCCCAAATTAACCCCATAAACCCATAGATAAGTTGAAAATTTCACGATGAATAAGGTTGATTATATTAGGGTCATATGCTGCATTTTTCAAAATAGTTGAGAAACTCCTCTCTAACATAATGATCTTGGTCTTCAATGCAAGGCCACGGAATTTCAAGTTGGAAATTGAAGTCTCGATGTAATTGATAAAATTCTCTTAATAATTAGGATACGAAATCACCCCATGATTGAATAAGTAATGATAGATAGACTTCTCAAGGTAGCTACATCCTGATAATAATCATAGTTATTTTCTTTTTTCACCTTACTTTCGGACGTTCCTCCTCGTACAAAATTGGAAAATGTAGGCTTAATGTGAGTTTCAATTCATAAAATTAAGGCATGGGACATACACATTTCAATTCATACAGTTCAGATGCTACAACCGCTATCACTTTGGCTGCAGGATGGGAATGAAGGTCGAGGAGGGAGGGAAGAAAAGGTTATTCGCTATTGGCTTGCCCTTATATAAGGCCTCGGTACGGCCTATACATGATGGATGAAGGTCTCCTTACTAGACCTAACATCCTGTCATCGCTTTCAGATACAAGAAAGTTGGACTAGATATTAGACCAACTATCTCACTAACGGCTGTATGGCATCTATCGATCCATGCTAAAGTTTTTGAGACTGAGGGCTTGGATCGAGGTCCTGAAAAGCGTGAAACGCAGTAACGACATTGATGAAGTATAAGCCATGGAGAAAGACGAATGCTGGGAGTTTTCCTTTTTATGTTGTTTTTTTTGTCCTCTATTTCGTCTAAAAACATTATCTTTTGCAAATTCAGAGATGATTGATTCTTCATTTTGTAGATAGTTGTTGAAGTAATCATGTGGAGGAGAGGAGATAGGTGACCAAACTTCAGATTCTCGATTTTGTCATGAAGGTAGCATTTTGGGCATGATGATTCTTTGTGATAATGCTAATGAGAATGAGGAGATGGTTCTTTCTCTTACTAGATTTATAGCATATTCACTTGACTAAAATAACTAATTACTAATTTTATTAAATCTCACTTCAAATTTTCATGCCATAAAATTCATATTTATTTCCATAACTCTATCTATATATTAGTTTCTGGACACGTGCCTTGCACGTGTATCCCATACATTTTTTTTAATAAATTCGTTAGAACGATTAAAATTCTATGAAGACATGTGTTTAATGATCAGTACTAAAATACAACAATCTCAAATAAATGTTACGGCAATAATATTTTTATAGAAAATTAAATTAAAGAAGACTAATGGGGAGAAAGTATAAAAATAAACATAGAAGGAAAACAACAACATACACATAAATAATATTATTATGAATTACATTTACATGTAGGTTTCAGTCATAAATAACATATGTAGTACATTTTCTATTTATTTGTAATGAGTAATTTTAATTTACAATATATACATATTTTTTTAGAAAAATATTGAACATGATACATACACAAAAATAATATATGATGCCAACTACAAAAATCAAAACTAGAAAATTTAATCACTATTTAGAAAAGTATAAATTGGATGAAATCGTTACCTTACTATATTTTTATGGTTTAGATGTTGGAGGAGAAACTAAATCAAACATAGCCTGCAAACAAAATCATAATAGGAATTAGAATATAAGTAATTCGTCAAAAAATCAAAGAGTCAGAATAAGTGTAACACCCCACAACTAGAAATAGCTAGAATTAGAAAGAGTCATTTTTGAAAAGAATGAAAATATGGAAATTTGACAAAGTTAAGTTAAGTATGAGTTTTGGGTCGAATTCAAAAGATAATAACTCCTAGCTCAAGATGAGTTAGGTGTGCTACAAGATACAGTAGGAAATATCTTTGAATTATCTTTTTAATGCCACTGAGTTTGCTCAGTTTTGAGTTTGTATGAGTGAGATATGCCCATTTGAAGTTGGGTTGTCTAGCTAAGGAAAGTCAAAACCGGATTTTAGTAGCGCATTATGGTCTTTTCACCACCCAATTAATTAATTTCATTTTTGATAATTAAGTTGGGGTCTAAACTGATTGGATTCAGTTTATGCTTTTGAAAAACAAGTTAGGATTTTAAGAGAAAAGAAAAGAAGAGGAGAAAAGAGAAGGAGAAGCAAGGAAATCACCAAGTCTTGAAGAATTGCTTGTGGATTTCATCAAGGGGTGATCCCTACAAGGTATTTGAGATAACATAGCATTGAGTTAGTTCACCCATGCGCCAATCATGATTTTATTCAGCGAAATTGTATTCTTGAAGTTATAGAAATTGGGTTCTTGATTTATTCGTTTGAAGTTTCTTTTGGGTTCTTGACTGTTGAAGTTATTGAGAAGTTCTTGATTTAGATTCATGAAATTAGGTGTTGTTATGAGTAGATTCTTGCATATTTGATTATGTTGTCGAATCTAAGTGTTTAGGGAAAGACCCAGTTGAGTTTAGAGGGCTTAGAGTTGAAAAATGACCAAGAGAATTTGTCAAAAATCTGGGAAAAGGGGTGGGCTCGCCGCGCCACTCAGAGTGCCCCACAAAGTGTTCTGAAGTTCTGCCTCTGGGGCGCCATGCCAGCCAATGCGCCCCAACTTTATTTCTGAAGTGTGGCCTCTGGCGCCCTACGCCACTCAGAGCGCCAGGGACACTAGGTCTTCTACTTCTTCCCACTTCTTTTCGTACTAATTTCCTTGAAATATACCTTTGTTTCCTAGTTGATTCCTACACTCTAAGGTACGTCTAAACAACATGAAATCATCAATAACATGAGATCATGAACCTTGGATCCATAAATCAATTCAAGTAAAGTTAAGAGTCAAGTCAAGAGAAGTTCTTAGAGTTTTCCAAAAGTCTTTTACAAACGTTTTAACTTTGTTTGAAGACTTAAGTTTTGAGTTAAGTAAAGAGTAAAGGTTGAAGTTAATTTCTTCAAAAGAGTATATGGGGACTATTTATTCCCAAAGAGTAAAATGTTTTCACATTTAAACAAGATTAAGAAACTTTGATTTCCAAAAGAGCCTTTAAGCTAGTTTTTCAGTAAAGAGTAAATGCTTTCACAATTAAGCAAGAGAGGAAACTTTATTTTGCAAGATAGCCTTTGAGCTAAGTTTTGAGCAATTATCTAAAACCACTGAAAGAAGATAGGTTTATAAACATAAGAGCTAGTACATATTTTGGGAGTAGTATTGAGCACCGATATAGGGGATAGTTCAGAAACTCCCAACCCCCATAAACCATGTAGACATCATGGGTAGAAAAGGGTCATAATATTTAGATGATTCCTTAGTGCTTTTTTAGTATAGACTAGTGGATCCACTTAGCAGTCAGGTTCTATACCCTCGGTAAGGTATAGGACAACCCTGGCAGCATGTGGGAAAATACGGTATCATCACAATAGCTCTTACGTGATGGTTGTCGGTTTGAGAAACTCCCACAATAGTATTATTTTGTATTTTTATGTACATTTCAGAGTTATATTGTATCCTTGCATACACATGAGAGGTACTATTGTATTTCCAAAATACACAGAGTTGTTAGCCATGTTTTTAAAAGCTTTTCTTTATATTGCACTTGTTTATACTGCTTTATATTGAATTGAGTTCTATTTAGTTGAGTTGAGACCAGGTTTGTTATTTCAGTTCCTTTCAAGCTTATGTCTTGTTTTAGTATTCCCCTCGCATGCTCATACATTTAATGTACTGATGTCATTTAGCCTGCATCTTTTAATGATGCAGATGCAGGTAGCCAGGATCAATAGTCAGTGCTTAGTTGATCCAATTGAGAATTCAGATTTGTTGGTGAGCCTCCTTGTTTTCAGGAGGATCCCCTTTTATTGCTTTCAGTACTTAGTTCATTAGGATATTGAGGGTCTTGTCCCGACATCCATCTCAGCTATTTAGAGGCTTCATAGACAGTTAGAGATGAGTTCTTTAGTCTTGTATTTCAGATGTTTTTCTATGAGATTTGAGTTTCCATCTTGGGTAGTTGAATGTTTTTTTAAGACATTCTAAGTTATTTCATGAGTTATCTTTGAAGACTATTATCTTGTTACTTAAGTTTTCCACTATGAGTTAAGCCAAGCCAAGGGTTCATTTGGGCCAGCAATGGTTCTAGAGTGTCAGTCCCCCAGTGTGTAGGCTCGGGGCTTGACAAACTTGGTATCAGAGCAAGGTTCAAGAGTCCTAGGGAGTCTATAAAGCCGTGGCTTTAGAGTCCCAGTTATCGGTGGGAAGTGGGCCATATCTATAATTAGGAAGCTGCAACATTTAGGAAATTCCTGCAGTTCTTTGATACTCATTTCGTGCGATAGAGTAAATCTCTATAAAGTTTCTTCTAACTCGTTCTTGCGTAGGTTTTTCAGATCATGCCTCCACGAAGAGCTATCATAGGTCGTCCTGCTAGGCATAATATTGAACTACAGGAACAAGGGGTACCTAATGCACCAGAAGTGCAATCCCAAGGAGAGGTCACCAATGTTGAATTCCATGAAGCGATCCAGATGCTAAGTCAAGTTGTGACCAATCAAGTTGGACAAAGAGAGAATTGACAGGAAGGGGCTGACACTTCAAGGATACGTGAATTTTTAAGGATGAATCCGCCAAGATTCACTGGTTCAAGTGTTACTGAGGATCTATAGAACTTTATTGAGGAGCTTCAGAAGGTTTTTGAGATCATCCATATTGTTGATGCATAGAGGGTGGAACTAGTTGCATACCAAATGTAGGGTGTTACTAGGATATGGTTCGACTAATGGAAGAAGAACCGAGCTGAGGGAGCACCACTTGTGAGTTGGGCTTGTTTTGATGAGGCCTTCTTAGGGCGTTTCTTTCCCTAAGAACTAATAGAAGCAAAGGTACGAGAGTTTCTCACTCTTGAGCAGGATTCACTAAGTTTTCATGAGTACAGTCTATATTTCACAAAAATTTTCCGCTATGCTTCAGAGATGATTGCTAACATGAGGAGCAGGATGAGTTTGTTCATTGTTGGGTTGTCTTGCCTGTCAAGCAAGGAAGGTAAGGTAGCTATGCTAATAAGGGATATGGACATAGCAAGGCTAATGATCCATGTGCAACAAGTTGAGGAGGACAAGCTAAGGGATAGAGAAGACTTTAAGAATAAGAGGGCTATGACATCAGGGAATGAGTCCGGGCAGTTGAAGAGTAATGCCAACCGGTCTTCCTTCCAACAGAAATAGAAGGGACCTGCTCCATCATCTGCTAGTGCACCTGCACCAAAGAATAAAGGTGAGTACATTAGTCAGAATTGCAGAGCTAAACCTGCATATTCTCAAGGTAGTATGGCACAAGGAGGTAGTAAGTCTCTTGCATGTGCTAAGTGTGTTAGGAACCACTGAGGGATGTATCGTGATGGCTCCACTAGTTGCTTCAAGTGTGGCCAGAACGGTCATTTTATGAGAGAGTGTCCTACGAAAAAGCAGGGTAATGGTAATGGGACAATAGAGCCCAGTCTTCTTCAGTTACTCCACCAGACAAAGTTGCATCTATAGGAGCTACTTCAGGGGCAGGCGGAAGAGGTAACCATCTTTACGCTATCACTAATCGCCAAGAGCAAGAAGATTCTCCAGATGTTGTGCCACGACCCAAGCCTACACCCCAGACGTGACACGGCGTACAAGACTCTGAAGAGCATCATACAAGCCTCATAGCATCATAACATAAGACATTATAAAATGATACAGAATTTAAAACATTTATCCATACAATCGAAGTCTTTATTTAAAAACAAACAACGGATGTCTAACTTGTGTCACATGGCCATCTAAATCAACTTGAATCAAAGATAAGGTCACAGCCTTTCAACACAGTCTGATATGTAAAATGACATGAAAGAAACTACTAAAGACTCCCATATGTCCTCGAATCTTAAGGACTCACCACTATCTTAGAGAATAGTCAATCCAAGCTTTACTCCAAAGAAATCACCTTAAGATCCTAAACCTACACTTTGTAAAATTGTAGAAGAAATATGTGTTAGCGCAAAAATGTACTAAGTATGATAGCCATGCAAAAATCATGCTAAAAAGGACATTTTGCTTGAAAACCATGTCATATGTCAAATTTGAGAAACATTATGAACTTTAGTATAACCACATAAGACATAAGCATATTCATCATGTAAGTCATTATAACACATTAGAACCATCATCTTACGCAACCCTAAGTTACACTTGTGCAATGTAGGAATGAAATCCCATAATACCATTCATACTAAGTACCACTTTGAGGACACCATAACATAATTACCATTCTTCATTCTCATATTTAGTTAATTCTCATAGATGAGGAACATTCTCATTCAATAAGTCATGACAAGGAAAGAAATTCATAATAACAATCCTAATTAAGCATTCATCATTACATTAAGCCTTTACGTTAACATTCGCATTAGCACCATTATGAGCACATTCATTTCATTAGACATTATGACATTAGAGAAACACACCATAGCCACTCTAAAAGCCTACTCATGCAATTCATGGATGGCATCCCATACTACCACCCACACTTCATAGAACTTCATGAATAACCATAGCACATAACTCACACGATGGGAATAAGCATTAACCGACATAGACCATATGAGCAAACCATAGAATCCGGTGTCTATCCCACTTCGTAAAGGGTTGGTCTACTTTTCTAAGGTAGGACCGGTAACATTTTAGCTTAAGTGGATCCACTAGCTAATAACCTATGTGGGCACATAGTTATGGGATAAGGAAGGTGCTCATAGAAACCCAGCCTAATGTGGGGAGACCTTCCACCTTACAATATCCATTCGGTGCTAAGCTTTAAATTCCCATAGAATAGTTTATTTTCAATAACATTATTATACTTGAGAGGGCTACCACCATTAGGTCTACCGACCCAAAGTACATTATTAACACATGAAAGGGCTACCACCATTAGGTCTACCGATTCAAGGTACATTGTTAGGATAACTTATTGAATCCTCAAGAAAGGGCCACCACCATTAGGTCTATCGATTCAAGGTTTATCATTATAGTGGTTCACAGACTCATCATAAAAGGGCTACCACCATTAGGTCTACCGATTCAATGTTCATTAAGTCAAGACACTTTCGATTACACAATAAGAGGATGCCCTAAGCCTACCAATTCAAGGTACAACATTACATTGAAGAAACCTTTCACAACATGTCATCATAGTTCACAAGTGTATAATTGAGAATAACTTTTCAACAATATCACAATTGCATTGCAGTCATGATCACATTGCTTTCATTGAAATTAATAAGCATATACATAAGCATCATGATTATACATCAATCTTCGTAATTTTCCCTTCAAGGCCATGAATCATAATTCACCAACACACCTAGAATTACTACAATTTAGGGATGAATAATGGCATAATTCAAGTAACTAAACCATGACAAAAACAATTGCATAACATTCATCTTTCTACAATTCACCCACATCACATAGTCATAAATTAGGGTTATGGGGAAATCATGGATTAATGCGGTATTTTATCTTAAAACCACCATAAAACAGCAATTCAATCTCAATATATGATAATTAAACCATTGAAAATATTTTGAGAAAGAATCCATGACCAAGAATGAAAACCCTTAGTTTGGAGAATTTCCAACTTTGAAATTGATGGTTTGAGGACATCATGGATGGAAAGTTAACCATGAACCAAAAATACCATACCTTAATTGAAGATTCCTCACGAATTTGTGAAAGATGAGTCCTTGATCTCTAGACCTTGACTTCTTCTTCTTCTTCAATGGAGGTTTTAGAGAGAGAAATATTGTAAGGAAGATGAACTCTTGGGTTTTCTTTTTGATTCTATAGAAGTGACTTAATTGGAGGAAATTGAGTCTAAAAATCTTATATACTTACTAGGAAGAGAGTAAAATAATGTGGGTTAAATTTTGGAAGAATTACTAAAGACCCTAAGGCTTGAATTTAAAATCATCCTATGCCACGTTTTAGCTCGTCTAATGGCACCTCTTAGGTCGCCAAGGGCACTAGGTGACATGCCTAATGGACCCTTGGCTCGCCTAATTTTCAAGAATGCTTCCCCAATGAGGCAGCCTATTAGGCGATGGGGAGGACCTTTGGGCGATGCACCAACCAAGTAGGCGAGCCCCGACCTAGCTCGCCTAATTTTCCAGTAACTAGGTCGTGGGGACAGCCTACTAGGCGACCCCAAGTGGACATGGGCGACTTACTAAGTACCTTGGGTGACCATGCTGCCCCTTCGCCAAAAGTTCCAAAGAAAAATCAAGTTTTCCTTCACTCTTTCTTGATAGTTTATGCCCTTACCCTCTTCCTAGACTTTTACCCCTTTCATTTTAGCTCTAGTTTAGTCTAAACATTTCTAGAATGTTACATGTTGTCACTGGTATGATCCAAGTCTTTAACTTTAATGTTTACGCTTTTCTAGAACCAGAAGCGAGTTTATCTTTTGTAACTCCATATGTTGTGATGAATTTTGATATTCTTTCTGAGCAACTTCTTGATCCCTTTAGTGTTTCAAAACCTGTTGGTGAGTCTATTCTAGCTAAAAGAGTCTATCGTGATTGTATAATTTCCGTCATTCACAAGAGTACCATGGCTGACATAGTTGAGTTAAATATGGTAGATTTTTATGTCATTTTAGGTATGGACCGACTTCATGCGCATTATGCATCAATAGATTGTAGAACTCAAGTAGTCAAGTTCCAACTTCCCAGTGAACTAGTTATAGAGTGGAAGAGCAGTTCAACAGTGCCTAAGGGTCATTTTATTTCATACCTTAAGGCGATAAAGTTAGTTTCTAAGGGGTGTGTCTATCACTTAGTCTGAGTTAATGACTCTAGTGTTGAGATACCTCTTATTCAGTCAATTACAGTAGTAAAAGATTTTCCAGAAGTCTTTCCAGGTGATTTTCCCAGAGTCCCTCGTAAGAGAGAAATAGACTTTGGTATAGATATTATTCTTGATACTCGTACTATATCTATTCTACCATATAGGATGGCACCAGCAGAGTTAAAAGAGTTAAAAGAGCAGTTGAAAGATCTCCTAGAGAAAGGTTTCATTAGACCAAGTGTCTCACCTTGGGGCACTCCGATCTTGTTTGTGAGGAAGGAGGATGGTTCCTTTAGGATGTGTATAGATTACCGTCAGTTGAATAAGATTACCATCAAGAATAAGTATCCTCTTCCGAGAATTGATGATATTTTCGATCAACTTCAGGGTGCCATTTGTTTCTCTAAGATAGACATCATATTTGGCTACCATCAGTTAAGAGTAAGGGAATGTGATATTACAAAGACAGCTTTCAGGACCCGTTATGGTTATTATGAGTTTCTGGTCATGTCGTTCAGTTTAACTAGTGCACCTGCAGCGTTCATGGACCTTATGAATAGACTATTAAAGCCTTGTTTAGATATGTTTTTCATCATATTCATTTAAGACATACTAATCTATTCGAGGAATGATGAAGATCATGCTAGTCATCTCAGAATAGTTCTCTAAACTCTAGAGGATAGAGAGTTGTATGCCAAGTTCTCTAAGTGTGAGTTTTTTCTTGAATCTGTGGCATTCTTAGGCCACATTATTTCTGGTGATAGAATTAAAGTTGACACTTAGAAAATAGAGGCAGTGCAGAATTGGCCTAGATCCATATCTCCAACTGATATTAGGAGTTTCTTAGGGTTGGCTGGATATTATAGAAGGTTCTTTGAGGGGTTCCTTCTATTTCATCCCCTTTGAACAAGTTGACTTAGAAAATAGTGAAGTTTCAATGGTCTGAAGCTTGTTAGAGAAGCTTTCAGGAATTGTAAAAGAGGTTGATGACTCCCCTAGTAGGTACGCAGGCTTTGTTGTATATTGTGATACGTCTAGAGTTGGTTTGGGTTGTGTGTTAATGCAGAATGAAAAAGTTATAGCTTATGCCTCGAGACAGTTGAAAGTTCATTAGAAGAACTACCCAACCCATGACTTAGAGTTGGCTGTCGTAGTATTTTGTTTCAAAATATGGCGTCATTATTTGTATGGTGTTCATGTAGATGTATTCACTGATCACAAGAGTCTTTATTATGTGTTTAGTCAGAAAGAGCTTAATCTCAGACAACAAAGGTGGTTAGAGTTACTTAAGGATTATGATATTAGTATTTTTTTTATCACCCAGGTAAGGCTAATGTTGTTGTTAATGCTTTGAGTAGATTGTCTATGGGTAGTACTGCCCATTTTGAGGAAGATAACAAAGAGTTAGCAAAAGATGTGCACAGACTTGCACGATTGGGAGTTTGACTAATGGATTCCACAAAAGGATGAGTAGTGGTGATGAGTGGCATTGAATCATCATTAGTGTCAGAGTAAAAGAGAAGCAAGACCAAGATCATATTTTTCTTGAATTGAAGGCAAATGTCCATAAGCAAAAAGTAATGGCTTTTGAATAAGGGGGAGATGGTGTATTGAGGTATCAAGGTAGATTGTGTGTACCAATGGTGGATGAACTCCAAGAGAGGACCATCGAGGAAGCTCATAGCTCCAGATATTCTATCCATCCAGGTTCCACAAAATTGTATCATGATTTGAGAGAAGTTTAATGGTGGAATAGTATGAAGAAGGGCATTGCAGAGTTTGTCGCTAAGTGTCCAAATTGCCAACAAGTTAAAGTAGAGCACAAAAGGGCGGTGGTATGGCTCAGAATATAGAACTTCCGAAATAGAAGTGGGAGATGATCAATATGGATTTCATCTTTACCAAGGTCTCACAGGCAACATGATTCTATTTGGGTGACTATGGATCGAATGACCAAATCAGCCCACTTTTTACCGGTAAAGACTACCCATTCAGCAGAGGACTATGCCAAGTTGCATCTTTAAGAGGTAGTTAGACTTCATGGGGTGACATTTTCAATTATTTCAGATAGAGGTACACAATTTACTGCACGGTTTTGGAAGTCATTCCAAAAAGGCTTGAGTTCAAAGGTGAACTTAAGTACTGCTTTTCATCCTCAGACAGAAGGTCAAGCAGAGTGCACTATTCAGACTCTAGAAGATATGTTGAGGGCATGTGTGATTGATTTCAAGGGTAATTGGGATGATCACTTACCTCTCATTGAGTTTGCTTACAACAATAGTTACAATTCTAGCATCCAGATGGCTCCTTATGAAGATCTTTATGGGAGAAGATGCAGATCTTCTATTGGATAGTTTGAATTTGGTGAAGCTGGGTTGATAGGACCAGACATAGTTCATAAATCTATGGAGAAAGTGAAAGTTATTCAATAAATGTTGAAAACAGCGCAGAGTCATCAGAAATCCTACACAGATGTTAGGAGAAGGGAGTTAGAGTTCAAAGTAGGTGATTGGGTCTACTTGAAAGTTTCACCCATGAAGGGTGTGATAAGATTTGGTAAGAAGGGGAAGCTTAGTCCCCAGTATATTGGTCCTTATAGAATATCCAGAAGGATTGGCAATGTAGCTTATGAGTTGGAGCTACCATAAGAGTTAGCAGCGGTTCATCCGGTAATTCACATCTCCATGTTAAAGAAGTGCATGGGCGATCCTTTACTTATCATACCTACTGAGGATATTGGAATCAAGGATAGCTTATCTTATGAGGAGATTGTTGTTCAGATTCTAGATCGCCAAGTTCAAAAGTTGAGAACAAAAGAGGTACCATCAGTCAAAGTTTTTTGGATGAATCAGTTTGTTGAGGAAGCTACTTGGGAAGCTGAGGAAGATATGAAGAAGATATATCCATATCTCTTCGAATCCGGAGAAGTTCCAAATTAAGCTACTAATCCTTTTCTTGGTATTCGTTTATAAGTTGGCATGTTGTGTTTGCATTTTTGCTTGATGTGTTAGATTTGCTTGTTGTGTGCTTGAGTTGAATGTTAGATGTTATACCCTTAACCTACTAAGAGTAATCTCATTCGAGGACGAATGTTCCCAAGGGGATGATATTGTAACATCCCACAATTAGAAAGAGCTAGAATTAGAAAGAGTCATTTTTTGGAAAGAATGAAAATCTAGAAATTTGACAGTTAATTAAGTATGAATTTTGGGTCAACTTCAAATGACCATACCTCCTAGATCTAAATGAGTTATGTGTGCTAAAATATACCACCAAAATATATTTGAATTATCTTTCCAACGCCGTCGAGTTTGCTCAGTTTCGGGTTCGTATGAGTGAGATATGCTCATTTGAAGTTGGGCTCTCTAGCTAAGGAAAGTCAAAACCGGATTTTAGAATGGTATTATGGTCTTTTCACCACCCAATTAATTAATGTCATTTTTGGTAATTAATTCGGGGTCTAAACTGATTGGAATATAGTTAACGCTTTGGAAAAACAAGTTAGGGTTTTAAGAGAAGAGAAAAGAAGAAAAGAAAAGAGAAGGAGAAGCAAGGAAATCGCCAAGTCTTGAAGAATTGCTTGTGGATTTTGTCAAGGGATGATCCCTACGAAGTATGTGAGATAACATAGCGTTGGGTTAGTTCATCCACGCGCAAATCATTATTTTATTCAACGAAATTGTGTTCTTGAAGTTATAGAAATTGGGTTCTTGATTGATTCGTTTGAAGTTTCTATTGGGTTCTTGATTGTTAAAGTTATTTAGAAGTTCTTGATTTAGATTCATGAAATTAGGTATTGTTTTGAGTAGATTCTTGCATATTTTGATTATGTAGTCGAATCTAAGTGTTTTAGGAAAGACCCAATTGAGTTTAAAGGGCTTAGAGTTGAAAAACGACCAAGAGAATTAGTCAAAAATCTGGGAAAAGGGGTGGGCTCACCACGCCACTCAGAGTGCCACACAAAGTGTTCTGAAGTTCTGCCTCTGTGGGCCCCGCGCCAGCCAGTGCAGCCCAACTTCAGTTCTGAAGTTTGGCCTCTGGCACCCCGCGTCATTCTCTTCTACTTCTTCCCACTTCTTTCCGTACTAGTTCCCTTGAAATGTACCTATGTTTCCTCGTTGATTCCTACACTCTGAGTTACGTCTAAACAACATGTAATCACCAATAACATGAGATCATGAGCCTTGCATCCATAATTCAATTCAAGGAAATTTAAGAGTCAAGTCATGAGAAGTTAAGAGTCAAATCAAGAGAAGTTCTTCGAGTTTTCCAAAAGTCTTTTACAAACGTTTTAACTTTGTTTTAAGACTTGAATTTTGAGTTGAGTAAAGAGTAAAGGTTGAAGTTCATTTCTTCAAAAGAGTATATGGGGACTATGTATTCCCAAAGAGTAAAATGTTTTCACATTTAAACAAGAGAGGAAACTTTGATTTCCGAAAGAGCCTTTAAGCTAGTTTTTACTAAAGAGTAAATGCTTTAACAATTAACCAATGGAGGAAATTTTGTTTTCCAAGATAACCTTTGAGCTAAGTTTTGATAAATTATCTCAAACCACAGAAAGAAGATATGGTTTAAACATAAGAGCTAGTACATATTCTGGTAGTAGTATTGAGCATCGATATGAGGGAGAGTTAAGACAACTCCCAGCCCCCATAAACCATGTAGCCATCGTGGGTAGAAAAGGGTCATACTTTTTAGATGATTCCTTAGTGCTTTTGAGAATAGACTAGTGGATCCACTTAGTAGTCAGGTTCTATACCCTCGATAGGTATAGGTCGGCCCTAGCAGCGTGAGGCAAAATGTTGTATCATCACAATAGCTCTTACATGATGGTTGTCGGTTAGAGAAACTCCCACAACACTATTTTTTTGTATTTTTATATATATTTCAGAGTTATATTATATCTTTTCATACACATTAGAGTTACTACTGTATTCCAAAATACACAGAGTTGTTAGCCATATTTTAAAAGGCTTTTCTTTATATTGCACTTTTTTATACTGCTTTATATTGAATTGAGTTCAGTTCAGTTGAGACCAGGTTTGTTCTTTCAGTTTCTTTCAAGCTAATGTCTTGTTTTAGTATTCCCCTCGCATGCTCGTACATTCAATGTACTAATGTCAATGAGCCTGCATCATTTAATGATGCAGATACAGATAACCAGGATCAGCATCTAGCGCTTCGTTGATCTAGTTAAGCATTCAGAGTTGTTGGTGAGTCTCCTTGCTTTCCGGAGGATCGATCCCCTTTTATTGCTTTCAGTAGTTAGTTCATTAGGATGCCGTGGATCTTGTCCCGACATCCATCTAAGTTGTTTAGAAGCTTTATAGACAGTTAGATATGAGTTCTTTAGTATTGTATTTTAGATGTTTTGCTATGAAAATTGAGTTGCCATCTTGGCTAGTTGAATGTTCTTTTAAGACATTCTAAGTTATTTCATGAGTTATCTTTGCAAACTATTATCTTGTTATTTAAGTCTTCTGCTATGAGTTAAGCCAGGCAAAGGGTTCGCTTGGGGCCAATAATGGTTCTCGAGTGCCAGTCCCGCCCAGGGTGTAGGCTCGGGGCATGACAATAAAAGACCTTCTCTTGGTATTTCTATGTCATTACCAAGTATTTTATTCATTATTTATAGTGTGTTGAAATTGTTGATTTGTTACTATTCATAGCATCTGAAAATAAATACAATAAATGAGGTAATACTGAAGAGAAAATGAAAAGTCAGTAATTCTCTTCAATGTCTAACTTTTGTAGGTGAAATTATAAGGAAGATTAAAAGTTATAGAGAACAATAGTTATTTAAATTTAATTTATTCTTTAATTAATAATGTAGGGGGAAATAGTAAGTCATTAACTTACCTTTTAAATTTTAATAAATGATAAGAATTTTATTACAATGAATCAAGACAATGTGGAATTCGTGCAAATAAATGTCTATTCAATGCATTTTAGAATTGGTGAACCTTTGATCTTTTCAAATAATTGGTAGATTACGTGCAAATAAATGTCTATTCAAAGAAATTTAGAATTGGTGAACCTTGGGTCTTTCCACCTTTTTAAAAAAAAATATTAGTATTATTATTATTATTATTATTATTAATTTTTGACTTAACATCGTTCCACTTTTAGTATTTAGTATAATAAGATGAGATTATATTTAATATTTTATTAATTAAATATCTTATAACAATTATATTAAATAATAATAATAATAATAATAAAATAATAATAACAATAATATATATATGTATATATATATA
Source organism: Solanum verrucosum (assembly GCF_900185275.1). Lineage (NCBI taxonomy): Eukaryota > Viridiplantae > Streptophyta > Magnoliopsida > Solanales > Solanaceae > Solanum > Solanum verrucosum. The sequence continues at coordinate 3,266,523 of NW_026020157.1, forward strand.
TATATATGCATATGTATATAATTAATGGTATTATTGTAGTAACTCAACTCTATAAGGGTATTTTGGTATTTCAACTTTCAACTATTACGTATAGTAATACTAGTTTTACGGCACGTGCTTTGCACGTTTGTATCATATTATATAGTATATGATGTTTTAAAATAGAATTAATATGACTAAATTAAAGATTTTTAGCAAATAACTATAAATTGAAAGACCAATGGTCAAATGCTTTTGAATGATTAATACAAATTGTTATAAAATTAATTTTTTAGACCAAAATGACCCGATTCCATTGAAACATTTCAAAATACAGTCAAAATTTAATTTGTTGAGAAAGTGACATTTCTTTAGTACTGTTTTTTTTTACTTTACTCAATTTTGTAAACAAACTTGTCTAGCAAAACAGAAAAATAATATCAATATAAAAAAGGTCACCAATAGCTTTTCCTCTAAAGGTTATGACTATAAATGATGGACACCATTTAAGGATAATTTTTCTCTTAAATATTAATACTTCATTGTGCATGAAACTAATAACTATTACCATAAATAGTGCAATATTTTATCTTTATGGGTAATATATCTTTTTAAAATATTATTACTCATTTAATATTTGAGTAAGACTATCATAGGGATGTAATTTTACCAAAAGTGTACTTCTATAGAAAATGTCAACACTGTTATAAGTAGAATATTATTGAGAAAAAAAATATAACATTGAATATTAGTTCTAAAAAAATTTGGTTGTGACAGGGTTAAATAGAGAATTGAGTGTATGTCAAATATTTAATATTAATATATGAACTACATCACCTATAGTGAAAAATATTTTATCTCTTTAAGTTTCTACCATATCTTCGTTGAATTGTAATCCTATCTTTTTTTTATGTAGCATACATTACATATAGTTGTTGTCTAATGAGAGTATCTAGTATCTTATAGAAGTTCTATCATGATATAAAACATTAAACTTTTTCAATAAAAAAATTAACTGATGAATAAAATTTAAACTATTTATTTATAGAATCTTTAATTTGATTTAAGATCTTTTTTGTGATCAACCACTATTTTCTTATCTATTTTTATGTAGATTGCAAGGAGTGTATCTTGTGACATATCATATTCTTAGATCAAAATGAAATAACATGAAATTCATACCTTAAAAATGTCATAACAATATAGATATTAAAAAAGAATAAATATATGGAACAATTCATAGCCAATGAAGAAGGAAGACGAAAATATATGTTCATGATATATTTACTCTAGTGTTCAATTTGATTGAAATCTCTTGCCACCAATACTTTACTTTCTCCAAAAAATATATTGAAAAATTCATAGCCATTGAAGAAGGAAGACAAAAATATATGTTCATGCTATATTAACCTTAGTGTTCCAAAATTAGGAAGAAACTCCTTCGTCTGAGGTTAAAAGAATAAAAAAAACAGGAAAAAACAAAGAAGAATATTTTACTCCAGTCATGTGCCTTTTTCGTATTTGTTTATTGTTATTGTCTCTCCCACAACTTGATCTATTTATTTAATTAAAAAAATAATCTACAATGTTTGTATTCGTCATTGTTCACTCATTATGTTAACATTAATTATTAACTTCTATCTCGAATTAAAATACAAAAGAAATTAATTAAAGAAACAAAACAAGAATAAGAAATGAAAATTCTTGCGCACTATATATAGAAGTTTTCTGTGTGAAGTAAAATTCATAGATAATTGCACATTTCTTTGTTCTCTTCTTTAATAGAAATACAATACCTAAATTCTAATTCTAAGAGCTTTGGCGAAACATATCAATGGATTGGGATGAATTATGTATGAAAATTTTAAATGATCTCAAATTGTTACAGAAAAGAGATCACCAAAAATTTATAAGGAGTGAAGTTGTGATTTATGACCGAAGAAACATGAAGGTAGAAATTGTTGTGACTATTTGTAGGAAATTAGTATTTTTTTTAAAATAAAATATGTAGGTTAATTAAAAGGCTATCAATTTTCTAAAATGTTATAAATCATATTGAAGTATTTGTATGATGAAAATCGTAAGAGGAAAATATAATTGTAAATTGAGGAATGATTTGTTACAATTTGTTCACCAACTCTTTCTTATGTGGTACCTCCAATTTCATAGAATGTTGAACTTAATAAACTGTTGCAAATAACACTTAATTATTTTAAGAAGAAGAAGAGTAGAAAACCTTACAAAAATCGTAGTTTAAAAGTGAGAGGAAACCCCTCTATTTATAGCTAACAAATAGTACTATGAATAGGTACATATTGTGCCTTATAAGAAAAGTCACAACTCTTCAAAAATGTCACTGCTCATCGAAAAAGTCTTAATCCTTTGAAATAGTCACAACCCATTAGATAAGACACAACTATTTTGTAAAGTCACAATCCTTTGAAAAATTCACAATCCTTTAGAAAAGTAACAACTCATCGAAAAAGTCACAATCTTTTAGTGTAAAAGTGGTATCTACTTTTAATATAATATATTAAATTAAATAAATAGAGTATTTTTAATTGAGGGTATTGTAGTAATTCAACATTCATTTTTGGGAGTTCATGCTTTTAAAGTAGTATAGATATGATGATATATGATATATGATGATTTACTCTAGATTATTTGGTTAGTTAAATAATATTAGTTATCATAGCATCCATGTTAAAAATCATATATTAATTTTACTTGAACATATTCGACTATAGCAAGTCCTTAAATATACATTTTTTGAAACCATTTATGATGGGATAAGGGACAGAGAAGAATTCCATTCCATGCGGAAGTCAAAAGGACCCAGGCAGAGAATTCTCAGGGCTTTTTTAAAACAAAAACACCAAGCTCAATTGGAAATGCACCATCGCCGAGAGTTTGATTGAGTTATGGAAATCCCTTGAGAGAAGGAACACTTTTCTAAGCGAAGAAAACACCTCTCCAAGAGAGAAACTTTTTCTTCTTGTGATAAAAAGGGAAGTCTTTAATCATTTTTCTGAAGCATAAAAAAGATTTATAAATGTATAGTTTCCCCATTTTCATCTTTATCTTTATCTTCCTGTTCATTTTTTTTTTTCATTTAATCAATTCAACATTTTTTTTGGGTTCAAATTAAACTTTGTTATACAAGTAGGCAAGAGATGGATAACATTCTTAGATTATATATATAAAAAGTAGAATGTTTTGGGTCGAATTAATATTTTTCCGTTCGAAACAATTATATATGTCAAAATATTAATTATAGAAAAATTATAATCTGAATCTTAATTAAATGATTATTTTGAGTTTTCTTTAACTAATTGCCACAATCCAACATAGATTTTTCTGATTGCACAAAACTTTAGTGGCGTTAGCAACATGTAATAACATAAATACATAGTAAAAATACTGAACTTTCATATTAATATCTTGTGTGAAATATTCTTTTTTTAAATTTTTTTATTATTTTTAAAAATAGGGTAGGGGAAGGAGAGAGGGGTTTACAATGTGGGGAATCGAACTCTCACCTTGTTGGTGATAGGTATAAGGTGAGAGTTCAGGTAGCCAACCAACTGAACTACTAAGATTTTCCTTAAGTGAAATATTATTTTTTTTGGTGAAATACATAAATTTTCATTAAACAAAAAGTATCAATGTTTATAATTGCCAACCCGTATAGACTCAAGGCGGCTCTCATATTTTTTTCTATAGAATCATTCTTAAGAAAATCTTCGTAATAATGTATTATGCGATTTTATAAACTTTTTCTTATTTGGTAAGATTGTATAAGAAATTGGTACAATTTTAATAGTTTTACAACTAATGGGGGTTTTATGTTTATGAGAAAACATACAACATAAAAAATCCAAATCGCATGTCCAACCAAAACTTCAACTTCATCTCATGATTTCATACCATGAATTCATATCACATGGCCAAACATGCTCTTAAACAGTAACTATTACTGTAACTAACTATTGTAGTAACTAATGATTAATAATTTCATCTCACTCTCACTTTGTTTCAGAGGAAGTGAAGGGAAGGTGTATTTGTTTTCTCAGATTAGATTTTCTAAGTCACCTTAGCTTGAATATCACCGAAGTTGTTTCAGTATCTATCCAGCTAAACTTCCACACAAGTTCAATTTACCCTCAACACTAAGGGTATGACTTTGTCCAAATTTCATGTACCCTGGTCCGAAATTTCTATCGCTCTAGAATTGCCTATGTTGGAGATTCTATGGTTACTTTCTGGAGCTTTCGTAGGGAATCAATGGGAAGTGAATGATTTAGAGTTTCCTAAAATCAAATACTTAAATATGGACAACATCAACATTTCATAGTTATACGTCTATGATGATGCTTTTCTTAAGCTTAACATTTGGTTTTTACCAAGTGTAAGCAACTTTAGGAAATTCCTTCTCATTTTGGTGATGCCATAACTCTAAAAAGCATTGAATTAAACATGTTGGTTGGTCTGTTGCCAATTCAGCTCTGCAAATTCAAACTAGCAACATGAAAACATGGCAAAAGATGCATTCACAATTACAATACAACCTTAAAACAATAGGCTCTTATTGTATTGACCTAATTACACTAGATTAAGTTGGTTACCTTCTCATGTACCTAAAGAGGTTATATGCTTTAACCTTGAATGCTGCACTTTTGATGATAGGTAAAATATGTTATCGAACTTTGATAAAAGACTCTTCTATGTCATCCGTTAAAAGTTTGTTCATCTATGCCATTTCTGCTCAACAAAATGTCCATTTATGCCAATTAATTTTAACAGATAATATAGATAGTTATGCAATATCAGTTTTTCATGTGGCCTCTTATTAGAAGTCTAATATGCTCAAATTACACCTCCCTAATAAGTGATTGTTATCAAGTAAAGAACCCAACTTGTAGGTTGGGGTCGATCCCACGAGGAAAATGATTTAGACGTCACTTTAACCAACAATTATATTCGTTTAGTCAAATTACTTCCAGAAAAAAATAATTAAAGGGGGGGGGGGGAGGGATTTGTGAACAAATTGTAAGAAGTCAGTAAGTAATCAGTAAACAAAAGTCAATTTTGGTTGTTATCATGAGAGAATTAACTAGGATATAGGTGTTCCCCACAAGCTCATAACGCAGTAATCCTAGTAATAGCAATCCCTTCCTAGTGTACTACTTGCAAAGTGATAAGCTAGGTATCTCTAAATTCTTAGTCTGGCATCTAGAGAATTTCACCCCGCACCTTAGTCCGGCTACGTGTGTATAATTTACTAACCCTTACCTTTACCTCATATTTGACATCACATCGATGTTGGCTTAGTTATTACTTCGCACCAATCGACACTAGATTATTAGACAGTATCACACTAAATCTATGTTGATAATTCTTTTCTTATTGATTACCTCCTTGGTTCGGCAAGTAGCAACAAGGCGAGTTCTAATGTTGCGTACCGTTAAAAAGACTTTTAAACGAAAGAATTATCAATGCATGCAAAACACTATTCAAGAATTGCTTATTTACTATTCATACTTTGTCAATCGCTCATGGCTCCCACAACCCTAGTTGTGGAGTTTAGTTACCCATAATCATATGAACACAATTCATTGTTTTAGATGAAAGAATTATGAACTTACGTAAGAAGAATAATAAACCCAGAAATTCAACTTGAATTGCAACGCCAAAATCTTCAAAACGAACTTAGGAAATTCAGAATTGCTAATGTTGGAAGTTAATATCCCCCAAGTCAAGAACTAGAATAAAAGTAATAAAATCTAACCTCCAAAAACGAGGTTTACATACCCTATTTATAGAAAACAAATCCTAAAATAAAAGGGAAACAAAACAAGGAAATAAAAATGCAGGACGCGTCTCCATTCCACGAGGCTGACCTACGGTCTATAAGTTGAATGACGGTCCGTAGGTCTCTTCGTAGCTCCATACTTAGTCGATTTGAAATCTTCACAAATTCACCTCTCTCAGTCAGCTTCCCCGAACCAGCAGCACGGTCCGTTAGTGAGACGACGGACCGTCAGTCATCTCCATCGTTCTATACTTAGATTATTTCAATTCAGGTGTTGGAACCACTCCTATGATCACTTCTACAGAGCTGCAGGACGGACCGTAAGTCATTCGATGGTCCGTTAGCCCCCACCGTGGTTCCACACGGGGCGTCACTCATCTTACGGTCCGTAGGTGACTCTTTTCAGCACTTGCCTCAGCTACATCTTCATATTTTCAAACCTGAGTTTATTTCCTGAAATTACAACAAAAAATACATAAAACTAACACAAAAATGCCTTAGACATTCACAAATCCTAAGTGAAACGTATCAATAGTACTGTAAACTCACGATACATCAACACCCTTAACTTAAAATCATTGTTTGTCCTCAAGCAACACATTATGACTCAAAACGACACTTGTACAGAAGCAAACAATTTCAGCCTAAACAATCACATGGCTCTTCATCCCGACTCTTATTTTGAGTGTGACTTTGTTCTCTTAGACTCCACAAGCTAACTTGTGCAGATCAAAACATGACAAAGATCGACCAACCAACACACAACATACACTATTTTACTATCACCAAGGTACCAATTTTCCAACAAAGTAACTAGTGCCCTTACTTCAAACGAAATCCCTCTTTTCACACAATGAATATGAATTTGAGTACAAAGATTCATTCAACACTCACTCTCAGAAATAACTTCAAGTACAGTTAGTGCTTAATACCATAGGCTTGCCCTTATTTTCACTGCTTTGACTATCCAAACTAGATTCTAGGATCACTATAGGACTTTCTTGGCTTGTAACGTAGGCTCAGGGTCAGGTGTGGTACATTTGGGTACTTCTTAGTGACTTTCTGCCCCCCTTGACATTACACTAGGCTTTCAGCCTTATTTTGCCCTATTTTTTGACATCCTGCCATTTTAGAAGCCCTTGATTATCTTCAACCATGGATGTGACTTTAGACTTTGTAGCTGTTTATTTTTCACTTTCATCTCTTTCTTGCATTTTATTCGTTTCTTTAGCTTTCAACAAGTAACATCCTTTCTTCTCTTTTCTTTTTCTCTTTTTCAACATCAAACTCTTTTCATACCCATTTTCCTTTTGGTTTCCTCTTTCATCGCCACCCTCAACTTATGGATTTTCCATTGGTTGAGGTGCACAATACCCGATGTCGGATCAGGGCCAAGATTGAAGTTACTCTTTACATTAGCCACCCTTCACTTAGGCTTTTGGCCTAAGTCGAGGTGCACATGTCCAAGGATGGACTGGGGCCAACATAGTAGATTATGGGAAGGTGAGTTAGGGGTTTAGAAAGAAATGGTCTAATTTAGGCTCAAAGCATTGGGATCAAAGGGAGCATTTATTTCATTTGGTTGGATTCTTCTTTTAGGCAATTTGTGGACTTATCAGAGCAAGGGACTATGATCACTTCCTAGCCTCTAGAGTAAATTGTCTTAGCAGGACTAACCGGGCAAGTTCTAGATTGGCACAAAACTATTTGAACAATCAATTATTCTCACACACTCTTGGCACATAGTTTCATTATCAAATTATTAGATTACCCAGTTCAAGTTTTAGCTTACGTCATGCTATTAAGTTGGTTCATTATCATGTCATACTCAGAGCCGACACATTCAACTTATCTTAGCCTACAAATTCTAGCACATATCACAAAAATTTGGACGAGTATCATTTTTCATAAGCCATCATGCTTCATTCTTATTTCATGCTTCTACACATACGATCCTAACACATTCCGGTTCAACAGAAATTAAACAGTCTCTTGGGTGAAAAGAACACAGGTAAGAAAACCCCAAGAGAGGATTATGAGTTGGGTTACTCAGACTTCACTCTATCACTCACAATCCATTTACCCCACCCCCAATAAAAAAATAGGTGCACTTGTCCCCAATGCACACAAAAAATAGTAAAAAGTAATAGATATGGGTGAAGCAAACATGTGGAGCATAGTGCCGATGAACCATCAACTAACGGATGGGTCCGATTTCTCGGAGCCCGCTAAATCAACACTCGGGTCACCCTCAGTAGTGCCCGCATCAACAAGGATAACACCATTAGTAGTAATATCTGTCACTCTAACTGCACCCTCAGCGGTGCTCACATCAATCCTCACGGGCATAGAGCTCAATTCCCCAGCAATCATATCACGGGTTCTCTGTTGTGTCAATTTCTTGTCTATTATGGAGGATTTATGTGCCTTCTTCTCCTTCCTGCGCTTCCATTTACTAGTCTTTTCCACCTTTGTGAGCTCAGTTTTGTGACTAGATTAGTGCCTCTTATCGCGGGCACGTGCAGGCTCGGGCTGGTCCTCCGCATCATCTTCACTGAATAGTGCACCTAGGAATGTATCATCGCCTAATGTAGAGGGTCCAACCTGTGGCTCAACAGCTAGTGTGGCCAGGATGGCATCAACATCGACCCAGAGACTAGCTAGCTCGTTTCGAAAAGAGGACATATCAGTAGTAGGAGCTGGCCTCTCTAGAGCACTCAACTCGAAGGCATCGAGCCGCTTATGAACTGCTTGGACCTTTTGGTTCATTTTCGCCTCCATCCTCGTTTCTACTCTCTTTTCGAACTCAGCAATCAACTTCCGCATCCAGGGCTTAATATGGTGCAGCAAGGTGGGCATCTGACCCTCCGACTTCTAGACTCGAGACAATTGTATCATTGTTATTCCGAAGAGTGAGATGACTCGAGATGAGCTCGAGGACTGGCTGGCCGTCTGGGAAGAGTAAGTTGGGTGCTCATCAGGCGAAGCTGTAGTGGGGGGCCCATCTCCCTGCATCTGCCCCATAGTTGTGTATCAGATCCTCGCCCATAGGTACATCGACTCGAGGCGCTCTGTGTGGTGCTGCCACATTCGTATCATCCTGAATCAACCCAATGTTAAGGGTCCATTCGCATGCACCAATTTATCAGAGTGCCAAATAGGCACTCCTGCATCCCTGCAAAGCTGAAAGATCATACAGGGGAAAGGGTAGGTGGTGGTGGTCTTGAAATCCTCTCATGCAATTTTCCCAGTAGCAGGCGGGGGAAATTTATATCCAATCTGTCAACCAGTGCAACCACCATGACTGCTCCATCCCATGTGACTATATTATCGGCCATTATTGGTGACAATCTATTTCGGACCAATAGCGAAAATAACTTGGCTGCCAAAGTGAGGGTGCCCTTCCGAATAACCAACCGGGGAGCAGCAACCCATTCCGCTCTCTATCTATCCAAAGCCAGATGTCGAGCTAGCCATGATATAACCGCCTCCCTTTGATCCGCATTTCGGCCGAAGGATCCTGTCCGCACGATTTCCCACCGATAGTCAAATTCGGCGGTGGAGTCAGCCCATGTGTGGTGAGGGTAAGGGCCATAAAGGAACCGGCTGAGGGTGGTGTGGGATAAGTCCACTAAGACACCTCGAACCATGGTGGATGTGAGGGGTTCTTGTGCTGCGGGCTTGGCGTTCTTGTGAATTCTCCCTCGGAGAGTGGCAGCATAGGAAGCGTAAAACTCCCGCACAATCTCCTCGCTATAAGTATTTGGATCATGAGCCATCCACTCGCACTTGTGCCTTTCGAAAAGCTGGTGGATATCTGGCATAGTGTGGAGGCTCCCGGTGAGAACTCTGCGCTCCTCCGTAATTGTATGGGCCATCTTTTCCTTGGCATTATTCATCTTGGAGTCACGGAAAATATGCCACTGCCCCTCAATGCTCTACTTGTTCGGCTCTCCATTTATAGGATCTGGTTGGTCATTTTGAGGGATGTGAATCCCATCAGAGCTAGATGCCTCATCAGACAAGGCAGCCATTTCATGTGCACTTGAACTACCCAAACCCAGACCCGGTAGCAGAGTTGGACTCAGAATCGGACCCATACCTAGTTGGTGAACCGATCAATGTATCCTTCTTATCAGACTAGGAGGCAGTGACTACGTCGGGGAGCACCTTCTTGGACTGGTTTCGAGTGGTCCGGGCAGGTGTGGGTGAGTAATCCAGGTCTCGTTGCCTGTCGATATCCTCATCGATAAGTCGTGAGGACAGCGCCACTCATTTGGACCAACCCCTGTTGATGACGACTTTCTTATTTGGTATCATGGTACCTGCGGAGGAGATGTTAGTACCCAACACAAGCACTAAACATGGTGGAAAGAATTTAAGAACCATAAACAAACAAAATCAAGAAGAAAAAAAAAGATAAAAAATAAAAAATAATAATGAAAAAAATTACAGTAAGCTACAGTGGTAACCGACGGAGGGAACCGACGGTCCGTGGACCTGCTCCGTAAGTCAGAAGTAACCAGGGCATAGTCACAGATGGAAATGACAGAGATGTAGAATGGTTTGTGGGTCATTTCACGGATTGTAGTCCACCTCCGTCGTGTCACACTTGGGAAATTTCCCAAGTGCCCTTGCCACGGACCTGATCAACGGTTTGTCTACTGAATGACGGTCCATGGACGGGGTCTCGTGGGTGGGTCTGGGCCAATTTTATGCATCAGTGCTTATCATTTAGACATACAAGAGGATCAACAACAACACTAAGCAAGTCTAATCATGCATTTCAACACTCCACGTGCTAGTTCGTCATTCTCAGGGGTCCAATAATTTACTTAAGCACGCCATTCACACAAGTTATGGAACCCTAAGTCGGAACTTACATTTAGACTCGTAGTTCTACTGGTTTTAAGTTAGAATTACCTACAATCACTTACCATCATCCCAAGGGCGTCTAAATTGCATATTTAACATGCATTTAGGGATGATTAGCTACCCAAGGTCAAGACCCACTCTCAAATTACCGTATTCAAGCTATGAATCGTAATTCAAAGTGAGGGGGCAGTCAGTTACCTTAAAATAAATAAGGAGTGGTGTGATTGCGTGCCGAGACTTAGACTCTGACTGAATTTGACATAATGTTGTGTCGTACCCGGACATCAGACTCTCTTGATGATGGGAGTTTTTGGGAAAGTTAGGAAGGGTGTGAGTATGTGGATTTTGGGGGTGAATTTCTTTGGAAGATCTAATGGAGGGTGGTGTGAGGGAGTGAATTTTTGGACTTTGGGGTGTGGGGGTTCGGATGAGTGTTTTGGAAAGAGTGGGAAATGTTTTAAACTTTGGGGTTTTCAAATAGAGGAAGTCCGGGTCGGGTCGGGCAGACTAGGGTTTCGACCTACGAGACCCCACTTACAGTCCGTAGGTCAATCTACGGTCCGTAGGTTGAGACCGTAGATCACCTCAACACTTAGAAAAATTTAGGGACTTACCTGGGGTCTACGGACGCCATTCACGGTCCGTGGAGTGAATGACGGATCGTCGATGGGCCTTTTCACTGTTCGATCAGCCATAAGTAACCGCATCGTAGTAGGCTTAGGATCCCCTAGACCCAACTTCTTATAAATAGACAATGGCATGAGGTTGATGCTAGCACCAAGATCACACAATGCCTTTGGCATGTTGAATGACTTTGGCAGAGATAAGCTTAGCTTTTAAAAGATGATATAGATGAGCATTTTTTCAAAGTTTGATGGTATATTTGAAACTTTCCCTTTATTAAAACCCAATAAGTGATGACTTATATGGCACTCAAAATTTAATTTCGTTAGAGTATATTCTTCTTGATTTGAAATATTTCGTTGAGTTATCTTGTATAACTACTTTACTTGATTTGAAATATATTTATATATTTCGTTGTGCTATCTTCTATAATTATTTTATTCAGTTTGAAGTATATTTATAATTTTTCCTAGATTAATAAAGTCATTCTTATTCGTATTAAGGATATCTTATTTATCTTTTTTTATATATATATTTGTGAGTGTTCTGGAATTCTTTGTTTTTCTTCCAAATTTTTGGTGGCATGTTGGGCCATTTTATTCGATGTTAATCAATCTACATATCAGTCTAGCCAATCCGCCCAACAAAACGAATAAAATATGAAAACAAGGAGCCCAGCCCACACCAAAACTTCTATGTATAATAATGAGAATAACCTAACAACATCCGCCTCTTTCTCATTTTATTTTTTAAATATTCTTTTCGAGATATTTCCTTCTGACAGCCACTGTAACCACACCCTTTGTCATCTCCTTTTGTAGATCTGTTTGTCTTGTACCTTTCCTTCTCTGTCTTTTGCATCATACACTAGAGCATTCACTACTGAGAGGTAATCGTTCTTCCTTCATTTTCTTTTTTTCTTGGTCATTGCTTGCCATTTGACCTTCCTCTGCCTTTGATTATGAGGTAATCTGTTGTCCATCGATGCTTGAAGTTTATGAAGGTAGTTGTCAAAAGTTCGCAAAGCGACCATAGGTTCATCTTTCTCCTTTTTGCTTATGCTTCTTACCCATTTAGATCTGACCCATCTTTGTAATGTATCAACTGATTTTGTGCTTCATGCCCAATTTTATTTGGATTTTTTGTTGCTCTCCATCCTTGAATGTTAAAGATGGCGTTGTACCATTGATTTTTTGGTGAAAGTTTTTGTGTGCTAATATAGATTAGCAAAAACTTTGTTAAAACATTTGTAATGAACCCCCTTCTAAGAGCATACTCTTATGTATATATGTTTGTTGCTCCCTTCCTTTTATGTTTGTATCCTAGCTTTTGAATCCTCATGTGACTTAATATGCTTAGTATTTATCTTGATGTTTGGAATAACTTTGTTAAAGCAATTGTAATGACCCCCTTCTAAGGGCATACTGTTAAGTAGAAATGTCTGGTGCTCCTCCCCTTCCTTTTTTGTTTATATCCTAGCTTCTGAATTCTCATGTGACTTAATGTGCTTAGTTTTTATCCTGAGTTTGGAATGTGTGATTTATCAGTATTAATGATGCGTTTTTCTATTGTTGGTAATTTTGTAAATTAAAATTTCTAAATTCTTACATGTATGTGTATTAATAGCTAGCTTGATTTGGGGGAACTATTAAAGAAGTTGATCAAAATATATACCCAATCATTTAAATTGATTTTTTTGTCTCCGTATTTTTTTCCACTTTAGTAATAACTTTATCCTTTACAATATTTTTATATGTTGTGATACAATATCTAAATTAAAAAAATGGGCACCGTTCATAGATTCTTTAGAAATAGCAGTAGAACTTGTAAAAAATATCGAGAGATAAAACAAGAGAAGAAACGTGATGTTTGAATCGTAAAATTTGAAAAATAATTAAAAGAAAATAGAAAGTGTCTCTACATATACAACAAAGAGTAATAATTTACGTACAATGTTAAGTCACACAAAGTTATACACTTTAAATAACAATCAATTCCAATATGAATCTATATAAAAAATAAAATAAAAATGTTAGAATATATATATATAAAGATACACCTAAATAAAGAAACACAAAATAAAAAATTAGGATATAAGTATTACTATATCATGGAGAAATTTTATTCATTTAAAAGATCATTAAAACCTATAGTATATGTATCAAAATTGCAAAATTTTATTTACTTTATTATAGGTCTTACAAATATACAAAGATGATTTTTCTATTAGATTTGAGAGTGAATTATACAAATAAAATGAAGAAATAAACAGATAAGGATACTAATTTGTTGACAATTTTTTTTCATTTGGAGATTTCATTGTCCTATAAATATAGGCACATTTACTCCTTCTCTTTTCACCACATCTCAAGACTCAAAGGTGCTTCTCTCTTTGTCCTTTCATTATTCATATATACTTTTTTAAAGGATGGCTATCTTCTGTGTAATATGAAAGGATAAAGAGAGAAAAAAACCTTTGAGTCTTGAGATATGGTGAAAAAATAAGGAGTAAATATACTTATATGTCACACCCTGAGCCTACACCCTAGGTGGAACTTGCACTCGAGAATCATTGCTAGCCCCAAGAGAACCCTTGGCCTGACTTACTTACTCAACGACAGACTTTAAGCATTAAGAAAAGAACTCAAATGCAAGATAACTCAACTGTCTCAAACTAAAGTCATAATGTTTTAGAAATAAACATTTAACTTAGCCAAAGTGGCAACTCAAATCTGAACATAAGCCAATAACAAAGTAAAAACAAATGAACTAACTGACTGTCTATCTATGAAGCCTCTAATAATTGAGATGGATGTCGGGACAAGACCCACGAGATCCTAATGAACTAAATATTGAAAAGCAATAAAAAGGGATCCTCCGAAAGCAAGGAGGCTCACCAACAAACTCTGGAGCTCAACTAGAATCAACGATGCGCTAGATGATGATCTTGGTTACCTGTGTCTGCATCATAAAAAGATGCAGACCAAATGGCATCAGTACATTGAATGTACGAGTATGCGAGGGGAATTCTAAAACAAGACATAAGCTTGAAAGGAACTGAAGAACTTACCTGGCTCAAGTCAACTCAACTTAACTGAATTCATTTCAATAAAAAGCAATAACATAAATACAATATAAAGAAAAGCTTTTAAAACATGGATATCAACTCTGTGTATTTAAAAATACAATAGTAACTCTGATGTGTATGCAAGGATACAATATAACTCTGAAATGTATATAAAAATACAAAATAATACTGTTGTGGGAGTTTCTCTAACCGACAACAACCACTATGAGCCTAAGTGGTGATACAGTGTCTTGCCCACACTGCTAGAACTGTCCTATACTATGCCATCATATAGAACACCTTAACTAAGTGGATCCACTAGTCTATGCTAAAAATCACTTAAGGAGTCATCTAAAAAGTATGATCCTTGCTACCCATGATGGCTACATGGTTTATGGGGGTTGGGAGTTATCTTAACTATCCCCCATATCGGTGCTCAATACTATTCCCAAAATATACTAGCTCATAAGTTTAAAAACATAACTTCTTTCATTGGTTTGAGATAATTACTCAAAACTTAGCTTAAAAGCTCTCTTGGAATCGATGTTCCCTTTCTTGCTCAAATGTGAAAACATTTACTTTTTAACTGAAAACTAGCTCAATGGCTCTTTTGGAAATCAAGGTTTTCTTTCTTCTTTAAATGGCTCTTTCTTCGAAAATTTGACTATTCTTGCTTCTTCTCCTCTCTTCTCTTCTTCTTTTCTTTTCTCTAAAACCCTAACTCAATATTGTAAAAGCGTAAACTGAATCCTATCAGTTTAGACCCCAATTAATTACCCAAAAACGAAATTAAGTCATGGGGTATGAAAAAGACCATAATCCCCTTCAAAAATCCGGATTAGACTTTCCTTATTTGAACAGCCCAACTTCCAATGGGCATATCTCACTCATACGAACTTGAAATCGCGCAAAATCGGTGGCATTGGAAAGATAATTCCAAGATATTTCCTACGGTATCTGGAATCACACCTAAATCAACCTGATCTAGGAGTTATGGTCGTTTCAAGTTGACCAAATTTTTCATTCTTTCCTAAAATGACTATTTCCAATTTTTAACACTTTCTAGTTCTTCCAATTAACGAGATGTTACAATATCTCCCTCTTGGGAACATTCATCCTCGAATGAGATTATTCTTACTAGGTTAAGGGTGTAACATCTAACATTCAGCTCAAACAACGAACAAGCAATGCAAATACAACATGCCAACTTATAAGTTAAAGAGTACTTAGAAGAGAATTAGTACCTTAATATGGAATTTCTCCGGTTTCAAAGAGATGTGGATATCTCTTCTTCATATCCTCCTCAACTTCCCAAGTAGCTTCCACAAAAAAACTGGTTCCTCCAAAGTACTTTGACTGATGCTACTTCCTTATTCCTCAACTTGCGAACTTGGCGGTCTAGAATCTGAACCGGAATCTCTTCATAAGATAAGCTATCCTTGATACCAATATCTTCAGTTGGTCTGATAAGTGAAGGATCTCCCATGCACTTCTTCAACATGGAAATATGAAATACTGGATGAACCGCTGCTAACCCTTCTAGTAGCTCTAACTCATAATCCACATGCACACCATAAAGATATTGGCGCCATATTTTTAAAACAAATACTACGGCAGCCAATTCTAGATCATGGGTTGGGTAATTCTTCTCATAAACTTTCAACTGTTTGGAGGCATAAGATATAACTTTGCCATTCTACATCAACAAACAACCCAAACCAACTCTAGACGCATTACAATACACAACAATGCCTTGGGTACCTTCTAGTAAGGTTAATACTGAGGCAGTAGTCAACCTCTTTTTCAATTCCTGAAAGCTTTTCTCACAAGCTTCAGACCATTGAAATTTCACTGGCTTATGAGTTAACTTAGGCAAAGGGATTGAAATAGATGAGAACCCCTCTACTAACCTTCTATAATAGCCAGCCAAACCTAAGAAACTCCTAATATCAGTTGGAGATGTTGGTCTAGGACAATTCTGCACTGCCTCTATTTTATGAGTATCAACTTTAATTCCCTCTCCAGACACAATGTGGCTTAAGAATTCCATATACTCAAGCCAAAACTCACAGTTAGAGAACTTGGCATACAACTCTCTATCCTTTAGAGTTTGGAGAACTATTCTGAGATGACTAGCATGATTTTCTTCATTCCTCGAATAAATTAGTTTGTGATCAATGAAGATGATAACAAACATATCTAAATAAGGCTTGAATACTCTATTCATAAGGTCCATGAATATTGCAGGCGCATTGGTCAAACCAAAGGACATAAGTAGGAACTTATAATGACCATAACGGGTCCTGAAGGCTATCTTTGGAATATCACATTCCCTTACCCTTAATTGATGGTAGCCTGATCTGAGGTCTATCTTAGAGAAATAAGTAGCACCCTAAAGTTGATCGAAAAGATCACCAATTCTTAAAAGAGGATATTTATTCTTGATGCCAACCTTGTTCAACGGTCGGTAATCTATACACATCCTAAGGGAACCATCCTTCTTCCTTACAAACAAGACCAGAGCGCCCCAAGGTGAGACACTTGGTCGAATGAAACCTTTATCTAGGAGACTTTTCAACTGCTCTTCAACTCCTTTACTCTGTTGGTGCCATTCTGTATGGCAGAATAGATATAGGACGAGTGTATGGAAGAATGTCTATACCAAAGTCTATTTCTCTCTCAGTAGGGACTTCAGGAAGATCATCAGAAAAGACTTCTGGAAACTCTTTCACTACTGCAACTACTGACTGAGTTAGAGGTATCTCAACACTAGAGTTATTAACTCAGACTAAGTGATAGACACACCCCTTGGAAATTAACTTTCTCGCCTTAAGGTACGAAATGAAACGACTTTTAGGCACTGCTGAACTGCTCTTCCACTCAAAGACTAGCTCATTATGAAATAGGAATTCGACACCTCGAGTTCTAAAATCAACTGAGGCATAACAGGCATGAAGCCAGTCCATACCAAGAATGATATCAAAATCTACCATGTCTAATTCAACTAAATCAGCCATGGTGCTCTTGTGATTGGCGGAAATGGGATAATCATGATAGACTCTTTCTGCTAGAATGGACTCACCAACAAGTGTAGAAACACTGAAGGGCTCACTAAGTTGCTCAGGAATAACATCGAAATTCATAGCAACATAAGGAATTACAAAGGATAAACTCGCTCCTGGGTCTAGAAAAGCATAAACATTAAAGTTAAAGACTTGGATCATATCAGTGACAACGTTTGGTGAATCCTCTTGTTCTTGGCGACTAGTGATGGCATAAAGACGGTTTCCTCCTCTGCCTTCCCCTGAAGTAGCTCTTGTAGATGAAGCTCTGTCTGGCGGAGCAACTGAAGAAAACTGAGCTCTATTGCCCCCATTACCATTACCTTGCATGTTCTCAGGACACTCTCTCATAAAATGACCATTTTGGCCATACTTGAAGCAGCCAGTGGAGCCATCACGACATGTCCTTGAGTGGTTCCTACCATACTTAGTACATGCAGGAATCCAACTACCTCTTTGTACAACACTACCTTGAGAATATGCAGGGCTAGCTCTAAAGTTCTGACTATTGTACTCATTTTTGTTCTTTGGTACAGGTGCACTAGCAGATGATGGAGCAGGTCCCTTCTGCTTATGTTGGAAAGAAGATCGATTCGCATTACTCTTTTGTTGCCCAGACTCATTCACTAATGTCTTAGCCCTCTTATTCTTAAACTCTTCGATATCCCTCAGCTTGTCCTCCTCAACTTGTTGCACATGGATCATCAGCCTTGCTATTTCCATGTCACCTATTAGCATGGCTACCTTACCTTCTTTACTTGACAGACGAGACAACCCAACAATAAACAGATTCATCCTACTCTTCATATGTGCAACCATCTCCGGAGCATAGCGGGAAAGTTGGGAGAACTTTAGCCCATAATCATGAATGCTCAAAGAATCCTGCTTAAGTGTGAGAAACTCTCTTATATTTGCCTTTATTAGCTCACGGGGAAAGAAGCGTCCCATGAAGGCATTCTCAAACATAGCCCAGCTCAAAATCGGTTACGCGCAAACACGAGTTAGAAAGAAACTTTTATAGAGATAAACTATATCACACGAAGTGAGTATGAAAGAAGTGAAGAAAATTCTTAGATGTTGCAACCTCCTACTTATAGATGTGGTCCGCTTCATACCGATAACTAGGACTGCTTCATGCACTCCCAAGGACTCTTAAACTCTGTGCTCTGATACCAAGTTTATCACACCCCGAGCCTATACCCTGGGCGAGACTGGCACTCAAGAACCATTGTTGGCCCCAAGCGAACCCTTGGACTGGCTTACTTACTCATCGAAAGACTTTAAGCATTAAGAAAATAACTCAAATGCAAGATAACTCAACTATCTCAAACTAAAGTCATAATGTTTTAGAAATAAACATTTAACTTAGCCAAAGTGACAACTCAAATTTGAATATAAGCCAATAAAAAAGTAAAAACAAATGAACTAACTGATTGTCTATCTATGAAGCCTCTACTAACTGAGATGGAATGTCGGGACAAGACCCATGACATCCTAATGAACTAAATACTGAAAAGCAATAAAAAGGGATCCTCAGGAAGCAAGGAGGCTCACCAACAAACTCTCGAGCTCAACTAAAATCAACGATGAGCTAGATGTTGATCCTAGTTACTTGTGTCTGCATCATAAAAAGATGCAGGCCAAATGGAATCAGTACATTGAATGTACGAGTATGCAAGGGGAATTCTAAAACCAAACATAACTTGAAAGGAACTGAAAAACTTACCTGGCTCAACTCAACTCAAATTAACTGAACTCATTTCAATATAAAGAAATGACATAAATGCAATATAAAGAAAAGCTTTACAAACATGGATATCAACTTTGTGTATTTAAAAATATAATAATAACATAAAGGTGTATGCAAGGCTACAATATAACTCTGAAATGTATATAAAAATACAAAATAATATTGTTGTGGGAGTTTCTCTAACCGACAACCACCACTATGAGCCTAAGTGGTGATACATCGTATCGCCCACGCTGCCAAAACTGTCCTATACTTTGCCATCATATAGAACGCCTTAACTAAGAAGATCCACTAGACTATGCTAAAATGTACTTAAGGAGTCATCTAAAAAGTATGATGCTTTCTACCCACGATGGCTACATGGTTTATGGGGGCTGTGAGTTATCTGAACTCTCCCCCATATCGGTGCTAAATACTACTCCCAAAACATACTAGCTCATATGTTTAAAACCATAACTTCTTTTTTTGGTTTAAGATAATTACTCAAAACCTAGTGTCACACCCCGAGCCTACACGCTAGACGTGGCCGACACTCGAGAACCATTGTTGGCCCCAAGTGAACCCTAGGCCTGTCTTACTTACTCAGTGGAAGAATTTGACTTAAGGAAGAGAATCCAAATACAAGATAACTCAACATGTCTCAAACTAAAGTCATAATGTTTTTTTTAAAAATAAACCTTTAACTTAGCCCAAATGGTAACTCAAATCTGAACATAAGCCAATAACAAAAGGATGACGAATGAACTGACATCTGACTGACTATCTATGAAGCCTCTAAAACAACTGAGATGGATGTCGGGATAGCCCCACGACATCCTAATGAGCTAAAATGATAAAGTCATGAAAAAGGTGATCCTTCGGAATGCAAGGAGGCTCACCAACAACTTTAAAGCTCAACTGGATCAACAATGCATTAGATTTTGATCCTGGTTACCTGCATCTACATCATAATAAGATGCAGGCCAACTATCATCAGTACATTGAATGTACGAGTATGTGAGTTAGAATGCTAAACATAACTTAAGCTTGAAAAGGATCTGAAAGAAACACTTACCTTGGCTTTACTCAACTCCTGAATAACTTAACTCAACTTACTGAACTCATTTCAATATAAAGCAGTTTAAAAACAAGTTCAATATAAGGAAAAGTTTTTTAAAACATAATGTCAACTCTGTGTATTTAGAAATACTATAATAACTTTGTATGTATGCAAAGAACTTTGTTCGTATATGAAAATAAAAATATTTCTGATATGTATAAAAATACAAAATACTGTTGTGGAAGTTTCTCTAACCGACAACCATCACTTAAGAGCTATAGTGATGATACAGCGTTTCTTGTCCCCACTCTACCAGGGCCATCCTATACCTTGCCAGGGGTATAGAACTTTAACTACTAAGTAGATCCACTAGTCTATGCTAAAAAGCACTAAGGGTTCATCTAAAAAGTATGACCCTTTTCTACCCATGATGGCTACATGGTTTATGAGGGCGGTGAGTTGTCTGAACTCTCCCCCATATCAGTGCTCAATACTACTCCCAAAAATATAATATTAGCTCTTATGTTTAAAAACATACTTCTTTCTGCGATTACTCTTTTCTGAAAACTAGCCCGATGGCTCTTTGGAAATCAAGGTTTCCTTTCTTTTTTAAATGCGAAAACATTTTAAACCCTTTGGGAATACATAGCCCCCATATACTTCTTTGAATAAATGAACTTCAAACTTTACTCTTTACTCTTTACTCTTTACTCAACTTAAACTTTAAGTCTTAAAACAAAGTTAAAATCATTTGCAAAAGACTTCGTGAAAAGACTCTAAGAACTTCCTAGACTTGGCTCTTGACTTTCCCTGAATTTGAATTTATGGATTCATGTTTCTGGATGATTTCTAGATGTTTAGAAGTCATTTAGAGTAGTTAGAATCAATGTAAAGTGTTAGTACACTTTAGAAGGACTTAAATAGGCTAAACGATAAAAACTGGTGAAAAAAGTCGATTTGGGCGCATCCCGGGCGCGCCGCGCCTGCCCCAACTTACTGGGGTTCAAAGCTGGCGCACTGCTGGCGCGCTGCCCTAGCCATCCTGGCGTTATGGGGGCACATTGCGCCACCTGTTCCTTAGGCAAAAATCTAACGAACTTTTGGTCTCATTTTTTTTATCTTAAATTATTTTTAATCGATTCTTTTTCTCAAATTCACTTTAGAATCAGATACCCGATGTATATACACAAAATCTAAATCATACAACTCAAGGAATCAACACTTTAATATCAAGAAACTCCTTAATCTCAACTCATATTCAAGAACGAAATCAATTCAAGAACAACCATCAAGAACATCAAATTCTCAATCTTTTTACGACAAAAATACGTTGAATTAAGCATGTTTGGCGCGTGGGTGAACTAACCCAATGCTATGTAATCTCACATACCTTGTAGGGATCACCCCCGACGAAATCTACAAGCTAAACTCGACGAACTTGACGATTTCCTTGCTTCTCCTTCTCTTTTTCTCCTCTTCTTTCCTCTTCTCTAAGACCCTAACTCTTTTCCAATAGTGTAAAACTGACCAAGTTCAATTTAAACCCTTAATTAATTCACTAAAACAAATTTAATTAGTTGGATAAGGAAAGGACGGAAATACCCTTCAAAAATCCGGATTGGACATATCCTTATTTGAACAACCCCACTTCCAAAGGACATAACTCACTCATACGAACTCAGAATCGCACAAACTCAGCGGCGTTGGAAAGATTATTCCAAAACATTTCCAGACATATCTGAAAGTGCACCTAACTCATTCTGAACTATGAGTTATGGCCGTTTGAAGTTGACCAAAAACTCACTTTTCCTAGCTTAAACAAATTTCCAGTTTTTTCATTATTTCCAAAAATTACTATTTCCAATTATTAGCTTCTTCCTAGTTATTTCAAATTACGAGATGTTACACTTAGCTTAAAAGCTCTGTTGGAATTGATGTTCCCTTTCTTGCTCAAATGTGAAAACATTTACTCTTTAATTGAAAACTAGCTCAAAGGCTCTTTTGGAAATCAAGGTTTCCTTTCTTCTTTAAATGTGAAAACATTTACTCTTTAACTGAAAACTATCTCAAAGGCTCTTTTGGAAATCAAGGTTTTCTTTCTTCTTTAAATGTGAAAACATTTTCCTCTTTGGGATTACATAGTCCCGATATACTCTTTTGAAGAACTGAACTTCAAACTTCACTCTTTGATCAACTCAAAACTCAAGTCTTAAAACAAAGTTAAAACATTTGTAAAAGGCTTTTGGAAGACTCTCTTAACTTCTCTTGACTTGGCTCTTAACTTTTCTTGAACTGAATTATGGATTCAAGGATTTTGATTTGTGATAGGAAAGATCTCATGATGCTTAGGAGTGTTTTTAGATAGTTATACATCAGAAAAGATCAATAAATCACTGTCTTGAAGCAAGTTCGAGATGCGAAGATGCATTAAATTAACTGGTCGCGAAATAATTTTGAGGCAGAACGGTCTGTGACTGCTCCGCTACGCGAGAAGAACTTTTTCCCATTTTGAGGAACAGGTCCGCGTCGCGGACCTGGTACCCAGATTCTGCCGACTTTTTTCTTCTTCATTTTCTGACCCCAATTCGCCTAAACTCGGTTCTTTTTCTCAAATTCCCTTTAGATTCAGATACCCAGTGTATGTACACAACAATCTAACACAAAACAACTCTAACAATCGACTATAAACTCTCAAGAACTCCTCAATCTCATCCCAAATTCCAAAGAGAAAGAAATTCAAGAACACAACTCAAGAACATCAAAGTCTCAATCTTTTAGGACGAAAATCATACTGAAATAAACATGTTTGGCGCATGGGTGAATGAATCCAATGCTATGTGAACTCACATACCTCGTAGTGATCACCCCTTGACGAAATCCATGATCTTAGCTTCGAGAATTTGACGCTTCTTGCTTCTTCTCCTCTCTTCTCTTCTTCTTTTCTCTTCTATCAAATCCTAACTCAATATTGTAAAAGCGTAAACTGAATCCTATCAGTTTAGACCCCAATTAATTACCCAAAAACGAAATTAAGTCATGGGGTATGGAAAAGACCATAATGTCCTTCAAAAATTCGGATTAGACTTTCGTTATTTGAACAACCCAACTTCCAATAGGCATATCTCACTCATACAAACTTGGAATCGTGCAAACTCGGGGGCGTTAGAAAGATAATTCCAATATATTTCCTATGGTATCTGGAAGCACACCTAACTCATCCTGAGCTAGGAGTTATGTTCGTTTGAAGTTGACCAAAAACTCAAACTTAACATAACTTAACAAATTTCCAGATTTTTCACTCTTTCCTTAAATGACTATTTCCAATTATAACTCTTTCTAGTTCTTTCAATTAGCGAGATGTTACATTATATTTATAAGACTATGAAATCCCCAAATGGAAAAATGGTCCATAAAGTAGTACCCCTATCTTTTGATTTCTTTATTTTGTTTGTATAATTCACCCTTCAATCTAATATAAAAATTATTTTTTTATATTTTGTAAGAACTATAATGAAGAAAAGAAAATAATTGCAATCTTTTACATATACTATATGTTTTACTGATATTTTGAATTCCATAATATATTAATACCTATGTATTAAATTCTTTTATTTTGTGTTTCTTTATTTAGGTGTAGCTTGGTACATATGTTCTAACAGTTTTTTATATATAGGTTCGTGTTGAAATGGATTGTTATCTAAACTCTAAAGTATATAACTTTGTGTGCTTTACATTGTACATAAATTATTACTTTTGTTGTATATGTAGATGCACTTTTATTTTCTTGTAATTATTTGTCAAAATTTATGATTCAAACATCATTTTTCCTTTCTTGTTTTTATCTCTTGATACTTTTTTCACCAGTTCTACAACGAGTTCCAAGGAGTCTATGGAGAATGAACATTTTTAAAATTCAAATATTTTATTACAACATATAAAATATTGGAAAGGGAAAAGTAATTAGCATTTAATTTCATACATGGTAGAAATTTATAGATCTTGATTACTTGATTTGATCTGTGACATAGATCCATTAAAATTTGAGATATCATACCGTCTGAAATTTAGTCACTTTCAAAGATAACCTAAAGAATAAAGGTTATTCTCTTTATTTTGTTTCGTACAATTTTATTTATTTATATTTAGTTTGTAAATAATATTAGCCATCATATCTACCATGTTACAAATCATAGATTTATTTTACTTGGACATATTCGATTATAGCAAATCCTTAAATATACATTTTTTTAAAATCATTTATAATGGGACAATTCAACTACCTAAAATCGAGATTTTAGTTATTGTGAAAAAAAAAGGAAAGTCTTTAATCATTTTTTTTCTTAATCCCAAAAACGATTTTCATATGTATAATTTCCCCCTACTCACCTTTTTCTTTATCTTCATGTTCCTTTTTTTTTAAAGCAATTAAACATTTTTTCGCATTCAAATTAAACTTTGTTATATGAGTAGGCAAGAGATGGATAACAAGCTTAGATTTACTATAGTCTATATATATTTAAATAATAGAATGTTTTGGGTTGAACTAATCATTTTTTCCTTCGAAACAATTATATATTTCAAACTAATCATTTTTTTCTTCGAAACAATTATATATTTCAAAATACTAGTTTTACGGCACGTGCTTTGCACGTTTGTATCATATTATATAGTATATAATGTTTTAAAATAGAATTAATATGACTAAATTAAAGATTTTTAGCAAATAACTATAAATTGAAAGACCAATGGTCAAATGCTTTTGAATGATTAAT
This sequence comes from Solanum verrucosum, assembly GCF_900185275.1. Lineage (NCBI taxonomy): Eukaryota > Viridiplantae > Streptophyta > Magnoliopsida > Solanales > Solanaceae > Solanum > Solanum verrucosum. The sequence goes on from NW_026020157.1 coordinate 3,291,503, forward strand.
ACAAATTGTTATAAAATTAATTTTTTAGACCAAAATGACCCGATTCCATTGAAACATTTCAAAATACAGTCAAAATTTAATTTGTTGAGAAAGTGACATTTCTTTAGTACTGTTTTTTTTTACTTTACTCAATTTTGTAAACAAACTTGTCTAGCAAAACAGAAAAATAATATCAATATAAAAAAGGTCACCAATAGCTTTTCCTCTAAAGGTTATGACTATAAATGATGGACACCATTTAAGGATAATTTTTCTCTTAAATATTAATACTTCATTGTGCATGAAACTAATAACTATTACCATAAATAGTGCAATATTTTATCTTTATGGGTAATATATCTTTTTAAAATATTATTACTCATTTAATATTTGAGTAAGACTATCATAGGGATGTAATTTTACCAAAAGTGTACTTCTATAGAAAATGTCAACATTGTTATAAGTAGAATATTATTGAGAAAAAAAATATAACATTGAATATTAGTTCTAAAAAAATTTGGTTGTGACAGGGTTAAATAGAGAATTGAGTGTATGTCAAATATTTAATATTAATATATGAACTACATCACCTATAGTGAAAAATATTTTATCTCTTTAAGTTTCTACCATATCTTCGTTGAATTGTAATCCTATCTTTTTTTTATGTAGCATACATTACATATAGTTGTTGTCTAATGAGAGTATCTAGTATCTTATAGAAGTTCTATCATGATATAAAACATTAAACTTTTTCAATAAAAAAATTAACTGATGAATAAAATTTAAACTATTTATTTATAGAATCTTTAATTTGATTTAAGATCTTTTTTGTGATCAACCACTATTTTCTTATCTATTTTTATGTAGATTGCAAGGAGTGTATCTTGTGACATATCATATTCTTAGATCAAAATGAAATAACATGAAATTCATACCTTAAAAATGTCATAACAATATAGATATAAAAAAGAATAAATATATGGAACAATTCATAGCCAATGAAGAAGGAAGACGAAAATATATGTTCATGATATATTTACTCTAGTGTTCAATTTGATTGAAATCTCTTGCCACCAACACTTTACTTTCTCCAAAAAATATATTGAAAAATTCATAGCCATTGAAGAAGGAAGACAAAAATATATGTTCATGCTATATTAACCTTAGTGTTCCAAAATTAGGAAGAAACTCCTTCGTCTGAGGTTAAAAGAATAAAAAAAACAGGAAAAACAAAGAAGAATATTTTACTCCAGTCATGTGCCTTTTTCGTATTTGTTTATTGTTATTGTCTCTCCCACAACTTGATCTATTTATTTAATTAAAAAAATAATCTACAATGTTTGTATTCGTCATTGTTCACTCATTATGTTAACATTAATTATTAACTTCTATCTCGAATTAAAATACAAAAGAAATTAATTAAAGAAACAAAACAAGAATAAGAAATGAAAATTCTTGCGCACTATATATAGAAGTTTTCTGTGTGAAGTAAAATTCATAGATAATTGCACATTTCTTTGTTCTCTTCTTTAATAGAAATACAATACCTAAATTCTAATTCTAAGAGCTTTGGCGAAACATATCAATGGATTGGGATGAATTATGTATGAAAATTTTAAATGATCTCAAATTGTTACAGAAAAGAGATCACCAAAAATTTATAAGGAGTGAAGTTGTGATTTATGACCGAAGAAACATGAAGGTAGAAATTGTTGTGACTATTTGTAGGAAATTAGTATTTTTTTTAAAATAAAATATGTAGGTTAATTAAAAGGCTATCAATTTTCTAAAATGTTATAAATCATATTGAAGTATTTGTATGATGAAAATCGTAAGAGGAAAATATAATTGTAAATTGAGGAATGATTTGTTACAATTTGTTCACCAACTCTTTCTTATGTGGTACCTCCAATTTCATAGAATGTTGAACTTAATAAACTGTTGCAAATAACACTTAATTATTTTAAGAAGAAGAAGAGTAGAAAACCTTACAAAAATCGTAGCTTAAAAGTGAGAGGAAACCCCTCTATTTATAGCTAACAAATAGTACTATGAATAGGTACATATTGTGCCTTATAAGAAAAGTCACAACTCTTCAAAAATGTCACTGATCATCGAAAAAGTCTTAATCCTTTGAAATAGTCACAACCCATCAGATAAGACACAACTATTTTGTAAAGTCACAATCCTTTGAAAAATTCACAATCCTTTAGAAAAGTAACAACTCATCGAAAAAGTCACAATCTTTTAGTGTAAAAGTGGTATCTACTTTTAATATAATATATTAAATTAAATAAATAGAGTATTTTTAATTGAGGGTATTGTAGTAATTCAACATTCATTTTTGGGAGTTCATGCTTTTAAAGTAGTATAGATTAACTATACAAAAATTAAAATCTTAATCTTAATTAAATGATTATTTTGAGTTTTTTTTAAGAAAATAATTGCAACAATCCAACATATTTAGTGGCGTACTGAACTTTCATATTAATTTCTTCTGTGAAATATTATTTTTTAAATTTAATGGGGAGGAGATTACAATGTGGGGAATCGAACCATCACCAACAAAGTGGGAGTTAAGATAGCCAAAACTAAGTTACTAAGATTCCCATTACGTGAAATATTATTTTTTTTGGTGAAAAACTTAATTTTATGATTCAACCAAAAGTGTCAATGTTATAACTTCCAATCCATATAAACTCAAGGTACTCTCCTATTTCTTTCTTTACAATCATCTATATGTTGAGCATCTTACTTACAATGAAGTTTTTAACACTTAACGACAAGCTAAGTTGGGTAAGAATTGAGTTGTTCTAACTTTTCTTGCCATTTTTTGTGCGTTAGTCCTGCTATATGTAATTGGATTGCTATTTCACGGATTCGTTAAATAGAACATGGTATTACTGTTGGTTGTAATTACTAAAGCCTTCACAAAGGATAATTTGGGATCTAGACTGAGGGTATTGTTGCTTGTCGTTAAATAGAGCAGGGCTTCATTATCAGAGGGGATGGTGAATTATTTGCAAAAGCAGTTTCTGCATTTCTCATCCCCAATTCTGAGTCTAAGCTTCACATCTCCCTTCTACCGTCTATCGATCAATTCCCTTGTTCTTACATTTAGTATTTCTATGATTCTGTTTTGGGTTTTTGTTGTTTGCGTTGTTGCATTTACTTTCTGGACTTGTAATTGAACTCTAGTCTTGTTAATATAGTTGAGAAGTTGGTTACTGTTACATTAGATTTGAGTTCATTACAGTAGATACTTGATTAACATTTCAAGGACACTTCATACAATTCTAAGTGTCAACGATCGCTAGTCAGTATAATAACCCAACTAAATGAGTTGGGGTTGAATCCCATAGGGAGTGGGACGTGTTTAAGACTCATGAGTCAAGTGTGAATATGCTCAAATCAGCCATAGGAATAGACAGTTACGAATAAAAACATACTTCAAATTAGGGGGTGACACGAATGTCAAATAAAAACTATAGCAGCAGCAAAACAATACAGAATAACAAATAATGAGACGGGTTCTTGGGATGTGATTCAATTATAGGCTAATATAGACAAACGGGTAATTGCAATTGTTATAAAAATAGCTGTAAATTAGTAAATAAGCTAGACTATATAGGAGGTAAACTTTCTCTCGAACAATTTACCCCGAATCAAGTTTATTTCTCTTGAACATCAACAAGCATGCAAAATAAGAACAACCTACGCCTTAGTCGATTCACTCTCTCAAGCTGAATGTGTGTAAAAGGGTTTAGGATTCACTCTCTCGAGTTGAACCCATGACAACCCAATACCCACAGAAAATCAATCAATAATCTTGATTTTAAAACCACTCTCTCGAGAAAGCCAAAAACACAAAGGTAAAGTTGTATTTGCAACTACAATTACTGATTGAAATCACTTCTAAATAACATTTAGACTAACAATTAGCAATACCCACAAACTAAATCATCCCATAATCACATAACCACACCCCAAGAATTGGGGTTTTAGCTAGACATCATAAAAAAGATAAAACTCATTACCAAATTGTGTTTCCATCAACTGGGTACGATTAATTTCGTCTTTACAAAGGTCCAAATTGAAGAATCTTAAAGACCCACTTCCAATATCTCAAAAGTGAAAAACCACAATTCTTCAAAGCTAAGGAAAGCTTGTCTCAAAACTCAGAATTCTCTCTCCAAAACTTAGAACTCAATATAATAATAATAATAATAATAATCTCCTCATAAACTAAATATTCAAAAACGTATTTATATTCGCCAAAAATATGTTGTGAAGAGGCATTCGGCGTAGTTAGTCGGGCTCGCCGATCAACTCAGTGATTCGTCCTTTGGCTCATTTCATCGCCTTTCTATTTTGGCCTTCAGCATCCTCCAGGTCTATTACTTTGGGAAATCCAACACTGCATCGCGGAACCACCCGGCGATCCACCGACTGCTCCTTTCTCTAGCCGACCTAATTTTCTCCTTCAGGTCATGGTACACTGGAACTTTAGGCAGTCAAATGGCCACTCGGCGATTTGCCAAATGGACTTGGCGATCACCAGGCTCCTTTTTCTTCCTTCTTTCATCTCGCTTTGATCCTTTTTGTAAATTAGTGTCCTTGCTTTGTTCCTCACTCCAAATACCTAGAAATCAAGGATTTTACATAAGTTATTGGCACAAAATAAGCATTTAAGGACACTAAATCTATCAAATAAAGCCCTAAATGAGTCCAAATCTTGGACTCATCAACACCCCCAACTTAAACTTTTGTTTGACCTCAAGTAAAACTCAAGTTCAGCAGTTCAAAAGGAAAGCCTCAAATAGTGCTACACAAGACTCAATCATGAATGCACACAACAAGACTCAACTAATTTAAGCAAGGATCAATTGTGCACTCAAAGATTTAAGTTATGGCTCACCATTATCAAAGATTCTCAAGTTCACAATACTTGCTTCAAATGAAAGTTAAAGCTCAACAAAAGTATTCAGATGCCCTCACACAAAGATGATTGCATATTCACACACAATATGTTCAACAATTTAAAGCTCCGGAATCACAAACAATTCTCATACTCACAAAGATGAACACATGCATGATTCCACCATAGGTTTGCCCTTATTTTCCAATCAACACTTGTTTCAGCTCACTCAAGATCAAAAAGGTCTTTTCAAGGCTTGTAACGGGGTTGAGTATAAAGGTATGGTCATTTAGGCTCAGTGGCTGCTATCCTCATAAAATGTGGTATGAATAACACTTCATTTCCTTCTCTTCATCATTCTCATTCATGATCACAATTCACCCTATTATTCATTTTCCATGGAATACCGGACACCCCATTTGTTTTGCAACTTTCACAACTTTTTCATTCCTTTTCCTTTTCCTTTTCTTTTCTTTTTTTTTGTATGGAGGGGTTCCATCTTTCTCAAAACCATGGGTCAAGGGGTACTTCTTTGCACTTCTTGATTTACCTTCTCTTTTCACCACACCCCCAACTTAGGCTTTTGGCCTAAGTTGGCTATTTAAACAAGCCACATCTCATGAGGATTATGGGTGATGGGATAAAGAAATGTCACAATTTCATCAAATTTCTTCCAAGAAAAGGCTAAGACTCAAAGGGTGTTCACACACTCACAAGGTAGGCCACAAAAGAGGTATAATGTCAATTTATTTCACTCTTTATAATTGTTGCATAAGATCATTTCAAGAGCCTGCATAACTTAGTTAACCGGACCAACGGGGCAAATTCTAGGTGTCATCACACATGGTTCACGGTAAGTTCATCACACAAGGCATTGACACGAATGTCAAACAAGACTCCACACTTTCGCTAGTGTGCAATGTTCATCACATGAGACTCAATTTGATAACCGACTAATCACAACGAGATGCAAAAAGTTCACATATTATCTATGCAACTTCATTTGGCCTCATCGTAGCCGCACATTCATTTTTGTTCGATTGACAGCACCATTCAAGTCATCAGTATGGATCATAATTGATACTCACCTTTGCACAAGAACAAAGACATTCAAACACAATCAAAAGGGTGGCAATTTTTTTGTAGAAAGGTCAACAAATCATTTACATTCAAAATAAGGAGCCACAAGTTCAAATATCCACAAAACAGTGCCAAAACACAATATATAGCACAAACCCCAATATATACAGAAAAGTCATATTCATGAGAAGTAAGTATAGAAATACCTCACCTCACCACAAACAAAAAGCAATTTGTCCTCAAATGCAATAAAACATCCAAAAATCAATAAAAGAAGATAGAGAGGGAGGTAAAAAGAAGTCATGTCTATGCAGTCATTCCATCTATCGGGGCCTCAGTGCTTGATGTAGTATCTAATCATGGGCATCAGTACCCGGATTCAAAGCAATACTCGATCCACTCGGACCTGGCATAGACGTCTCTGTCAATGATGTCTATTAAAGTCAAGAGGGGGGTGAATTAAAATTCCCTTCAGTCGACTTCTTACTCTGGTCAGTCGACTCACCTGCATGTTAGTAAAATAGATAAATAGTAATAATAACTTGCAGTAAATAAATAACACAGAGTGTTTTTATACTGGTTCAGATCACCGATGTGGTGCCTAGTCCAGTCCCCTTGGGTTACAAGGATTTCCTTAAGAGCTTATTGAGAACTTGGGTGTTACAGAATGTTATAATTAAGAGTCCCGTCTGATATGCAAATCAGATCTTATTCTTCGACACAACCTCTACCTATATAACCTACACTCAGATCTTTCTTTCTCTTTTCTTTTCAATTGTTCACTCAAGGGTGTACAAAGTTTTATGAAAGATAAAAGAAGATTACAATATAAGTTCAAGTGAAGTGTGTACTTCACAATTGAGGCTTAGGTGAGAATTATATAGTATCTGAGGACTGCTCTTGTTAAGGAATAACCCAAGGGATATTTATCTCAATTAAGGATAATTGAGATATTCCTTGATTGAGGCGATTTGTTGATCCATGTCCATATCAGATATGTGCATGGTAAATCGCTTATTATCCTTCTCGATTTTGCTAGCGTGATTTGATCAGCAGATCTTGAGTCCATAGCGTGATTTGCTGCTCCATCTTGCTCAACTTGGCTGGCTTGATTTCTTTCCTTGTCTGATCAGTATATCATGGATCTTTGACTTAAATTGCATCTCTTCCTTATATGGATAGTTTGATTTCGTCTGTCAATCAAGGTGAGTTGTATGCTGGATTTGGCCTATCTGTATGTTGATTCTAACTGCCTAGATAGATGTTGTCCTTTCTCTTAAGTCAGTCAAATATTATTTTCCATCTTGGTGTAATCAAATATTCTTTTCTATCTTGGTGTTGTCTGCATAATATTATTTTCCATCTTGGTGTAATCAAATATTCTTTTCCATCTTGGTGTTGTCTGCATAGATACTTCTTTTTTTTATTTCAATGCCTGCGAGGATTGTGAGTATAATGTTAAACGTCTTTTATCAAAACCAACTGATTCTAAGGAGTTAACAATTTCCCCTTTTTTGATAATGGCAACTTATTCACAATTTTAATATTAAGTATAGAAAGTCAAAGGCACTTCCCTGATAGGAACTGTTCGTGGGTTCTTTAACTCCCCCTGCATATGAGATCAACCGATGTTGTATGTTCCCCATTTCTATATGTCGTGTCTAGATTTTCTCCCCCTTTGACATAATCAAAAAGGAAAACAAACAAAAACAACAAACACGATAGGCAAAAAAAAAATGATACAGGCTAGTGAACAATCACCAAGACACATTCTTCATGCTTGTGAAAGTATGAGGGTCATAAGCAATATCAATCAACACAGGAAACCGGTAAGCTTAATTAATAAGTATAGTAATACCAAGACATTCTTGAAGGAAACAAAATCTTTCCTCAAGCAAGGGATTTGTTAAAAAAATCGGCTAACTGCTTTTCAGAATCAACAAATTCAAGCAGAAAAACACCATTTTCAACATGATCACAGTATATTTAGATAGAATAATGACTCTATTATAATCGCAAAGATAGGTACTCCCTCAAAGGATAAATCATAGTCGAGGAGTTGATGCATCATCCAAAGTAGTTGAGTGCCACAACTTTCAACCGCCAAATACTCAGGAAATAAGAGATTTTCCCAAAAACTGGTATGTTCCAATGGTGCTTTTTCTGTCATTTTTATCACCTGCAAAGTCAACATCTGAATATCCAATTAAATCAAAATTTTCAGAAAAAAAGGATACCATAACCCCATATCAGAGGTTCCAATGAGATATCGAATAATTCGTTTCACAACGGTGAGATGTGATTCCTTTGGAGTGGATTGAAATCGTGCGCATTTGCAAACGCTGAACATGATGTCTGGTCGACTAACAGTGAGATATAATAGAGACCCGATCAATCCTCAATAAAGTTTTCCGTTAACTGCTTGTTCTGTTGTATCGGATTCTAGACAAGTGGAGGGACTCATGCGAGTTCCAAAGCCTTTACCCTTTTCCAAACTTTTTGATGAACTCTTTTGCACACTTTCCTTGATTTATAAAAAATCATTTATCTGACTGGTTTTATTCCGAATGACCAATCTATTTTCGTCCAATTTGTTGTGAAATGTCTATTTGGTTCCTATCACAGAACAATTCTTAGGGCTTTCATATGGATCCATACTTGATTCTTTTCAAATTGATCAAGTTCTTCTTTCATTGCTTGTGTCCAAGACTCATCTTCCATTGCTTCATTAATTCGTTTCGGTTCCATTTGAGATATGAGAGCTAATGAAACTGGTTTCTTGAGAGAGGATCTCGTCTGGATTTTGTAATCTGGTTTTTCCGGAATGAAGTTTTCAGGATAGCTGGCGTTGTATCTCCATTCCCTGGGAATGTTTACTTTATCGACTGGATTAGTCGACTCTACTTCTGCAGTAGCTGACTTTTCAGTGAGATTTTTAGTGGACACTTTTGGAACCTCGTCTGCTGGTTTGGATGTATCAATTTCATCCTCATCTGCTTCACTTCCTGCATTCTTGGATTAGTGTCATCAAATACCACATGGACAGATTTTTCAACATTTAAAGGTCTTTTATTAAAGACTCGAAAGGCCCTGCTAATAGGCGCATAACCTGGAAAAATACATTTGTCACTTCTTGGATAAAATTTTCCAAGATTTTTCTTACCATTACTGTGGACGAAGCATTTACATCCAAAAGGATGGAAATAGCTAATGTTAGGTTTCTTTCCTCTCCAGAGTTCATAAGGAGTCTTCTTTAGTATAGGCCTGATAAGACACCTGTTAAGAATGTGACAAGTAGTACTTACTACTCCTGCCCAAAAATGATTAGGAAGACTTTGATCAAGTAGCATTGTTCTTGTTGTATCTCATAATGATCAATTTTTCTTTTCTGCTACTCCATTTTGTTGATGTGATATGCTTCTTTGCGTGTCCAAGCTTTTGATGCCATATCCAAGGATAGCTTGAGATTCTACTAGATCACATTATGAGCTGAGGGTGATAGTTTCAACTCCAATTACTTCTCTTTTTGCGTTATCTCTAAATCTTACAAATCCTCAAGCAATGTTTTTAATAGTTTGAAATTTTCTCTCTTTCTGTCTGGAGCATCCACCCAGTTTTTCTGGTATGCTCCTGAAAAACAAGTTGATTAATTTATTTTTGGTACCCAAGTATTTTTGGGTCCTTGAGGGTTAGGATTAACAACTTTTGTCTCCAAATCCATTTTCCAGAAGAAAATTTCCTGCAGTTAAAAGATTTGTGATCAATGTCACCACAAGTATAACATGAGAAACTAACAAAAGTTTCAGCAGAAAGATAAGAAGAATTAGATATAGATCTGTTGGAACTATGATTATGAGATATTCTCCTGTAATTGAGAGTAGATCTTTTGGATCTAACAGAGCTATGACTAGAAAATTTTCTAATATTGTTCAACTGCATTTTTACTTCCTCCATGTTTTTTTCTAGTAAGTGACTTCAACTTGTCTTGCTTCGAGAAGAATTTGCCAACCTTTCTTTTCTTCAGCAATCTTATTGTATTCATCAATGACTTTCTGCAGTTCGTCAGTAACCATATCCAAAGATTCTTGTAACTCATTACAGTTTTGGCAATTGAAAGATCTTACCTTACTTGTTTCACCTAGTGCCATGAAGCATATGTTGGCGGTTTCATCATGATCATCTTCGGATGTTTTCCTTGACTCCAGGCTTCGACATTTTTTGGATCATTATTTCTTCAATTATTTCTCCTTTTTCGTTCTGGACAGTTTTGTTTGATATGTCCTAGTTTTCCACAATAGTAGCAACGATCATCATTTCTTTTGAATTCATTGTTATTGAATTCCTGTTGAGGTCTCTGTCTTCTTTGTCTAAGCATTTGTTTGACTCCTCTATTTATCAGAGCCATTCCTTCACTTTGATATTCATCGACTTCCTCTCCAATGTCAAATGTCTCAATCGTAAATGCCACAGCCTTCTTTTTATCATCCTTGTTGTACCTGTTAATATGATTCTGTTCATAGGCCATTAGGTTGCCTCGAAGTTCATTGTATGTCATTTTCTGCAGATCTCCATCTTCAAGAATGGCAGCTTTAGTTTCCCAAGCCTTGGGAAGACTTCTAATGAGTTTTCTGACTTGTAGTGCATTTGAATACACCATTCCAAGTGATTTGGGTTCGCAGACAATTTTACTGAATCTCGAGAACATGGTTTCAACATTTTCATCTTCAACCATTTTGAACAACTCATATTCACTTACAAGTAAATTGATCCGAGCTTCCTTCACTTTAGTAGTTCCTTCATAAGTCACTTCTAGTTTATCCCACATTTCTTTCACAGTTTCACATGCTGATATTTTGTCATATTCTGCTCCACTCACTGCACAATATAACAAACTTATAGCTCTAGCATTAGTTTGAATTACCACTTGTTGTTCCTTAGTGATATCAAATGATTCGGGATTAAATGGTTTTACAGTGCCATTTTTTTCAGTCAATCCAGGAATAGCCTTCGGGCCCTTCTTGATTACTATCCATGCTTGATGATCATTTAAAGAGACAAAGATTCTGAATCTGTCTTTCCAGTGAGAATAATGTTGTCCATTAAAGTATGGTGGTCGGTGTGAAGAATGTCCGTCTTGAAGTAACGCGCCAGGAATTTGATAGTGTGCCATTGGATCTTTGCTCACGTGTGGTTAAACACTGAAGTAGTGAGACCTTCTCTAATACCAATTTAAAGTCAAGATGGGGAGGGGGAAAATTAAAATTCCCTTCAGTCAACTTCCTACTCTGGTCAGTCGACTCACCTGCACGTTAGTAAAACAGATAAACAGTAATAATAACTTGCAGTAAGTAAATAACACAGATTGTTTTTATACTGGTTCGGATCACCGATATGGTGCCTCCAGTCCCCTTGGGTTACAAGGGTTTCCTTAAAAGCTTGTTGAGAACTTGGGTGTTACAGAATGTTACAATTAAGAGTCGCGTCTGATATGCAAATCAGATCTTCTTCTTCGACACAACCTCCACCTGTATAACCTACACTCAAATCTTTCTTTCTCTTTTCTTTTCAATTGTTCACTCAAGGGTGTATAAAGTTACAGAACCCCAACTCAATTTAAGCATGTAATTATAGGCGATATAGGGGGATTCGGCGAACCGCCGAGTGGTTCGGTGAGCTCGACCAATTTCGCCAAATTACCCAAGGTGCCTACTTTCAACCCTATTTCCAAATTCAACCCCGCAGCCCCCGAAAAAAAAAGAGCATACACTATTTCAATTAGGCTTAGACCCAATACACCCATGCCCACGGGATACTCAGACTTCTCCCAGTTTGGCCAAATTTGGCCATTTGACGACTTCAGCCTTCAAGAATGATGTCAACCACTCAATCTTTGGGCAAAGCACGTCATTTGGCACAAATGTGGGTTACACAGACTTCACCTGACTAGACCAAACAACAACAAAACTCAATCCAACAAGATTGATCAATTTTACGCACAAAATTTCAGGAAATCAACAATTAGGCAATATAGGCATAATATTCAAATTAAAATAGGCACACAAGCATACAATTATGAATCAGAGAGGCCCAACACACATCACTAAGACAACAACAATTGCAAATGAGTAAAAATTACTAATCACAAGTTTGGGGTTTAGAAAACCAACCTTTAATGCCGAATATATCAGTTGAAAAGCTAGGCAGCAAAGATATCCGACTCCAAACACAGGATTGACAACTAAAGAATGGTATTAATGAAAAAACATAGGAAAATAAAGTACGGGTGTGAGTTTGGAAAGTTGAAAAGTGAGGGAATGTGAAAGAGTTTGAAAGTTTAAACCTTTGGCCTTTAAACACCGCCTAGTTCACACCCATTCGATGAGATTAGTTTTGCTCGCCGACCCACTCGGTGACACACCGAGTGGGCACTTACCTCGCTGAGTTTTATAGGCCCTCCGGTTAATGTGGGTGTCCAAACGGTGGAAAAAGTCGCGATCGCCGACCTCTACGTCGACATGTCGATTTGCTCCTGGGCTCGCCGAGTTTTACAGACTCCAACCTTAGAATTTATTGAGTCCAACGGTGGTTCAAGTCGGGCACGCCGACCTCTTTGGTGAGTTGCTGTCTGGACATTTCAATCGTCAATCTGCACTTTTCAAACACAGTCCACAGTTTAACCTGCACAACTAACACACCATTATTTCAAAATTAAAAAGAAAGAAAATAAACTTGGCTTGCCTCCCAAGCAGCGCCTTAGTTAACGTTGTGGCATGACACAAGTCCTTACTCAAACTTCATTTTTGGGGTTGTCCATAGTGTCACTAGGCAACCCCCCTTGTTGTCTCGGGTTTAAATGAGACAAAATATGACCCATCTAAGTCTCCAACTATTTGATAGAGACGGAATGAGAGGTAACCGTTTGGCTAAGGGTCAACACATCTTCTTTCATCTCTTTTAATGTCTTGTCCGACCCCTCAACCGTGTTGAGAATACGAGACAGCATATCCTCAGACCGGCCACCCTCAAAATCCTTGGGATTTTGGCGCTCATGGGGAGGAACATATCTATCATTCTCCCCGTCTCTCTCTTTCCAAGTGGGGTTACGATCCCTCAACTCTCTATCACGATCTTTCCAGCCTTCATCCTTGTTCCAACCTTGGTTACCACCCTGCCTCAGGTAGTTTGAATGATAACCACCTCCTTGGTTGGCTAGGAAGTTCACCTCTTTGTTGTACAAAGCTTCAAACTTGGCCTCATCGGGATTAACACACCCGACACCCACAACATTTACTCTTTCAGCACCAAATCCCATGACATGTTTGGACAAAATGTCAAGTTGTGTCATGATCTTTACCATGTTCTGATCCCTCTCTTGGTCTTTCTCATGCTGCTTCTTGGTCAATTTAAACGTGAGAGGGGAGACCTGATCTTCGCTGGTGTACCACGCCCGATTAATTGTGGTTATACCATCTAAAAGTTGGGCTGCTATAATATAAGGTTGTTGCGTCAAACCTCTAGGAGAAGGTTGGTCAGCTACACCCTTGTTCACTGAATAAAGGCTTCGATAAAAAGATTGCAGCAAAACATTGTCAGGAAAACCATGAGTTGGGCATTGCAGCATCAACTTCTTGAATCATAGCCAAGTCTCATGAATTGGCTTACCCTCCAAACGCTTGAAGTTTTGGATTCTATCCCGAAGAGTCATCATCTTCGAATGAGGGAAAAATCACACTTGGAATGCGGTGATAAGCTCTTCCTACGAAGTGATTGATTCCCGTGGCAATTCAGCCAGCCACTTACATCTTTCTCCCATTAAAGAAAATAGGAACAAGCTCAACTGGACCGACTCTTGGGATATGTTCTTGAAGGATAACGTCCCGCAAACATCAACAAAGTTTCTAATATGCTCATGGGGATCCTCATGAGCCAACCCACCAAAGAACCCTTTCAATTGCAAGAGCTGCAACATAGTACTTGTAATGTTGAACACAATGTTCCCTTCATCCGGAGGCAAGCGAATGACACCAATTCCACCCATTAGATAAGGGTCATTGACATTAGGCTTATTGACATCGTTGAGGTTTTTGATGTCATCTTGGTGGCCCACTTGGTTACCATTGCTTCCATTCACACTCATTTCCTCTGTTAAAAACAGGAACAAACAAACCAAAACTGAAAGTAAGTAGATTAAACTATAACTAACAAGAACAAACTTCAACTTAACCAAAGAATCTTACCCAACACCACTCCCCGGCAGCGGCGCCATTTTGATTAACGTTTTAAGGACACTTCATCCAATTCTAAGTGTCAACGATCTCTACTCAGTATAATAACTCAACTAAATGAGTTGGGGTCGAATTCCACAGGGTGTGGTACGTGTTTAAGATTCAAGAGTAAAGTGTGAATATGCTCAAATCAGCCATAGGAATAGACATTTATGAATAAAAACATACTTCAAATCAGGGGGTGACACGAATGTAAAATAAGAGGGTTTTGGTTTTAATTTAAAACTATAGCAGCATCAAAACAATATGGAATAACAAATAATGAGATGGGTTCTTGGGATGTGATTCGATTATATGCTAATGTAGACAAATGGGTAATTGCAACTGTTAGAAAATAGTTGTAAATTAGTGAATAAGCTAGACTATAGATAAGGTAAACTTTCTCTCGAACAATTTACCCCGAATCAAGTTGATTTCTCTTGATTTAATTATAGCAAGCCTTAATATGAGAATTTGATTTATTTTCTTAATGAATTGATTGATTATTCTAAAAATCTTCATGATTCATGTTTCTTTCCATTTTTTGTTCCCTTAATCGAATGGTACACCTTAGTATTTATATATCCTTCGTAAACTTTAACATGATTCTTCTCCTTTATTGACTATTTTATTCTCCGGCTTTTCTTTCTTTTAGTTAGTGTGGACAACATTGACTTAATTGTTCTTGGTAAGCTTTTGATAGTTATGGTAAGTAAATATACATATGTGATCTTCAAATATGGCAGTCTTTAAATCATGTTATTTTGGACTGATTTGTTTGACTGTATTAACATGGCTCCTTCAAAAATTAAAAGATCATTCATGATTCTTGCCTTCTATTTATTATGAAAGATTCATCGATGGTAATCTCTAATTGTCAATTGGTTATTGAAATATTTTAATATCAATTGATTTATGGTAAAATCCATGCATTGATGTTCCCTGTTACTTGTTTATTTTTTTAAAAAACTTTGACTTAGTATCACTTTTTATTAACTGGATTTTTTAAAGTCGCATGGTTATGATAATATTAATCAATTAAATACCAAGAATGAGGGTCTAATTGAGGAGAATAATTTTCTTTCCTTTCCTTTATTTTTGTACTTATTGATGTGCCCTCTATATTTTACTATAAGAACAAGACTCTTTCCATTCTATCCACACGCTTAAACAAGCACAACACTCTCATACACTCTTGAAAGCAATAATATTCTTACATACTACCTTATAAGTCTTTTGTTGTTCTTGTGATTGCACGAAGTATGGACTTCGGTTCTAACATCAAGTTTTGTGAGCTTATTTGAATACTATTTAACCGGTTAGTGATCTTTAGTAGAATTATAATATGTGGTATGTTCAAGGTAGTTACTTCATTATCTATTTTGTTATCTTGTATTACTTTAGTGTCCTTATAAGCTTACTTTTTTAAGAGTACCTTTATTACTTTAGTATTTTATTTTAAGGTACTAATAAAAAATATACTCTCACCCCTTTGAATATTCTTTGCACGTATACTATAATGCAACAATATTGCTTGTAATATAATCATGGCAATTGGAGAACTCAACGCGAGAAGTTGAGCTAAAGTGGAATCATCACCCTAAAAAGGGGATCAGGTACATTTTGGAAAATGATGAAAAACAGATAGGCTATAGTTGACTTCTTGTATAAAGCGCACATATAGCTTTATAAAAATAAGGCAACTCGTTATTCTCTCCTGTTTTAATTTTATATGTCACCCTTTTAAAAGTCTTTAAAACTTGATAGTTTTTATTATTACATTAACTTATCAACATACTTTCATTTAATCTTAATATAAAAAAAAAAATACTTATATTTTAGCTTCACACAACTTTTTAAATATCAAAATATTTTATTTAGCACACTTGGATAAATGTTTTTTTAAGAAAAAAATCATCTTTTCTGAAGGCATTTAAGAGAGTCGATCATAAAAAAATGGAATATAGGGAGTAACACTGTAATGGGACCAATTTAGCCTTGTCATATTCTTATCCCTCTAGCAACTTTAAATTTATATGTTGTTGATTTATTTAAATTTCTATCTTCATGATATATTTTATTGTTTTGATATGGAAGCAATCAGGTTAGTTCTTCTATCCTTTCTTCTCCTTATGGTTATTTATTTTTATTTGGCTTTTCCTTTTATTTAATATTATCCAAACACTTTAAGCCTTTTATTAGAAGCGATCAAGTCAGCCTCTCCTTCTTTATTTGTTAATATTTCAAGTATCTTATTTCTGTATTTGGTACTTGATAATATTGCTTTGCTTGATTGAATTCATAAACATGTGTTGCTCATTAGCTTTGTATGTGCCAATTTTTATAACTCGCATTGATATAGTTTGCTTGTTTAAAAAAACTAAGGGTGCATGCTAACTATCTTATTCACCTACGCTTATATCAATTAGATAATAATCTATTCATGCTTAATCTATTCACCCGTCTTGAATTCTTTTTTATATATTCTTTATATTATAGTGACCTTATTTGTCATGTTAAATCCCCACATAATTCACAAGATTTGACTGGGACCCACATTTGTGGACCTCGAAAGGTGTTTAACACCTTCCTTTTAATTTACCATTACCCAATCTATGGATTCACAAACCCTTTTAATTAATTTTTTTTATAAGTAGGATAGAATGATTCCCTAACACACCTTTCATTTGTTAGGTGACGACTTTTCTTTTTTATTAATTCTGGAAGAGTTGTCATGTCACACCCCGAACCTACACCGTGGACGTAATTGGCACTCAAAAACCATTGCCGGTTCACAAGCGAACCCTTGGCCTGACTCAATACCCAATGGAAGACTTAATCAACATCATATGAACTTAAAAGTAAATGTTTCTCAAAAGTCTCAAAATAGATAACTCATAATATTTTAAAGAAAACATTCAACTAACCAAAAGGGGCAACTCAAGTCTTAAATATTTAACAATGGAAATGAAAAGACTCCTCAAAACACTATTGTCATCAATGAAGCCTCTAAAAACTATGATGGAAGTCGGGACAAGACCCACGACATCCTAATACTGAAAATAATTGTGGGAATCCTTCGGAAGCAAGGAGCCTCACCAAAGCAACTCTGGAACTGCAAGTGGTATTAACGGAGCGCCTTGTAACATCTTGCCTTAGAACGAATTAAATTTAGAAAGAGTTAATTTGGAAAGAGCCAAAATTGAAAATTTTGCAAGTTATGCTAAGTTATGAGTTTTTGGTCAACTTCAAACGACCATAACTTTCAGTACAAAATGATTTAGGTGGCGCATAAGATATCAAATGAAAGTTCTTGATCTTTCCAACGCCACCGAGTTTGCTAAGGTTCGAGTTCGGATGAGAGAGATATGCCCATTTGAAATATGTATGTCTAGTTAAGGAAAGTTACCCGAAAATATAAGGGGTATTTTGGTATTTTCCTTACACTTTCATATTAAAGCCTTTTAGTAAATATTTTGGGGTCAAATCTGATTTGGATCATTTATACAATTCTAAATAACTCCTAGGGTCTTAGAAGAGAGTTCAAAAAGAGAAAAGAGGAAAGGTTCAAGGCGTTCATCAAGTTTCCTTGCGAATCGAGGATTGTTTTGCCAAGGTTTTAATCCCTAAGAGGTATGTGAGTTCTCATAGTGTTGGGTTCGTTCAACCACACGCCAATCATGCTATTTTAAATGCAATTTTTGTTCTAGAGTTTGAAGAATTTGAGTTCTTGATGAGTTTTCTTGAAATTTCATCATTTATCTTGATTGTTGGGGTTTTGCTGAATTCTTGAGATGAGTATCAGTAATTTGAGGATTGTTTTGACTAGATTATCGTATACATATGTTGGGTATTCGAATCTAAGTGAGTCGGGAAGAAACCATTGGATTATAGGTGAATTAGGGTCAGAAAATGAGAAACAAAATTTGTTGGGAAGTTCTAGGCAGACACTAGCGTGCCAGAAAATATGTTTTGTAGTTTAGGGTTTGGTGCCCCGCGCCACTCAGTGAGCCAGGGTCACTTGCCCCCACCCATTTTCCGTCATTTTGCCTATTTGAGTTCTTTTAAAGTATACCTTTACTCCTTTCTGATTCTAATCACTCTGAACTACATTTAAACATCGAGAGATCATTCATAACATGAATCATAACCTTGAATTCATAATTCAAATTCAAGGTAGAGTTAAGGGTTCAGTCTTGAGAGTTCTTTTGAGTCTTTTGAGAAGTCTTTTACAGCTTTTTAAAACATGTTTTATGACTTGAGTATGAGGCTGCGTAAAGTTCAGTTCATTTTTCAAAATGAATAGATGGGAACTAAGTATTTCCAAGAGTAAATGTTTTTACATTTAAAAGAGTAGGAAACTATGATTTCCAAAGCAATTTATGAGGAGTTTTGAGTACTATCTCTTTTAAGAGAAATATTTTGAGTACTAATCACAAAGTTGAGGATGAGGAAATGTTTTTAAACATATGATGATCTAAGTTATATTTTGGGAGTAGTATTGAGCACCGATATGGGAGCGTGTTCAGATAACTCAAAGTCCTCATAAACCATGTAGCCAACTTGGCTAGAAAGGGTCATACTTTTTAGATTATTCGTTATTGCTTTTTAAGCATAGCTTAATGGATCCACTTAGTTAAGGAGTTCTATACCCCAGCAAGGTATAGGATAGTTTTGGCAGCGTGGACGAGACGTTGTATCATCACATAGCTCATAGTGATGGTTGTCGGTTAGAGAATCTCTCAAATAAGTGTAAAAGAGTTATTATTGATTCTGTAATCAAGAACCATCATTATGAGCTATGTGATGATACAGCGTCTCACCCATGCTGCCAGAACTATCCTATACCTTGCTAGAGTATAAGACATCCTCAACTAAGTGGATCCACTAAGCTATGCTTAAAAAGCAATAAGAAATCATCTAAAAAGTATGATCCTTTTTACCCATGTTGGCATACATGGTTTATGAGGACTTTGAGTTGTCTGAACTCGTCCCAATATTGGTTCTCAATTCTACTCCCAACAATATAACTCATGCTCATATGTTTAAAAACATTTCCTCCTCCTCAAACTTTGAGATTATTACTCAAAAGGTTCTCTTAAAAGAGATAATGCACAAAAACTCCTCATGAACTCATTTGGAAATCAAAGTTTCCTCTCATTTTACAAGTAAAACATTTACTCCTAGGAATACTTAGTTCACATATATTCATTTTGAAAAATGAAACTCAACTCTCCTCATCCTCATACTTCAAGTGCTCAAGTCTTAAAACAAATTTTACAAGCTTGCAAAAGACTTCTCAAAATGACTCAAAGAACTCCCTCGAACTTTACTTTTAACTCTTATCTTGAATTTGAATTGTGAATTCAAGAATAATGATTTGGATATATAGGATTTCTCATTGATTAGATGTAGTTTGGATGGTTAAAATCAGGTAGAGAGCGAATATATGTATTAAAAGAACTCAAACGGAATGAACGACGAAAAATGAACGGGGGCAGGCGACCCTGGCACACTAAGTGGCGCGGGATGCCAACCCCTAAACAACAGAGCATCATTTCTGGCACACCAGCCCCCTGGCGCATCGGTGGTGCGTCGCCCCAGGCCTTGCCCAAAAAACCCGATTAATTTTCCTCTTCAATTTTTTCCCTAATTCATCTAGAATCGATTGATTTCTCCCAAACTCTCATAGATTCATATACCCGACATAAGTAAACGAAAATCTACTCAAAACAACTCTCAAACTCATAACATTAACCTCAAGAACTCATCAAATCCTATTATTAAAGATTAAAGAACAAAACTTCAAGAAACTCATCAAGAACCTCAATACATGGATTGTCATGGACGAAATTAACTCAAAAACTCACGATTTTCGTAAGGGTGAACGAGCCGACCACTATGAAAGCTTACATAACTTGTAAGGATCAAATCCTTGGCGAAATTCCTCAAAGATCGCAAGAACCTTGAACGAACGCTTGAACTTCTCTTTTTTCTCTTCTCTTGAACTTCTCTCTAAAACCCTAAGGGGTAGTTTGGTAGTGCATGCATTAATTATATGTATTAGTAATCCCTTGTTTGGTGCATTTTTTCATGCTATGTATAACTAATACTTGCATTAGTTATACACTATATTGTGTATTGAGGAGTGTATTACTCATACCATGGATTTATAGGTATTAGTAATGCAAAGGATTTAATACATGCAATAATATGGTTAAAGACCCAATTACCCCTCAAAAGTACTTTTACATCTTTTCCACCATAATTGTGAGGGATACTTTTGTAAACAAAATTTTTTTATACAATGCATACTATTTTTAATACACAAAGCCAAACAATGCATAAAAAATAATTTATGCATAACTAATACAAGTATTATTAATACATGCATTACTAATGCTTGCATTACTAATACACTCTATTGGGTATTACTTTTATACACCCTACCAAACGACCCCTAAGTGTGTTTAGGAATTGTTGAAACTGATCCAAATCATTTTAGACCCCTATTTTGGGTAACCAAAACGTGTAAACATAGTGGGATAAGGAAAAGACCAAAATACCCCTTCTAATTCTGATGAATTTCCTTAATCGGACAGACTGAACTCAAATCGGCATATATCCCTCATCTGAACTCGGAATTTAGCAAACGCATTGGCATTGGAAAGAGAACTCAAAGATCTTTCATATGATATCTTATGGACCATCTAACTCATCCTTTGCTGAAAGTTATGATCATTTGAAGTTGACCCAAAACTCATAATTTTAAGAATAGCTTGCGCAAATATCAAATTAGCTCTTTCCAAATTAGTTCTTTCTAAATTTAGATCTTTCTAAAACCAAGGTGTTACATGTCACACCATTGCATAACCAATTTTGAGAAAAATGGGGCAGGATAATAGCCACCATTGTGCGTTTGGGTGAAGAGAGTAGTGCTAAAAAGACATTGCCACTATTAATAGAAAAGGTTCAAGGAGAGAACAAAGATGAGATGTTGGAAGAGTTTCCAAGGCACTTACCTCCTAGGCACAAGTTAGACCATAATATCAAACTAGAGCATGGAGCGAAGCCGCCCACATATTCCCTATATTGCATGATCCATTAAGTTAGAGGAGCCGAGGAAACAATTGAAGGAGTTGCTTGAAGCCGATCACATCCACCGTTTGAAGCACCCTATGGAGTGTTGATCCTATTTCAAAAGAATAAATAAGGGTTGTCACACTTATCATAGACTACGGGGTGGTCAACAAAGTAAAAATAAAGAACAAATACCCTATCCCACTCATTGCCGACTTGGTCAAGAAACTTTGCCATGCCAAGTACTTCACCAAGGTGGACCTTCGAAAAGGATACTACCAAGTTCACATAGAAGAAGGGGATGAACCAAAGATGATGTGTGTCACTAGATACAGAGCTTTTGAGTGGTTGGTTATACCTTTCAGATTGACCAACACACCTACTACATTTTGAACTCTGATGACCAGGATCTTTCATCCATACTTAGATCAGTTTGTAGTAGTGTACCTAGATGACATAGTCATCTATAGAAATATCTTGGAGGAACATATCGATAACTTTAAAAAGTTTTTCCAAGTCCTACGAGAGAACAAGCTTTACATGAAGCGGGAGAAATATTAGTTTGCCCAGCATGAAGTACACTTATTGGGGAACGTCATTAGCCAAGATCGGTTGTGGATGGATGAGGCTAAGGTACGGGCCATAAAATTCATGGTTAAGACCGATAGTATAGCCACTAGCTATGCAAGTCACATTTGATTATGAGTTAGTGTACAAACAAGGCAAGGGTAAAATGGTGTGGCCGATAATTTGAGTAGAACGTTCAAGCTTCCTGCCATTACCACTGCCTTCTGTGACATTCAAAATGCTTTTAAGGATGGTAACCAACATGATTCAAAACCAAAATATTTATGGAACTAATTGCTCAAGGCAAATGAGACATTTCTAGATTGAATATGGACTATACTCAGCGTCAGACGAAGCGTCTATGTGCCCAAGTTTGGAACTATTAGGCGACAAATCCTGAAGAACTCCACGACATATCGGGGGATGGACACCTGGGGCAACGCCACATAAGGGCATTGATCGAGTCAATCTACTATTAGTCCTGCATGTGAAAAGACATCGAGTTCTATGTACAGACTTGTTTTGTGTACCAATAAGATAAGGTAGAGAAACGACAACCTAGAGAACATTACACTACCTATAGTGGAGTGCCTATAGGAGAATATTACTATGGACTTTATAACTTGCTTACCAAAGTCTGACATATATAGGACGATCATGGTCGTGCTGGATAGGTTTTTGAAGTATGTTAACTTCATGCCAGCCATAACAGGCTGCACTGTTAAAGAGACTGCCAAAATATTCTTTAAGGTCATGGTAAATATTAGGTTTTTTCGAGCATATCATCCGTGATCGAGACCAGCATTTCACAGGAAACTTTTGGAGAGAGATGTTCAATATGCTTGGCACACAGTTGCATTTCTCCATTAGTTTTCACTTGCAGACGGATGGATAGACATAATGGGTCAATACTTTATTGGAATGCTGCCAGAGGTACTTTGTGAGTTTCCCTAAGAAAGATTGGGCAATACTATTAGACATACCCAATTCTCATATAACTTGCAATGAAGCGAATCTATCAGGCGAACACCATTTGAGTTAGCCACAGGCCAGCAACCACAAACTCCACATTCAGTAATGACCATATTTGATGGAAGGATTTTGGAGGCTTACCATATGGCCAAAGAAGGAGAAAATTGACATTGTTACCTCCTACTTGGACAAGGCAGCAGCGAAGATGAAGAAGTTTTCCTGCTGCAAGCGTCGTCCCTCATCTTAAGGTCATCCCGTCTTTCCTGCCAATGGGCTCAAACCATACCATGAAGACAAGGATGACGCTAGCCAAAGTTAGTCAATTTGGGAACCAATTACCATTACTACCTTGCATTATCTGGAAATTGAGGCAATTATTGACTACCCAGACAAGTGGAAAAAGGGCAACAAGCCACTTCCATATTCCTAATCCACTAAAAGGGAAAATCACCTGAATAAGACACATGTGAACGACATAAAGACTTGTGGTGATTCAAATACAAAATTTGAGAGTTCATGCAGCAACAATGCCCCGTGGTCATCACAATATAAGTTGGGGGAGAGTCTGATGACCTAACATGTCATTACGCTACTTAGGCACCACGTGGCATAATGTTATCCATGTGAAAGGCTTGCATTGGATAAACACTAGTCCTTAGTGAAGTATTCTATAAGTATATGGAGAATTTCTTCGATGACCTTAGAGTCCATGGATTTTCATGGAAGGTCCTTCGAATCTTGTAGTTGTGTAGAATATTCTAGAAATATGACTTATTTGTAAGCAGGGACTTGTATGAAAACTATTATTTATATATTAGCCCCTAGATGAGTAGTAAAAATAAAGGGACATTCATTTGTAAAAACCATCAAGCAAATCTTCCAAGTCTTGAACAATATTAAAAGTTTAAGCAATTCTCTTGTGTCTTTAATCCAATATTCCTTTAGCGATCTAGTGTTAAAAAGGCTTAATTGAGCTTACAAGATCGGGAAATATTTGTGAGCGAGTTGTCAAGTGTCACACGCTATGCTTAATTGAAGTCTGAAGTCTATGACACTAGGCTATTTATAATTTGCTAAGTTAAATTCATTCATTTTCCTAAGGGTTAATTTGGTTCTCAGAGAAATACTACAATTATATCATCCAAATAATGTGTTGGATAAGAAACTATAGAGAAAAATAGTGAGTTTCTTACTAAAATATGGTTGACCCCTTCCAACAAGTTACAAGAAAATTTATTAATCAACTCTATTTGTTAACTATAATCCAACATTGGTAAAAGTAAATATAGATATATTTTACATCCTTCTGAAATATGACAGTTCTTTTCATATGATAGAGAGGGATAATTTCAATGAAATGACTATAATTCAAATGCTAGTACAAGTAACTTTAGATATGCATTTACAATTCTTGTTAAATAAGTTTTATTTGATGATAATGTAAATTTGGAACTGCTTAATTATAGGCTTCTTCCTTCTAAAATATTTGACCGAAATGGTTATAATATTATCAAATTCACTATTATTTTAGTGGTTTATAGTACAACCTATGTATTTCAGAGCACAGGAAACACCATTAATAATGAACTTTGAATATTTAGAAAACTGGAAATGTTAGAAACAAGCAAATTCTTTTTGGTCAATCAAATTGGAAATGTTGACTTTTTAAGTGAGGGGGGAAGTGAAAATTTTAAAGGGTCTCGGGATGGTTATGCATCAACTAATATGAGATCAGTTTCCTAATAGCAAACACCTAAATATTATGTAGTTCATTTCTAGCACTTTTTAGTATTGTACCCATGATTGATATAGTCTTGCATAGCCAAATAGCTAAATTAAGTAAATTTAACTCAATGTTGTCCAGTTTTAATTTAATCTAGTCTTATATGCTTATAGATCATGTGCCCTTATACGGATGAGAACGACTACAATCATAGGCATTTCAAACCCACAACGCATAATGCTCTACAAATTCCTAGATGATGCCCCGTACCAAGCATGGTCAACTTTAGGGTTCGATCTAGCTCTGGTCACGTTCTCCAAATTCTCTTGAAAAACCTCAAACCGCGCCTTGTCCCCTATCCAACGTAACGAGAGCTAGAGGGAACCCTAAAGTTTAGTATATATGCTTGATACAGGGCATCTGCCAAGAATGTGGAGAGCATTATGCGTCGTGGGTTTGAAATGCCTAGGATTGTAGTCGTTCTCATCTGTATAACGGCACATCTATAAGCCATATAAAACTAGATTAAATTAAAACTGGATAACATTGACAGGAAGTAGACCATAGCCATATATTAACTTTATCGTCTACTCTAGATATCTAGAATATCTAGATATTTAATCCCTAAGTATCAACAATCACCCTTGATTGTTGAACCCCTCCTTCAAGTTGCCCCCAACTTGAAGAATAGACTAAACTAAGAAACAGAAGATTACAAATCTATAGTCAACTAAACAAATAAACTTGAATCAAAACTAGAAAACTTAATCCAAAAGATCAGGATATTCAAACTAGTTCTTCGTATCCGCAACACTCGAAATCTTCAATCAAAAGTCTCTCAAATACGAACTCTCTATTAGTTGATTATGTTTTGCTTGTACCTCTCTATGTAAGTGTGCAAAAATCATTAGAAAACTCTACCCTATTCATAGGAACGACACCTTTCCTACTTTAGGTTGAAATAGGTGATCTTTTACTGCTTTCTTTTCCTTGTAGCCTTAAACTAACTCCCACGTCTTGTACTTCATTCACCGCTTTGAACTTCTTTCTCCGCACTAAAACTTCTCCAAATCCCACTTGGACTCTGTCTGGGAGGAACATATTTGTCGAACTAGTTTATTACATTTGTTGTCCTATTTTCCACACATCAAAATCTTCCTCGATCCAACACCTTTATTCTATTACAGAAGAGGTCCCTAAATATCACTCAACCATTCTATCAAACAGCTTACCATTTTCTGTTACACTTCGATGGAGATATCAAGATTGAATGCTGACATCTTGGCCTTCAATGAAAATCTTAATGCTATTACTAATTCAACCCGTGCTAATATGTCAAGAGATGAAAGTTCTACTGAAAGAAGAGATAGAACTTGGACATAGTGATTCTGCATAAGTTGAAGCCACTGTTGAATACCTCTCTAATCATGAGGATGTAACCAATATTCTCATGGTAAGTTTTGCTTACTGTGTCCACCGATCGGGAACTGGACGTCGCCCTTCTTGCTTGAAAATACTAATGCTTTCATTTTTGTTAATATTGGCAGTTGTGCAACCCAATAAATGCAAATCATTATTCCAGATTACAATTTCACTCCTCTAACTGTAAAAACTTAACTGGAAAAGTGACCACATCCATTATTCTCTCTCCCCTATTAGTATTAGCAGAAATGAGAACATGAGTATTTTCAAGCAAGGAGGTTGATGTCGAGCTCTCAGTCGCTAGATAAAATAACCCAAATTCACCATAATAACAATGGCTTGCATCCTCCTGGTTCAACAGGTATTCAACAGTGTCATCAACTGATGAAAAATCACCATGTCAAGGTTCTTACATACTACCATCGTTATTGTCGTAGAACTTCCATCTCTTGGCATATTAGCAGGAGTTGAATTAGTAGTAGCATTAAGAGTTCCATTGAAGGTCAAGTTGTCAACATTAGATCTTTATTCATCTGAGATGCAGCAAGAAATGATTGCTTGATAGAATGATTGGTTGATAGAACCTAAGTTTCAATGTACACGTGCAAATACGACTTTGCAAGTGAAATTTGCTGCCTCTTTCTAGTAAAAAAGCTACAGCACAATTGGTATCTTTTATTGACTACTTATTGTGTTCTGGAGAGTTTGCAAAGGAGACACGGACAATTCTATGTTGTTGAATTGGTATCTTTTATTTAAATAATCCTTTGTGAGTCCTTCTCAGGAACTAGTAGATTTAAAAAACCAAAAGCATGTCCTTTCCTTAGTTCTAAAATGTCTTCTTATGGTGGTCTTATGGTCTGAAATTGCTCGGAGGTACATATTAATTAGCATTGTTTTTTATGGAATTTAACCTTGAGTCTGTAAAAATTGCT
Source organism: Solanum verrucosum (assembly GCF_900185275.1). NCBI lineage: Eukaryota > Viridiplantae > Streptophyta > Magnoliopsida > Solanales > Solanaceae > Solanum > Solanum verrucosum. The sequence continues at coordinate 3,318,443 of NW_026020157.1, forward strand.
AGGTGCACGGTAGTACTCATTTCTTACAAGGTGATGATGTCCCAATTTGTGGTTCTCTTGCGGGAGTTGCTGCATTAGAAGTTGATGCAATGGTATGACCCATAGTTAAGACCCAAACTTAACCATTAAGAAATATGAACGAATCTTTCCATTGCATCAACTTCTAATGCAGCAACTCCCCTAAGAGCGCCACAAATTGGGCCACCATCACCTTGTAAGCAATGAAACACTCTACCATGCACCAAGCAATCTCAGCAGAGCCAAGGTTAAATTGCATGAATAAAAATGCTAATTAATGTGTACCTCTGAGCAATTTCAAGCTACCCTATGGTAAGTATGGGAAGGAGAAATATAGTGTCAGGAAGTGAATGGATCAAATCTCTGCCACACTAACACAACTGGTGGTTAGTATGTGATATTTTAACAGTAGAACTTCTAGAAGTACTTTGATGTTGTAATGTCGTATTTGAAAACTATCTTTGTAAATGCAGTGGATAACTCTTTATCGCATAGAGTGCATAACTTTGATAGGGATAGCAGTTCGCAAAGATAAATTCTGAGACGAGGCAAACAAGGTTAGTATGAGAATATAAACAAATGGCAATGATATAGTTTCTGCCAATGTTCTCCAGTTTTAATTTAGTCTATAATTTTCTTATTTTATATGGTTGGATGCATTTGTTAGTTCCCTCACGGATGTGTGGCTTCGTTTGTTTTTTCATCCAGATTGGTCCGATTCTCAAAGCATTTTACCATACAGCTTATTCTTGAATTTTGACCAGGTTGGCATCCCTAAACACTTGCATGTTTTAAATGCTATTGAGTTAAATCTTGTATTGCAATTCGAGTGAAACAGATCGCTCTAGAACATGGGAGATCGAGGCTGCTGCTTATGGACTCGGTGTGTGTTCAGAATATGGTCGATCTGCTTACAAGTCTCTAGTGGGAGGTATTGTATGGTGTTAAAACCTTTCATCCTTTTTTTCCTGGAGCATTAGGACGAGGACGGATGTAATGTATTCCTACTTAAACTTCATTTTATTACCTTTATGCAAAGGCTCTGTAAAAGGCATCCAAATGTTGTACTATCTGAGAATGTAATGGCCTATGATAATGATATTTTAGCATTAGCGAAGATCTGTAATTTTCACCATATCAGCATTGACTCGTCCCAGCTACTTCTTACTTCGATGTTCTATTAATGACATGTTGTGCAGTTTCTATAATTTTATTCACTTATTTTACACAAATTTCTTTAATTTTGATATAACATGCAACTTTTTCTTGTTGTAGGAGAACCTTGTAATAGCCTTGTTATGATTTCTTCGATTCTCATATCTGAAACCTTGTAATAAACTTAGTACCCCTCCTGCATCGAGTGTGGCGTTTCGAGTCTCCCCGGACACTACCTTATTCCTAAGCTTGTCCAGATTCTCATCCTCAGACTGTTTAGCCTTGACTTTCTCTATAAATATGGGATTAACCTCAATATTGTCTATACCCCGCCCTTTTATTAAAACCCCAATTGCATGAACTTAGATGCTAGGTTCTAAATCTTTTTAGCTAAGGGTCGCTTAGACATCCCAAGCAAGACAAAGTTCCCATGCTAACTGTCTTCCGACTCAATGCATCTGCCACCACATTAACCTTGCCCAAATGGTACTAGATGGTCACATCATAATCCTTCAAAACCTCCATCCACCTGCTCTGCCTCAAATTTTAAATCCTTCTGAGTGTACAGATGTTGTAAGTTGTGATGATCTGTGAACACTTCACACTTAACACCATAAAGATAGTGTTGCAAGATCTTAAGTGCAAACACTATCAGCTCTAAATTATGGTTTGGGTAGTTTCTCTCATAAGTTTTCAATTGTCTTGAAGCATAAGCTATAACATTCTTGTCCTGCATCAACACAACACCCAAACCCGAATGTGAAGTATCACAAAACACAATAAAGTTTTTACCTTCCACCAGCAAACGTAGGATGAGAGTTGTAGTAAAAAGTGTATCGAGCCTTTGGAAGCTCTCCTCACACTGTTCAGACCATGCAAAGGGTACCTCATTCTGGGTCAGTCTAGACAGATGTGTAAAATTGGAAGCAAAGCTCTTGACAAAACTGTTGTTGTAACTAGTAAGAACCATAAAGCTCGTAACCTCAGTCACAAACCTAGGCCTGACCTAATTCTTAACTGCCTCAATTTTTTAGGGATCCACCATCACCCCTTTTTCCAAAACCACATGCCCCAAGAAGACCGTCGAAGTCAACCAAAATTCGTACTTTGAAAACTTGGCATACAACTTTTGTTTGCTTAGGATATCCAGAACAATGAAAAGGTGCTCTACATGCTCCTACTTACTCTTGGAGTAGATCAGAATATAATCTAACACGATCACAAAGAAATCCATAAATAGCTTGAAGACAACATTCATCAAACTCATAAAAGATGTCGGTGCATAGTATATCGAAAGGACATTATCAAGAACTCATAATGACCGTATCGAGTCCAAAATGTTTTCTTATGTATCTCCTAGGGTTTAATCTTTAATTGATGGTACCCTGACCTCAAATCAATGTTTGTGAACACTGAAGCACCCTACAACTGATCGAAAGATCATATATACGGGATAAAGGATATTTATTCTAGATAGTAACCTTTTTCAACTTTCTGTAGTCTATGCACATTCTAATACTACCATCTTCCTTTGTCAAAAAAGAGATCGGAGCACCCCCAAGGTGAAGAACTGGAACGAATAAATTCCTTATCTAAGAGTTCCTGAACTTGAGTCTTGAGTTCTCTCAACTTTACTGGAGCCATGTGATAAGGACCAATGGATATTTGATGAGTAATCGAATCCAAATCTATGCAGAAATCAATATCTCTATCTAGAGCATACCAGGAGAATCCATAGGAAATACATCCTGAAATGCTGAAACTACTGAGATTGACTCAAAAGAAGGGGACTTCACACTAACATCCCAAAGGTGAGAGAAGTAGGCCAAACAACCAGTAACCAAAAACACTCCTAGCATGAATAAGAGATATGATATTTAATGGCTTAGACTTGTACACACCCTCCCACTCTAATCTATCCTTACTCGGGATTTCTCGAGTGACTGTCTTAGAATTACAATTCAATACAATATAATAAGGAGACAACCAAGTCATACCCAAGATCACATCAAAGTCTATCATATCCAAAATCAGTAGATCTACCAAGTCAGACAACCCACTAACATCACAAAAAATGCACGATACACACGGGTTACTACAAAAGACTCCTCAATCAAGGTAGAAACATGAATGGGGGAACAAGGATATCACAAATTAAGTCAAGTCCAAGGTAAATTTAATCGATACGTATGAATAATAAAGAAGTCATCCAGTCACAGACAAGAATAGTACCTATTGTCACGGCGTTAAATGTCTCAGCATGGCCTACTCGAGAAGGTGTAACACTGATCTCTATCATCATCTCAAGCAACCTATCTACCCGGTTGCATCGCTCTTCTCCCGGCATTACCATTTCCTCTTCCCCATAGCCTTTCTATTTATCACCTTGACCCCCCTATGGGTGTCCTCTGCCATAACCACCTCCACCTGCTGGTACCACAACCTTTAAAATGTTGTTGTGCTTAGCTGCCCACTTGCTTGTGAGGGCATTCCCCCTTAAAGTGACACATCTCACCACATTTGAAGCATCCTTGATCAAGTGAAGTCTTAATGGCTGATGAATAAGAAGCTCATTGACGACACAGAGCTAGATATTGTTTTGTGACCTTGAAATAACCACCAATAGAAGCTAGTAAAGTCGATGAGCTAAATATACATGCTGACCAGGACCCCTGGAATAGGAATTAATGAAGTTGCCTATATTCTTTTACCTTTTAGCCAATGCCTTAGCCTGCCCAACTTACCTAACTCCTTCCAATTTCTTCACATAGTCGATCACCTCATCAAAGCTCTTCCTTGCAAAAGTCATATGCACATATAAGACTAGCAAATCAGTGTTAAGTCCCTTCACATAAAGGCAAATCATCTCCTCCTTAGTTCCCACAAGTTGATAGCTTAGGGAGACAAGGAATCAAACTTTTCTTTTTTATTTAAATACTCAAATACTGAAATAATTAATTGTTACAGATCCGATCCAATGGTTGATATAGCCTTTTCGTATTTTTATTTCAGTGGCTTTAAGAAAATCCCAGAAGTCAAGTTTCATTCAAATTAGTTAATAATTAATCAATTTGAATGACAGTTTTTACGTAACTGATAAGTAGAAAAGAGGTACGAACTAGAGTAAATAGTTCAGTAGCAACATATAATTCTTGCATTTGTTGCTACTTAACTATTTATCCTAGTTCCTATCCCCTTCCTACTTATTATTTTCGTAAAAACAATCAGTCAAAATGATTAATTATTAACTAATTTGAATCAAACTTGACTTCTGGGATTCTCATAAAGCCACTTAATCGAAAATAAGAAAAAGTCTATATCAAAAGTTCGTTATATGAACAATTGGATCGGATGAGCATGTAAACTCTAAGAGTTAATTATTTCAATATATTGAATATTTTATATTAAAAAAAATAGGTCAATGAAAGCACACCAATAATTCTACAGAACTTATAGTTAACTGCATCCAAAAGAAAAATAATTGATAGATAAATGTATCAATCATTAAAAGATCATCTTCATCCAATATATACTTATGTTGTAAAGTGAGAAAATTTTGTCATTGAACAATCTCAATTTGTACATAGTTTTGACACCATTTTTACGTGTGATGAATGATAGATTCATGTTTATCAAGAGATGATGCTAGACTTCCAAAACTCTTGTCTATTTGATAGTATACTTGTATAAGTTGAGTTATAGATTATATGAGTTGGAAATAGAGTTACCTGGAGAGGTCACAGCTACCCCGTGAAATTAGTCGAGATGCACTCAACAATTTGATTCATACACCACTTGAATAAAAATGAGTTTTACCGAGGAATTTAAAATTCTTGAGTGTAAAGGTCACTAGATGTAGCACCTTGAGTTTCAAGAAGAACTAAAGAGAGTTCATTCAAGTCATTCCTAAGTTCTTTTATGTTTTGGGTCAACTTCAAACGACCATAACTTTCAGTACATGAAGAGTTAGGTGGCCCGTAAGATATCAAATGAAAGGTCTTCGAATTAGCTTTCCAACGCCACCAAGTTATTTAAGTTTTGAGTTCATATGAGTGAGATAAACCCTTTTGAAGTCAGGCTGTCTAATTAAGGAATGTTACCCAAAAATAGTGAGGGGTATTTTGGTCTTTTCCTTACCCAATCAGATATATTTCATTTTTAGTAAGGTTTTAGGGGTCTAAACTGATTTGGTTCAGTTTTATAATCTTAATATACACCTAGGGTTTTAGTTGAGAGTTCAAGAAGAGAAAAGAACAGAAAAGAAGAGAAAAGAGAAGAAAAAAGGAAAAGATCAAGGCGTTCATCAAGATTCTTGAGAGTTGTTGCGGATTTTTGCCATGGGTTCGATTCCTAAGAGGTATGTAAGTTTCCATAGTGTTTGTTTCGTTCACCCACACGCCAAACATGATTTTCATATTCGAATTCGTCCAAAAAGATTGAAAGATTTAAGTTCTTTATAGGTGTTCTTGAAGTTTCTTTCTAAATCTTGTTTTGTTGGGGTTTTGATGACTTCTTGAGATGAAAGTGAGTGTTTTGAGGGATGTATTGAGTATATTAGAGTGTATTTATGTTGAGTAATCAAATCTAAGTGACTGGGGAAGAAATTGTTCAATTCTAGGCGAGTTAGGGTGAGAAAAAGACCAAAGAAAGTCATCGGAGTTTTCTGGGTTGGGGCCTAGCACCCTACGCCAGCTAGTGCACCACAACCACACCTCTATAGGTAGAGAGTTGGTGCCCTGCGCCACTCAGTGCTCCAGGGTCGCCTGCCCCCACCCCTTCTCCATCGTTTTACCCGTTTGAGTCCTTTAAAAGGGTACCTTCAAGCCCTATCGATTCTAAACACTCTAAACTACTAATAAACACTTAGAAATCATTCCTAACATGATCATAACCTTGAATTCATAATTCAAATTCAAGGTAGATTGAAGAGTTGAGTTTTGAGAGTTTTTTTGAACATTTTGAGAACGTCCTTTTAGTCTTTTGATGAGTCTTCTACAATTTCTAATAACTTGTTTTAAGACTCGAGCAAGTGAGTATGAGAATGAGGAGAATGTATCTATGGGTCTACTTTATCATCACGAGATCCTTCATATCATGAACCATGACTCTTGAATTCATAATTCAAATTAAAGAGAGTTATGAGTAGAGTTCAATTGTGAATCATTTGAGATCAACTATCGATTTGAACTAAGTTTTAAGAAAGTATGAGAATGATAAGAGTTGTATATATGAGTTCCATATTGTTATTTAGACCCTCGAATCGAGTCGTTCATGCCCATAAATTCCACACGAACTTTATAAATTAAGCATCTTTGAGAGGAGTAATATCTTCAAGTTCTAAGTCTTGAGTATTGAATTCCTAACCCTTTTGATATTATATTCCTAATCATGGAACTATTACATGTTACCCATGAGGTCCTTGAGTTGAGTAGTTTATGCCCATAATTTCGCATGAACCTTATGATATAAGAAGTCTTGAGATGAGAAGTATCATTGAAGTTCTTGAGTTCTGAGTTGTTGAGTTCTGAGTATTGAGTTCTATCTATTGTTATTGAAAACCTTGAATTGAGTCGTTCACGTCCATAATTCAGCATGAACCCTATTTTAAGACGTCTTTTTACAAATTGTTTTAAAACTTGTTTTAAAGACTTGAGCATTAGTTTGAGAAAGAATAAAGTCGAGTTCAGGTTTCTTTTCAAAAGATTATATGGGAACTAAGTATTCCCAAAGAGTAAATGTTTTCACATTTAAACAAGAGAGGAAATACCGATTTCCAAAAGAGCTTTTGAACTAGTTTTTTGAGTAATAATCTCAAACCACAGAAAGAGTTATGTTTTTTTAAAACATATGAGCTAGTTACATTTTGGGAGTAGTATTGAGCACCGATATGGGGACGAGTTTGAGTTCAGATAATTCAAAGTGTCCATAAACCGTGTAGCCAGCATGGGTTGAAAAGGGTCATGCTTTTTAGATGATTCCTTAATGCTTTTAGCATAGACTAGTGGATCCACTTAATAGTAGGTTCTATACCCCAGCAAAGTATAGGATGGCCCTAGCAGCGTGAGACAAGACGTTGTATCATCACATAGCTCATAGTGATGGTTATCGGTTAAAGAAACTCCCACAAAGATATTTTTTATTCTTATATACACAGAATTTACTTTGTATTTTCATATACAAACAGATTTTATCTTGTATCATTACATACAAACTGAGTTACTATTACATTTTTCAATACATTGAGTTGTTTTCTACTCTTTTAAAAGCTTTCAATATATTGCACTTTTATTGTTGCTTTATATTGAGTTGAGTATCCAAAGTTGAATATCCAGAGTTGAGTACCCAAAGTCGAGTATCTTATTATTGAGTCGAGCCTTATTTCACTGAGTTGAATATCTTATCATTGAGTTGAGCCCTATTTTCTTTAAGTTGAATTGAACTATGTTTCTTTGAGTTAAGTTGAGTTGAGCGAGTTGAGAAGAGGTAAGTATGTTTCTATTCCACCAGTTCAAGCTTATGTTTATGCTTTATAATTCCCCTTACATGCTCGTACATTCCATGTACTGAGTCATTTGGCCTACATCATTTCATGATGTAGATATAGGTACTCAGGATTATCAACAGGCGCTTCGTTGATACCACATGTAGTTCGAGTTAGGTATGGTGGGCCTCCTTGCTTCTGGAGGATTACACTTGTACTTTCAGTTATATCAGTTGTTGGGATGTCGTGAATCTTGTCCCAACTTCCATCTTTGTCAGATAGAGGCTTCATAGATAGACAATAGAGTTTCAGAAGTCTGTTCATTCATTTTGTTAAATGTTTTAAAGACTTAAGTAGCCTACTTTATGGCGAGTTGAATATATTATTTTTATTCAGTTTTTAAGCTTTGTATTCTTGAGTTAGTCTTCTGTTTGTAGTCAGCCAGGATGAGGGTTCGCTTGGGGACCAACAATGGTTCTCGAGTGCTGACCACGTCCAGGGTGTAGGCTCGGGTTGTGACAAGCAAGAACACATATTGGGGGACAAGTAATTACTAGAGATACGAATGATTTTTGAACTTTCACTTTAAACCTAATTACATCTTGAAACATATAAAATGATTTTACTATTACTCCTTCTCATGACCTTTAATATTTTAATCATATTATGTATTCTTCTCTAGACTTCAGATATCTAGACTACTCTTGGATGACGTCTAAAGCATTGTGGATGAGACTAAGCAGGTCATCACATGTTGTACAAGTCAAACAAACAAACGAGTAGAAAGAGAAAAAGCTAAAGACTTTTGTTCCCACAAAAAGGAATTACTCAGGAAGGAAAATGAGCAAGAAAAAGAACTGTTTGACCAAGTGTGTTTACATAAGATTGTTTCTCAAGAATGAGTGGTAGATTTGTTTGTCATTAATAATGTCTTTCGCGTTATCACGCTTATCATTTTGAAATCTTTATAAACTGGTGAAATATTGGGTATAGTAATTAAAACAATCAAGGCAGATTTCTTGCCCCTCTTCGATGAGCTATTATCATATTTAATGCCTATGTTGGTAAGCGGAAGGATGGGGGGAGGTGTAACGTGTTCCTACTTAACTTCATTTCATTACCTTACTGAGAGGATCTGTCAAGGCTCAATGTTGTTTTAAGGCATCCACATGTTGTACTACTAAGTGTCAATGGGTTTAGTTCGTAAAGGGTTAAGTAGAAGGGTCTAAAAGACAAACTCATACAAGTACAAGGATCCATCAGACTATTTCGACCAATTATAATAGATGATGACATTGTAGTTCAAATGGTCCACAAAGCACTTCTAAGGAAATTTGGTGTGGAAACTCATGAGGCGAAAAATGGCCAAGAAGCGGTTCTTGCTCATCACACTTCACAATGGTGCATGCTTTGATCTGATTCTGATGAACATAGATATGTCAGTAATGAACGATCACCAAGTATGTATTTATAAACTCTGTATTCGATTTTTTTAAAAACATTTTAATTTTGATGTAATTCAAGTACAAACCTATTAGACATATTTTCTATTATGTAGGAAACTAAGGAACTTCGAGATATGCATGTTGGTAGCTTGATAGTGAGAATGACTTCCCACGAAAGAGAAGAAGAGAAGAAATCATTTGGATGTTGGCCTTGATTATTATTATCAGAAGCCACTTACTATTAATGCAGTTCGTGATCTTCTTGAGAAAATTAAAGGAAATGCTTATGTCTATCAAAACTATGTGGTTTGATCCATATGTTAATCTATAGAGAGATTAAGTAAATAAGTCCATGAAAAGTATGTATACCATACTTACAATTACTAATATATTAGTTTTGGTAAAATAAAAAACATAATAAACTTTAATTTTGATTAGGGAAAATAACTACATTAATTTCTTCTTAAACAAATAGGCATTTTAGTAGAATGAAAGAGAAGAACAGTGTAATATAAACGCAAGTTACAAATCTTAATTACTCATTGTCGTGTCTCTTGAGAATTTCTTCTCAACTTGGGCTTGACTATGCTTCTTGTTTTCTTACAAACAAATATATGAATATAATTAGGCATATTCTTTCATTAACATTTCAATTTTGTCATCATAAAAATATTTTATAAGGTAACACATTGGTTTGCAAAAGGAAAAATAATGATTTACTATTTTGGGTGAGTTGATCTAGAACAAATCTCGCAATTGAAAACAAGCTAAAAATACAATACAATACCAAACATAACATGCATGAGTAGAATTTTCACTAAAAGAAGTCAAAAGATTAACAAAAAATTACTTAGAATTAAGGAAATAAGAGATACTCTCTTGGGAAAAGAGTAGATTCGCTTATCTAATCTAAATTGACACTAGTAAATATAACACAAGGATTTATATTTTCACATTGTTAATATTTAAATAAATAAAAGGCAAATAAAATGGGAAATAGATGGAAAAAGAAATAGAAACACATAATTATAATGAGCTACAAAATTGAGAAATCAAATACAACTCACAAGAGAATGGGACCCCATTATCCCTTTGGAAACATCGCAGGGGAGGAAGAATGAAAGGTAACCTATGACATTAGGGAATTACGCTTTTTCTCCCACCTGTATTCATGAACAATATAAAAGGAATAAAGAGAAATAAAACAAAGAAAGGGATATCAATTCTCAAACTCTAAATTATAGTCTTTAAACTTGAGAAGTGTTGTGTTATTAATTCGATCTTCCATTTCAGGATTCAAGTAATTCTTCCAATCACCAACAATCCCTTTTCTGAAATAACTACCATTCGGAACTCCATAAATAACAAAGCCATTTTTGTTCACTTCCAAGTTCCTCAATCTCTCCAAACTACACCTCTACACTACTTTTTTGCAAATCCTCTTCCTTCTCAAATGGCTTCCCAAGAAACAATCCTAGTTCCCTCACCTGCTCTTTCGAGACCTTTATCCACTCTTTGTATTTTAAAATTAACATCTTCTCAGGCCTCTTCTGAATTTCTAGCCAATAAACCAACATATTTTCAAAATAAGGATTATATTGATGAAACCCTGTGCAAAACTTCTTAACCGCCTTTACCAAGGGATATGGTTCTTGATTTCCCTTGATGGTTGTGACTACTGTAACACCTTGTATTCGAAAAGAGACAAAAATACAGATTCTTAGAAGTTGCATGTGCCACAAACGGAAGCCACCTACGGACCATAGGTTGACCCACGGATCGTAGGTTGACCCACGGAACGTAGGTGGGGTCCGTGGTTGGCCACCTCAGCTCCTTCCCCAGAACCCCCAGAATTTCCAGTTAAGTCTAGACCAACAGCAAGACCTACAGACCATAGGTCGGACCATAGTTCGTGGTCCAAGGTCCATGGAGCGTGACCCTCAGCCCCAGTCTCTGAAGCCAATCGACGACTGACAGGACAGACTATCGGTCAGTCCATGGTCCGTTGGTCAGGCCCGTCTTGGCCCCGACAGCTTTTAAGTTAGGGTCATTTTGGTCTTTTCCCCTATGCGTTAGACATCTAAACTACATCATTTAATCCTAAAACTACGTAGTTTTGGTCAGTTTTAGCCTAGTGACTTAGTCAGAACTTACCCTAAGCGATTTATTCTCCAAAATTTGCCAAAACTAGAGCAAAAAGAAAAGAGATAGTCGACCAAGCCCTCTCCAAGAACGCAAAAATTTTCTTCAGTTCCAACCCCAAAATTGAAAGATTTCTCCATGGAATTCATCACAGAGTATGTGAGATTTCACTAGTGGATTCCTTCCATCCACTAGGTCTCTAGAATTCAGTCAGACTATTGATTCTCTATCTCTTGGTTAGACCTAGGGTTTCTAGAACTTTAGAGAATTGTTGTGATTTAGCTGTTATAGTATTCTTAATTTGATTATCAGGTTTTTGTAACATTATTGCTTAGCTTCTTGCATAAAACTCAGAACCCTAGTTGTGTAGATTCGTTTAGTTCATGAATTACACTAGCTAGGACAGATATACAGATATTGCCTCAGATTTCAAATGTTTCATTATCAGTATTTAAATGTTGCATTTTCAGTTAGCATCTCAGAATATTGAGCTATCCATATATTTCAGTTGTGTTGTAGTGTATTTATAGTTGGGAGTAGGCTTAACACCGAGTTGGAATAGGGTTCAGTTACCCTCATAGTCCCAGAACTACGTGCCCTCATAGGTTGATAAATCCCTCTATGGGCATCAGATTTTAGTGATCACACCAGTCATGCTTTTATACCCTTGGCAAGGTATATTGGGTTCTCTCAATGGGGAATATACATCGGACTCCACGTCTAGCTCACGTGGTTTTATGACGGTCAATAGGAGCTCCCACAGTTAGACTCTAGTGCATTTAACCAGGCTTTCAGATATATTTCAGAATTCAGTCTTAGCATGTTATGTACTTAGTAATTGCATTTAGTTTAGTTCATATTAAGTATATTTCAGCATATTCATCATGTTCAGATTAAATCATTGATCAGTACACTTGTTCAGTTATATGTTTGTTCAGTTTTTGCATGCTTAGTACCTTTCAAGTACTGACGCATACTCTACGCTACATCTTTTTGTGATACAGGTTCAGGTCCTCAGCATTTAGATCACGTGTAGATCGATTCTCGGTCCGTATATAGCAGCATCACTGGTGAGTCGTCATACTTCGAGGATAATAGACATGTTTTCTATTTCAGTCTTTCACTTTAGTTTCAGTTTTACTAAAGTTAGTCGGGACCATGTCCGAGCATCTCTAGTCAGTTAAAGGCTTATTTCAAACATAGATAGATTCAGCTTTAGTATTTTGACTTATAGTCCAGTATCATTAACTCTTGTTCAGTATTTATATATTCAGACCTATTTTGGTTATTCCCCATTATTCAGTTTATCTCATGTTTTAAGCTTCCACATAGTATCTTTTGTTTTGTTGTTTAAGTATGCTTTTGATATGCCAACACAGGGTTAGCTTAGGATCACTCGTGATCCTAGGTCCCGTGTTTACCTCAAAGGGGTAGCCTCGAGGCTTGAAAAACTTGGTATCAGAGCCTTAGGTTTAAGAGATCTAGGATGTATGAAAAATCGCACTAAGTAGAGTCCATTTCATGAGGGTGAAGCGCTCCACACCTATGAGGGGGAGGCTATGAAGTGTTTTAAGAAAAACTTCACTTTCTTGTTATTCTTATCATGCGTGGGTATGATCTCCTTTCAAATTTGATGTTATGTGTTTCAGATCATGCCTCCTCGTAGAGATTACGCAAGGAATGCTAATGCCCGCAATGCTAACGCAATTCCTCAAATCCCAAACTATGAGGTTTCGAATGCAGAATTTCAGAATGCTATCCAACTTTTGGCTCAGAATGTGGCCAATCAAAAAAACGAGCAGGTTCAATTTCTATAAATACTAGTGGTGGATCAGTGGCAGCTAGGTTCTAAGATTTTGTTCGGATGAACCTGCCTGAGTTTTTAGGGTCACAAGTTGGTGAAGACCCCTAGAATTTCATTGATGAGGTCAAGAATATCTTTGGAATGATACAAGTGACTGGAAAAGATAGGGTAGAGTTGGCATCCTGCCAACTTAAGGATGTGGCTCACATTTGGTTCACATAGTGGAAGGAAAATAGGGGTGAGAATGTAACTCCAATGACTTGGGAGTGTTTTATTGGAGTTTTTTTGGACAGGTTCCTCCCAAGAGAATTGAGGGAGGCTAAGGCATAGGAATTTATGAATTTGAGGCAAGGTTCAATGTCAGTCTAGGAGTACGGACTCAAGTTCACCCATCTCTCCAGGTATGCTCCATATATATGGTTGCTGATCCCAGGGCACAAATGAGTAAGTTCCTATTTGAGGTATCTGACTTGGTAAATACAAAGTGCAGAAATGCTATGTTGTTAGAGGACATGAATATCTCTAGGCTCATGACTCATGCTCAGTAGGTTGAAGAAGATAAGCATAGAGAACTAGCTAAGGACAACAAAAAGGCTAGAATAGAGAACTATGAATACTCTCAGCAGAAATAGGGTGGTGGAAATCGCTCGCAGTTTTAGCAAAGGTCTTCAGCTCCAGCACCTTCATCAGCTAGTGCTCCGTCCCTCAAGTTTAGACATGATCAAAATGGTAGGGCATCAGCCTCTAAGTCTCAAGGCAGTGTTTCAGGTAACAAGACCTACCCAACTTGTCCAAAGTGTGGTAAGAACCATCCAGGCGAGTGTCTTACAAGCAAGCAATGATGTTTTGGTTGTGGTCAGACTGGTCACAGGTTGAGAGATTGCCCTTCTTCTAAATAGAGACAAGGAGGTAACAATAGTAGGGCTCAGTCTACAGTCCCAACAGCACCAGCAGGTCGCCCAACTCAGCAGGGTGCTTCATCTGGTACAAGTGGAGGTCAGCGCCAGAACAGGTTGTATACTCTCCAAGCTTGCCAGGATCAGGAAGATTCTCCTGATGTGGTTATTGGTACTTTACGAGTCTTTCATTCAGATGTTTATGCTTTGTTAGATCCAGGGGCTACTGTCCTTTGTAAATCCGTATATAGAAGTGAACTTTGATGTCAATCCAGAAACTCTCTCAAAACCCTTCTCAGTCTCTACTCCACTTGGTGACCCAGTTATAGCTAGACGGGTATACAAAAATTAACTTGTCACAGTCTCTCAGAAAGTCACCTCAGCTGATCTTGTAGAGTTAGAAATGGTAGACTTTGATATCATTTCTAGGCATGGATTGGTTACATTCCTTTTATGCCTCAATCGATTGTCGAACTAGGATCATTCGTTTTCACTTTCCAAGTGAACCAGTATTAGAGTGGAAGGGTAGTAGCTCAACGCATATGGGTTGATTTATCTCGTACCTTAAGGCCAAGAAGATGATCTCTAAAGGGTACATATATCATCTTGTTTCGGTTAAGGATTCAAGCTCTGAAACCCCAACTATTGAGTCAGTTCCAGTAGTAAATGAGTTTCCAAAAGTGTTTCCAGAAGATCTTCCCGGAGTTCCTCCTGAAAGGGTAAAAGACTTCATAATAGATCTCCTTCCAGATACCCAGCCTATTTTGATTCCTCCTTACAGAATGGCTCTAGCTGAGCTTAAGGATTTGAAGGAACAATTAAAAGACCTTCTAGATAAGGGTTTCATCTTGCCTAGTATTTCTCCATGGGGTGCTCCGATGTTGTTTGTGAAAAAGAAAGATGGTTCTCTCAGCATGTGCATTGACTATCGACAATTGAACAGTCACATTCAGGAATAAGTACCATATCCCCAGGATTGATGATTCTTTGTAACACTCTGGAAACTAGTAGGCTAAACTAGAGCTTAACATAAGGGTTAGAGTCGTAAATGTACCTCCCCATACTTAGAAATTAAGGTTTTCATGTTAGAAAGTCAATGTACGACCCCCAAGGACCAACCATGGGTCCTTGAGGAAGACCTAGAAAATGGCATGGACAGTGACCCACGAAGGGGACCTACACCCTGTAGGTCCATCCAAGCCCGTGGGTGAGGATCCATGGGTGGTAATCCTAGGAACCAAGCCCCATAATCAAACCATGGTTCACCATCATGGGATGTGGGTCCAACCACGGTCCGTCAATGGTGGGTCGTAGGTGAGGCTTGGAACTGCTTTTTGGCAATTAAATTTAGGGGCACTTTGGGGTTTTCCAATTTTAGTTAATATTAAGTGACGTCATGTTATACTAATTTAGACTAACTATATAAGGATTTGAAACCCCTAAATTAAATCATTTAACTCATTCTTCCAATTCCCAAAAGAAAGACCAAAATCCTCTCCAAATATTCTCTCTCTAAAGCTTTAAGGAAGAAGAAAGAAGTTGGAGCTAGGGTTCAAGGAGCAAGGTTTTGTTCTCAAATTCATTGGATTTCATTGCTAAGCTATGGTAGCTCTTCATCCATGGATAGAATTCATCCATGGAGCCCCTTCAAAACCTAATTTCAAAGATAAAAATTCCCCAAAATCTAGGGTTTGACTCCAAGTCATGGATTCCTTTCAAAAATGATTCTAATGATTGAATTACTTTATATTATGATTGAATTGATTATTTATTATGGTTATTATGTTGAAATCCCCAAGAATCCATGAAATCCCCATATTTCCAATTTATGACCTTGTGATGTGGGTGAATTGATGAAAGAAGGATATTATGAGATTATGCTTGTAGTAATTGAGTTGTTTGAATTATGTTATTATTCATGTATAATGTAGTGAATTCTAGATATGTTGATTGAATATGATCTTTGATCCTTAAAGGGAAAAGTATGAGAATTATGAATGATTATGAGATTTGTGTATATGATTTAAGAACACTTTGAGAGTAAAGTGATTATGATTATGATCTAGTTGTTGTGTTGTTGAAAGTTTATCCTCATATACAGACTTATACATGATTATGATATGATGTGACAGGTTTTCCCATAATAGGATTATTCTAGGGTTGAAAGGATTTCTCACCTATTGAATCTATATGTAGACATGGATGGTGAAAGGTTATTCTCACGCATGATCTAATGAGATATCTTATGAATTATGTTGGATTGAGTGTCAAGACATTCTTCCATGAATATGAACTTATGTCAAGACTTAATATGTAATCAGTGGGAATCAATGCTTAACACCGAGTGAATATTGAATATGAGATGGAAGCTTTTACGCTAGTTGAGTCCGGCTTCCCAATGAAAGATTCTACACTAGTTGAGTCCGGCTTTCCAAATGGTTTCCTTCTACCTTAGTTGAGTCTGGGTTCCCAAAGTATGTATCTCATGAGATGGAAACCTTCTATGTTAGTTGAGTTCAGTTTTCTATTAGCAATCTTCTTATCCCATAAATAATGTGCCCTCATATGTTATATAGCTAGTGGATCCACCTAAGCTAAGAGTATGGTTCTACCTTAGGCAAGTAGGACAACCCCTTTTCGGTGTGGGGTAGACATCGAATTCCATGTTAAGCTCGCATGGTCTATGTCGGGTAAGGCTTATCCCTACTATGACAACAATATGAATAAGAATATGAATTATGAACTATGGTTACTCAAGAAGTGTTACATAGTGTGGGTGAGATTTATGGGATCTTATTCATGCATTGCACAAGAATTCTTTGAGGGTATTTATGATATGTTCCTCTTATGTTATGATGATCTATGTAATGAATATGCTTATGACTTATGCATTTCCACTATCTTCATAATGATGTTGTAAGTTAGTAAATTACATGCATTCAACTAAGATGTCCCTTTTAGCATGTTTTCATGGTTTTTATGCATGGCTATCATACTTAGTGCATTTTTGTACTAACCCATGTTTTTCCTACATTTTCCACAAGTGTAGGGTCCGGTTCTCAAGGTGGTCATCATTGTTGCTAAATCTTGGATTTGCTTATTCTCCTAGCTTGTTGGTGAGTCCTCATGATTCAAGGATGGATGTTATCTTAGTAGTTCTTTTCTTGTATTTCCTTTTCAGATTATATTGTATGGGCTATGTCCTTATTTGATTCAGGTATTGTAATAGATGGCTATGTTGAGACAAGTCTAGACTTCTACTTTCCTTTATGAAAATTTTGGACTTGAAATGTTTTTATCGTTCTATGCTTATGTTATGATATGCTAAGTCGCTTACATGGTGCCTTTCAGGATTCTATATGTCTTGTTACATCTAGGGGGTACCCATGGGTCGTGATAAACTTGGTATCAGAGCACGAGGTTTAGAATAATTCTAGGATGATGTATCATAAGCCACGTCTAGTAGAGTCTCCCTCATAAGTGTAAAGCGCTCCAGATTTATGAATGAGAGGCTACAAGATGATTAGGAAACTACACTTCTTTCATTCTTCTTAAGTCATTCCATAGAGTTTAACTCTATAAATTCCCTCTCCTAATCATTCTCTTGTGTCTTCAGGACATGAATACACGAAGGGCTAATGCTAAAAGGATGGAGGATGACAATGTGAATCAAGGAGCTCCTCTTCAAGCTAATCAAGATCCGGTTGATCATTTGGTTGAGAATGTGACCCATGCGGAGTTTAGGTCTACTATCCAAATGTTGGCTCAAGTCGTGACAGCTCAAGCCAATAGAGAAGTTGTGGCTCCGGTGAATCTTAATGTGAATTCGATTGCTTCAAGGGTTAGGGATTTTGCTCAAATGAACCCTCCCAAATTTTATGGCTCCAAAGTGGAAGAGGATCCCCAAAGGTTTATTGATAAGGTTTATAAAGCTCTTGCTATTATGGGGGTGTCTTCGGAAGATAAGGCGGAGTTAGCCGCCTACCAACTAAAAGATGTTGCTCAAGTATGGTATGATCAGTGGAAAGGTGGAAGACATGTAGGAGCGGGCTCGGTAGGATGGGAATTGTTCAAATCGGCATTTCTTGATAGATTATTTCCCTAAGAGTTGAGAGAATCTAAGGTGGAAGAGTTTATTAACCTTCGTGAAGGAAGTATGAGCGTAAAAGAGTATGCCCTAAAATTCACTCAATTGTCCAAGTATGCTCCGACTATGGTGGCGAATTCGAGGGATAAGTGAGTAGGTTTTTGACAGGTGTGTTCGACTTGGTTAAAAAACAATGTCGTACGGCAATGCTCCATCATGACATGGATATCTCAAGGCTTATGGTGTATGCTCAACAAATTGAGGAGTCAAAACTCAAGGAAAAGAATAGGGAAGTGAAAAGATCTAGTACCGGTGATGGGAACTTCTCCAGTGATAGGTCTGATGGATAAGGTCGACCAAGGTTTAGGCAAAGGTTTTCCAACCAAGGCTCCTCTAGTGCTCCAAGGGTCAACAAGGATAGGGTTTCCAACCCCAAACCTCATGGAGGTAATAGTGGTGGTTCTTATGTGGCTAGGCCTAATTGTGCAAAATATGGAAGAAAGCATGATGGTAAGTTCCTAGTTGGCACCGATGGGTGCTTTAGTTATGGGAAGATTGGCCACAAGATGAGAGATTGTCCGATGCTCAATGTTAAGGGAAGATAAGATAAACAAGCTTCTCCAAGTGGTTCGAACTCTAATGCGCCAAAGCAAAACCGCTTTTATGCTCTTTAATCCCGAGGTGACCAAGAGAGCTCTCCGAATGTGGTGACCGGTATGTTAAAAGTATTTTCTATTGATGTATATTCCTTGTTAGATATCTGTGCCACTTTGTCCTTTGTGACACCTTTTGTGGCAATGAAGTTTGATATACTCCCCAAAGTGTTAGTAGAACCTTTTTCGGTCTCTACCCCGTTTGGTGATTCTGTGGTGGCAAGGAGGGTTTATAGAAGTTGTCCCATTTACTTATCCCATAGAGTTACTTTGGTGTATTAAGTAAAGTTAGACATGTTATACTTTGATGTGATTTTGGGTATGGATTGGTTGCATGCACGTTATGCCTCTATAGGACTCGGGTGGTTAGATTCCAATTTTCAAATGAGCCTATCTTAGAGTGGAAGGGGCGAAATTCTATACCTAGGCATAAATTTGTCTCTTATCTTAAAGCTAGGAAGATAATCTCCAAAGGGTGTATTTACCATCTTGTTAGGGTGTGGGATGTTGAATTCGAAACCACTTCTCTAGAGTTGGTTGAGCTAGTAGATGAGTTCTCAAAAGTATTTCCGTATGATTTACCCGGTATTTCTCCCGAGCAGGAAATAGATTTTGGTATTGACCTTTTACCGGATACGCAACCTATCTCTATTCCTCCTTATTGAATGGCTCCAATGGAGTTAAAAGAGTTGAAAGAGCAATTAAAGGATTTGCTAGATAAGGATTTTATCTGACCAAGTATCTCTCCATGAGGTGCTCCCGTGTTGTTTGTTAGAAAGAAAGATGGGTCTCTTAGAATGTACATTGATTATCGTCAATTCAAAAAAGTGGCCATCAAGAACAAATATCCTCTTCCGAGAATTGATGATTTGTTTGACCAACTTCAAGGGGATAGTTGTTTCTCTAAGATTGATCTTCATTCGAGTTATCACCAATTGAGGGTGAGAGGGGTTGATATTCCCAAGATGGCTTTCTGAACTCGATATGGTCATTATGAATTTCTTGTAATGTTATTTGGGTTGACTAATGCTCCGGCGGCTTTTATGGATTTGATGAATAGAATGTTCATTCAATACCTAGACATGTTTGTGATTATGTTTATCGATAATATTTTGATCTATTCAAGGAGTGAGAATCAACATGTGGGCCATTTGAGAATTGTGTTGCAAGTTCTTAAGGACCAACAACTTTTTGCAAAGTTTAGCAAGTTTGAATTTTGCTTAAGGTCTGTAGCTTTCCTTGGTCAAATTGTGTCAAGCAAGGGTATTGAGGTAGATCCTAAGAAGACGGATACGGTCAAAAGTTGGCCTAGAACTCTAACTCCTTCCGACATTAGAAGCTTTTTGGGTTTGGCCGGTTACTATAGGAGGTTTGTTGAGGGGTTTTCCTCCATTGCTTCTCCGTTGATGGCTTTGACTCAAAAGAAAGCTAAGTTTGTGTGGTCGGAAGCTTGTGAGAAAAGTTTCCCAGAGTTGAAAGATAGACTTACTTCCGCTCCGATTTTGACCTTACCGAAGGGTACGAATGGTTTTGTTGTATATTGTTATGCCTCTAGAGTGGGGTTGGGATGTGTCCTCATGCAAAACGGTAAAGTGATTGCCTATGCTTCAAGGCAATTTGAAAGCCTTGAAAAGAACTATCCTACCCATGATCTTGAATTAGCGGTGATTGTGTTTTCCTTAGATATATGGAGGCATTATTTGTATGAGGTCCATGTGGATATTTTTACCGATCACAAGAGTCTTCAATATGTGTTTAGTCAAAAGGACTTGAATCTTCGACAACGAAGATGGTAAGAACTTTTGAAGGATTATGATATGAGTGTCCTTTATCACCCCAGAAAAGCTAACGTGGTGGCGGATGCACTTAGTAGATTGTCCATGGTAGTGTGGCTCATGTAGAGGATGAAAAGAAAGAATTGGTTTATGATGTGCATAGGTTGGCCCGACTATGTGTCCAACTAGTGGATTCCACTAAGTGTGATGTCATGGTCCATAATGGTTTTGAATCGTCCTTTGTGATGGATGTGAAGCCTAAGCAAGGCCTTGATCCTATATTAGTTGAGTTGAAAGAGTCGGTACTTAAGAAGTCCATTGAGGCTTTCTCCCAAGGGGGATATGGGGTGCTTAGGTACCAAGGTCAGTTATGTGTTACGGATGTTAATGGTTTGAGGGAACAAATTTTAGAGAAAGATATTGCGGGATTTGTAGCCAAATGTCATAATTGTCAACAAGTTAAGGTTGAGCATCAAAGGTCGGGAGGCTTGTCCCAAGATATAAGTATTCCCACTTAAAAGTGGGAAGATGTAAATATGGACTTTATTGTGGGTTTGCCTCGCACCTGAAGGCAACATGATTATATTTGGGTCATTGTATATCGGATGAAAAAATCAGCCTACTTTATTCCCGTCAAGGTTTCTTTTTCGGCGAAAGACTATGCTAAGTTGTATATAAGGCAAATAGTGAAATTGCATGGAATTTCTCTATCTATTATTTCTGATCGGGGTAATCAATTTACTTTTCACTTTTGGAAGTCATTCCAAAAAGGGCTTGTTACTAAAGTTAAGCTTAGCACGACTTTTCATCCCCAAACCGATGGGCAAGTGGAGCGTACTGATGAGTCCACAAATTGGACTCATTTAGGGCGATATTTTGATAAAATTAGTCTCCTCAAATGCATACTTTATCTCAATATCTAATGAAAACCCTTAAGTTTCAGGTATTTGGGTTTGAGGTAAAGCATGGACACTACTTAGCAAAAAATGAACAAAGGCAGCTAAATGAAAGAAGAAATGAAGATCTGAGAATCGCCGAACCCATTCAGCGAATCGCCAAAAGGTCTTATCCTCGCCTTTTATTCCAGTGTGTTGAGCCCTGAAAGAAAGGATCAAATCGGTGGTGAAAAGGAGTAGTCGGCGTATCACCGAGCAGTTCCGTGAAGCAGTACTATGTCGCCCAATGATCCAAAACACGACAATGTTGAAAGATAAAGCAAGACAACAATGAAACCTACCAAAGGGCGGATCGCCGAGTTGATCGGTGATATCAACTAATGACGCTGAATGATTCGCTGCAACACAGATTTTTGAAAACTATAAATACTCATTGAGAGTTGTAGCTTAATATCAGATTTTTAATATAGAATTTTTAACACAGGATTTTGAGCTCTAAGTTTGGAGAGGGTTTTGAAGAACTTGAAGTTTTAAAGGGTTTCAACTCCAAGAATTTAGACTTGGGTCTTGTGGATTCTTTACTCTTTGCTTGTTTTAAGACTTAAATCTTCATACCCATTTGAATGCAAACTCATATTAGTATAAATTTCTATCTCTTTTACATGTGTAGCTAAAACCCCAATTCTTGGGGTGTGATTTTGTGAATATGGGTTAGATTAATTGTTGGGTCTTGCTTGCTGATGGTTTATTTGTGCTGAAAATTTGATTTTGTTTAGTAGTTGTGGTGGAACTTAATGAAATTGTAGTTGCAAATACGATTTCACCTTTGTGTTTTTGGCTTGCTCGAGAGAGAGGTCGTAAAGCTAAGACTACAAAATTGATGGCCGGTGGGAGTGGGTTGACATGAGGTTCAGCTCGAGAGAGTGAACCCTAGTCCTTCTCCCACACACTCAGCTCAAGAGAGTGAGTGGGCTAAAGCGGAGGTTGTTCTTCATGCGGCAAGTGGGTGTCCGAGAGGAACCCATTTGATTCGGGGTAAGTTGCTCGAGAGAGAATTTACCCCCACTATAGTCTAGCCTAGTCACAAATACTCAACGGATTTACTATCAAAAGCATGTACCAAATAGTCTAGTCTAACCCGTATTCCTATCGCATCTCAAGAATCCCATCTCCTTGATTAGTACTCCTTTTATTTTTGTTGTTTTTGCTTACTTGTCACAAACCCCAATTGATAATTGACGCTTGTGTCACCCCTTAGATTTAGCATGTTTATATTCGATAATGTTTTTAGCTATGACTAATTAGAAATTTATTTTATTTTTCTATTAATTCTCAAGCCCACTTCCTTGGCACTCGACCCCAACCCTTGGTTGGGATACTTTACTATTGTACGATCGTAGACCGATTAGCCAGGATCCCCTCTTTACCTCCCTCTTTGTCTTTCTTTATTTTACATTTTGGATTCTGTGTTATTTGCATTTGAAGACAAATGTTTTTATTTGTGGTGTGGTGAGGCCCACCTTTGTTTATATTTGCGTTTTGTGGTTAAATTGTGGTTACACTGCTTTCTGTGGATGTTTGAGCTTGTGGATCCTTTTATTTTAAATTGCAAAATGATTTTGACCCGTCCAAAAATTTTTGCCACCTCTCATGTGTTGAATGTGGCTGTTCTAATGTAAAATTTGAGTCTCGGTTCCGATCAATACTGATGACTTGAATAGTGTTTTCAATCGAACGAACATGAATGTGCGGCTACGATGAGGCCAAATGAAGTTGCATAGACAATATGTTAACTCTTTGCATCTCGTTATGACTAGCCTAGTATCGAATTGAGTCTCTTGTGATGATCATTGCACACTAGCAAAAGTGTGGAGTCTTGTTTGACTTATAGAGTTAATGCCTAGTGTGATGAGCTTACCTGTGAACTATGAATGATGGATCCTAGAATTTACCCCGTTGGTCCGGTCAACTAAGTGATGCTTTCTCTTGATATGATCTTAGGCAACTTCTAAGAGTGTGAGCAAATTTGACATATACCTATTTTGTGACCTACCTTGTAAGTGTGTGAACCGCTTTTGAACACCCCTTGAGCTTTCCCTTTCTTTGGAAGAAACTTGATGAAAACAATGACCTTTCTTTATCCATCACCCATAATCCTCGTGAAGTTGTGGTTAGTTGAATAGCCAACTTAGGAAAAGCCTAAGTTGGGGGTGTGGTGAAAAGATAAGGGCAAGTCAAGAAGTGGAAGGAAAGTCTCCTTTAACCCATGGTGTTGAGAAAAATGGAACCCCTCCATATAAGAAAAAAAAATGGAAAAAGAAAAAGAAAAAGAAAAAGAATGAAAAAGAAAGTTGTGGAATAAAGTACAAAAGAAATGGGGTTTCCAAACAATTCATGGAAAGTGAATAATAGGATGACTTATGAACACTAAAGAAAATGATGAAGGAAGAGGAAAGGAAGTGTTGTGAGTACCACATTTCATGAGGATGAAAGTCACTGAGCCTAAATGACCATACCTTTGCACTCATCCCCATTAGAAGCCTTTAAAAGACCTTTTTGATCTTGAGTGAGCTGAAGCAAGTGTGATTGGAAAATACGGGCAAACCTATGAGTGAAATAATGCATTGTGTTCTTCTTAGTGAATGTGAGTGTTGCCTCTGATTCTGAATCTTTAAACTGTGAACCATTGTGTGAATATGGAATCATTCTTTGTGTGAGGGCATTTCAACACTATAGTTGAGCTTGAACTTGCATTTGAAGGAAGTATTGTGAGCTCGAGATTCTTTGATATTGGTGAGTCACAACTTGAATCTTTGAGTGCACATTTGATCTTTGCATCAGTAAATTGAGTCTTGTTGTGTGCATTCATGATTCATTCTTGTCTAGCACTATTCGAGACACCCTTTTTGAATGGTTGAACTTGAGTTTGCTTGAGGACAAGCAAAAGTTTAAGTTGAGGTGTTGATGAGTCCACAAATTAGACTCATTTAAGGCTATATTTTGATAGAATTAGTGTCCTCAAATGCATATTTTACTCAATATCTTTTGAAAACCCTTAAATTTCAGGTATTTGGAGTTTGAGGGAAAACATGGACACTACTTAGCAAAAAAGGAACAAAGGCAGCTGAAAGAATGAAGAAATGAAGATCTGAGATTCGGCGAATTGCCAAAAGATCTTATCCTCGCCTTTTGTTCCAGTGTGCTGAGCCCTGAAAGAAAGGATCAAATCGGTGGTGAAAAGGAGTAGACGGGGTGTCGACGAGCAGTTCCGCGAAGCAGTACTATGTCGCCCAATGATCCAAAACACGATGATGCTGAAGGATAGAGCAAGACGACGATGAAACCTACCAAAAGGAGGATCGCCGAGTTGATCAGCGATCTCAACTAACGACGCCGAATGATCCGCTGCAGCACAGATTTTTCAAAACTATAAATACTCATTGAGAGTTATAGCTTAATATCATATTTTTAATATAGAATTTTTAACATAGAATTTTAAGCTCTAACTTTGGAGAGGGTTTTGAAGAACTTGAAGATTCAAAGGGTTTCAACTTCAAGAATTTGGACTTGGGTCTTGTGGATTCTTCACTCTTTGCTTGTTTTAAGTCTTAAATATTCATACTCATTTGAATGCAAACTCATATTGGTATAAATTTCTATCTCTTTTACATGTGTAGCTAAAACCCCAATTATTGGGGTGTGATTTTGTGAATATGGGTTAGATTAATTGTTGGGTCTTGCTTGCTGATGGTTTATTAGTGCTGAAAATTTGATTTTGTTTAGTAGTTGTGGTGGAACTTAATGAAATTGTAGTTGCAAATACGATTTCACCTTTGCGTTTTTGTCTTGCTCGAGAGAGAGGTCGTAAAACTAAGACTACTAAATTGATGGCCAATGGGAGTGGGTTGACATGAGATTCAGCTCGAGAGAGTGTACCATAGTCCTTCTCCCACACACTCATCTTGAGAGAGTGAGTGGGCTAAGGCAGAGGTTGTTCTTCATGCGGCAAGTGGGTGTCCGAGAGGAACCCATTTGATTCGGGGTAAGTTGCTCGAGAGAGAATTTACCCCCACTATAGTCTAGCCTAGTCACAAATACTCAACGGATTTACTATCAAAAGCATGTACCAAATAGTCTAGTCTACCCGTATTCCTATCACATCTCAAGAATCAGGTCTCCTTGATTAGTACTCCTTTTATTTTTGTTGTTTTTGCTTACTTGTCACAAACCCCCATTGATAATTGACGCTTGTGTCACCCCTTAGATTTAGCATGTTTATATTCGATAATGTTTTTAGCTATGACTAATTAGAACTTAATTTTATTTTTCTATTAATTCTCAAGCCCACTCCCTTAGGACTCGACCCCAACCCTTGGTTGGGATACTTTACTATTGTACGATCGTAGACACTTGCATTGGAAGTTGTGTCTTGATTATGCAAACATCACATACCATCCAAACATTGAAAGATATGTTAAGGGCATGTGTAATAGACTTCAAGGGTGATTGGGATGACCACTTGCCATTAATAGAGTTTGCCTACAATAATAGCTATCACTCAAGTATCGGTATGGCTTTTTTTGAAGCCTTGTATGGTAGGATATGTAGGTCTATGGTTGGTTGGTTTGAGTCGGGTGAAGTTTCTTTGATAGGTCCCGAGCTAGTGTATGAAACCATTGAGAAAGCTCATCTTATTAGATAGAGGTTGAGAATGGCTCAAAGTAGACAAAATTCTTATGCCGATGTGAGAAGAATGGATCTAGAATTCTAAGTTAATGATTGGGTCTATTTGAAAATCTCACCCATGAAGGGTGTGGTGAGATTTGGCAAGAAAGGGAAACTTAGTCCCCGATATGTAGGCCCATACCAAATTTTTAAACGTATTGGGAAAGTTGCCTATGAGTTGGATTTGTCAAATAAGTTGGCCCCGGTTCATCCGTATTTCATGTTTCTATGCTTAAGAAGTGTATTGGGATTTGGCATCCATTATTCCCCTAGAAGGGTTGGGAGTTGACGAAAGTCTTTCATATGAAGAGGTTCCGGTAAAGATCATAGACCGGAAAGTCAAGAGACTGAGAAACAAGGAAATAGCTTCCGTGAAAGTTTTATGGAGAAATCACTTAGTTGAGGGTGCTACTTGGGAGGTCGAGGCCGATATGAAGTGTCGATATCCTCATCTCTTTCCTTTTACTCCTATTAAAGCTTGAGGTAAGTAGTTCCTCTTGAGTTTTAGTGTTTTGGGAGTAATGTGTGTTATATGTGTTTTTCCATGATTTCCTTATGTTATGTATGTTCTTGAGAAATTCATGTTTAGTAAGAAAATGAGTTTTTATGATTGATTTTCCTCATGTTGTTGTGCATTGAGTAAGAGTTGCCTATTTGACTTCATGAGATAAATTGATGAACATGCTTTAGTATGCTTTTGACAGTAATTTCATATTGGCTCCATGATATTTTGTTGAGCATACTTTTAGTTGGAGAAGGTAGTTCCTCCTATGAATATGAGAATTGTTGAGTTTCATGCATAATGGGTAGTTAGATGTAGTTCATACTTCCTTGTGTTTGCATTGATTATTTTTTAGATGGAGTTGAAGTTTCCTCCTTTGAATTGTGCATTATTTTGATGTTTCATGCATAATGGGCTCCTAGTCTTGAGTCTTTACTTCCGTAAGGTGTCTAGATCGTCATGCGAGGACGAATGATCCCTAGGGGGAGATATTGTAACACTCCAGAAACTAGTAGGCTAAACTATAGCTTAACATGAGGGTTAGAGTCATAACTGTAACTTCCCGTAGTTAGAAATAAAGGATTTCATGTTAAAACGTCAAGGTACGACCCCCAAGGACCAACCATGGGTCCTTGAGGAAGACCCTAGAAAATGGCCTGGACAGTGACCCACGAAGGGGACCTACGCACCGTAGGTCCATCCAAGCCCGTGGATGAGGAGCCGTGGGTGGAGGTCCCAGGAATCAAGGCCCAGAACCAAACCACGATTCACCAGCACGGGTTGTGGGTCCAACCACGGTCCATCAGTGGTGGGTCGTGGGTGAGGCCTGGAACTGCTTTTTGGCAGTTAAATTTAGGGGCACTTTGGGGTTTTCCAATTTTAGTTAATATTTAGTGCATCGTTTTATACTAATTTAGACTAACTATATAAGGATTTTCAACCCCCAAAATTAAGTCTTGTAACTCATTCTTCCAATTCCAAAAAGAAAGACCCAAATCCTCTCCAAATATTCTCTCTCTAAAACTTCAAGGAAGAAGAAGAAGAAGGAAGTTGGAGCTAGGGTTCAAAGAGAAAGGATTTCTTCTCAAATTCATTGGATTTCATTGCTAAGGTATGGTAGCTCTTCATCCATGGACAGAATTTATCCATGGAGCCCCTTCAAAACCTCAGTTTCAAAGATAGAAATTCCCCAAAAGCTAGGGTTTGACTCCAAATAATGTATTCCTTTCAAAAATGATTCTAATGATTGAATTACTTTATATTATGATTGAATTGATTATTTATTATGATTTTTTTTGTTGAAATCCCCAAGAATCCATGAACTCACGATATTCCCAATTTATGACCTTGTGATGTGGGTGAATTAATGAAAGAAGGATATTATGAGATTATGCTTGTAGTAATTGAGTAATTTGAATTATGTTATTATCCATGTCTAATTTAGTGAATTATAGATGTGTTGATTGAATATGATATTTGATCCTTAAAGGGTAAAGTATGAGAATTATGCATGATTATGAGATTTATGTAGATGCTTTAAGAACACTTTGAGAGTGAAGTGATTATGATTATGATCTAGTTGTTGTGTTGTTGAAAGGTTATCCTCATATACACACTTATGTATGATTATGATATGATGTGAAAGGTTTTCTCACAATAGGATGATTCTAGGGTTGAAAGTCTTTCTCAACTATTAAATCTATATGTAGACATGGACGGTGAAAGGTTATTCTGATGCATGATCTACTGAGCTATCTTATGAATTTTGTTGGATTGAGTATCCAAACATTCTTCCATGAATATAAACTTGAGTCAAGACTTAATATGTAATTTGTGGGAATAAAGCTTAACACCGAGTGGATATTGAATATGAGATGGAAGCTTTTACGCTAGTTGAGTCCGGCTTCCCAATGAAAGCTTATACACTAGTTGAGTCTGGCTTTCCAAATGGGTTCCTTCTACCTTAGTTGAGTCCGGGTTCCCAAAGTATGTATCTCATGAGATGGAAACCTTCCACCTTACTTGAGTCCGGGTTTCTAGTAGCAATCTCCTTATCCTATAAACTATTTTCCCTTATAGGTTATTTAGCTAGTGCATCCACCAAAGCTAAGAGTATGGTTCAACCTTAGGCAAGTAGGACAACCCTTTTTCAGTGTGGGGTAGACACCAGATTCCATGTTAAGCTCACATGGTCTATGTCGGTTAAGGCTTATCCCCACTATGAAAACAATATAAATAAAAATATGAATTATGAACTATTGTTACTCAAGAAGCTTTACTTAGTGTAGGTGAGATTTATGGGGTCTTATTCATGCATTGCACAAGAAAGCTTTGAGGGTATTTATGATATATTCCTCTTATGTTATGATGATTTATGTAATGAATATGCTTATGACTTATGCTTTTTCTCTATCTTCTTAATGATGTTTTAATTTAGTAAATTGCATGCATTCAACTAAAATGTCCTTTTTAGCATGTTTTCATGGTTTTTATGCATGGCTATCAAACTTAGTGCATTTTGTACTAACCCATGCTTTTCCTACATTTTCCACAAGTATAGGGTCCGGTTCTCAAGGTGGTCATCATTGTGGCTTAAGCTTGGATTTGCTTATTCTTCTAGCTTGTTGGTGAGTCTTCATGATTCGAGGACGGATGTTATCTTGTAGTTTTATTCTTGTATTTCCTTTTGGATTATGTTGTATGGGTTGTGTCCCTATTTGATTCAAGTATGTAATAGATGGCTATGTTGAGATAAGTCTAGACTTCCACTTTCCTTTAATGAAAATTTGGACTTGAAATGTGTTTTTACTCTTTTTTGTTCTATGCTTATGTTATGATATGCTAAGTGGCATACATTGTGCCTTTCAGGGTTCTATGTGTCTTGTTACATCTAGGGGGTACCTCTGGGTCATGACACTTGTTCGACCAACTTCAGGGTGCTAGTCATTTTTCAAAAATCAACTTCATATCATGTTATCATCAGCTTAAAGTTAGAGGTAGTGACATCCCAAAAACAGCCTTCAAAACTTGGTATGGTCATTATGAATTTGTAGTTATGTCTTTTGGACTAACCAATGCTCCCGCAGCTTTCATGGATTTGATGAACGTGGTGTTCAAGCAGTATTTGGACTTATTTGTCATTGTCTTTATTGATGATATCGTCATTTACTATAGGAATGAGGAAGAACATGCAACTCATCTGAAGGTTGTTCTACAAACTCTTTAAGATCGCTAGTTATTCGCTAAGTTTAGAAAATGTGAGTTTTGGTTACAATCAGTTGCATTCATTTGGCATATAGTATCTAGCGAAGGGATTCGAGTGGATTCTCAAAAAATAGAGGCAATGAAGCAATGGCCCAGACCCACCTCTCCTACAGATATTAGAAGTTTCTTGGGTTTAGTCAGTTTTTACAAAAGGTTTGTGGAAATATTTTCATCCATAGCTTCTCCATTGACTAAGTTGACTCAGAAAAAGGTTAAGTTTTAGTGGTCAAATGAGTGTGAGAAGAGTTTATCAGAAATAAAAACTAGGTTGACTACAGCTCTTGCTTTCACTCTACTAGAGGGTTTAGACGGTTATGTGATCTATTGTAATGCATCCAGAGTCGTCCTAGGTTGTGTGCTGATCCAGCGAGGTAAGGTTATAGCTTATGCTTCTAGACAGCTTAAGGTGCATGAGAAGAACTATCCGACTCATGACCTTGAACTTGCAGCCGTAGTATTTGCCCTAAAGATTTGGAGACATTATTTGTATGGTGTTCACGTAGATGTGATCACATACCATAAGAGCCTTCAGTATACCCAGAAGGAGTTAAATCTTCGCCAGAGGAGATGGCTTGAATTCCTCAAGGACTATGACATGAATGTGCTTTACTATCCTGGTAAGTCCAATGTAGTATCTGATGCTCTTACCAGACTATCTATGAGTAGTGTAGCACATTTTGAGGGAGAAAGAAAGGAATTAGCAAAAGATGTTCACCGGTTTGCTCGCTTAGAAGTTTGCCTTATGAACCTATCGATGATGGTGTGATAGTTCAGAATGGGTCAGAATCTTCATTGGTAGTAGAGGTTAATAAAAAAAAGACAGTGATCCTATATTGCTTCAATTGAAGGGTGCAGTTCATCAGCAGAAAGTTGAGGTTTTCTCCCAAGGGGGAGATGGTGTGCTTCGCTACCAGGGTCGTTTATGTGTTCCTAAGATGGGTGAGTTGAGACCAAAAATCCTTACAGAAGCCCATAACTCTAGGTATTCAATTCATTCAGGTGCCACCAAAATGTACCGTGATCTGCGGGAAGTCTTTTGGTGGAATGGCATGAAGAGGGATATAGCAGATTTTGTGGCTAAGTGCCCTAATTGTCAACAGGTGAAGGTAGAACATCAGAAACGAAGAGGTATGACTCAAGATATTAACATTCCTACATGGAAGTGGGAAGTTATAAACATGGACTTCATTACGGGTTTACCTCGTACTCGTAGACAACATGACTCCATTTGGGTAATAGTAGACAGAGTTACTAAGTTCGCTCACTTTTTGGCTATTAAGACAAGAGATTCAATGGAGAACTATGCTAAACTATACATTAATGAGCTATTCAGGTTGCATGGGGTTCCTTAGTCTATCATCTCAGATAGAGTCCCTCAGTTTACCTCTCATTTCTGGAGGTCATTTCAAAAAGGTCTTGGTACCCAGGTAAACCTTAGTACAGCATTACATCCACAAACGGATGGTCAGGCAGAGCGTACCATTCAAACCTTAGAAGACATGTTGAGATTTTGCGTGATCGACTTCAAGGGCAGTTGGGATGATCACTTTTCTCTTATAGAGTTTGCCTACAATAATAGCAATCATTCCAGTATTTAGATGGCCCCTTATGAGGCATTGTATGGGAGTAGTTGTAGATCTCCAGTTTGTTGGTTTGAAGTAGGTGAATCAACTTTGATAGGGCCAGATTCGGGTCATGATGTTATGGAAAAAGTTCAGCTCATCAGGGATAGACTTAAGACAGCCCAGAGTCGTCAGAAGTCCTATGAAGATGTAATGATAAGGGACTTGGAATTCCATATCAATGATTGGGTTTTCCTGAAAGTGTCACCTATGAAGGGAATGATGAGATTTGGCAAGAAATGGAAGCTTAGTCCCAGATATGCAGGTCCTTATGGAATATTGAAAATGGTTGGTAAAGTGGCTTATGAGTTACAGTTGCCAGCAGAACTAGCAGTAGTCCATCCAGTCTTTCACATTTCCTTGTTGAAGAAGTGTGGGTGATCCAGCATCAATAGTACCATTAGAGAGTGGTTGTGAAGGATAATCTCACTTATGAGAAGGTTCCATTGGAAATTCTTGATCGTCAGGTTTGAAGGTTGAGAAATAAAGAAGTCGCTTCAGTTAAGGTGTTGTGGAGGAGTCAGTCTATAGAGGGAGATACTTGGAAGCAGAAGCAGCCATTAAGGCCAAGTATCCTCATCTCTTTCCTTCAGATTCCATTCCAACTTGAGGTAATAATTCCTCTCCAGTCTTTCAGTTACGCTTGCATAAATTCAGTCTTAGTATCATGTTCCTTCAGTTATACTTGCACCTCAACATATTTGCATGTTCTTAGAACTCAGTTCAGTCAAATTTCAGTTTCTAGTACTTAGTGGTAGGGATTGCGGCTCTTTCCTTCCATGTTCAACTATTTTAGACTTCATTCGAGGACAAATGTTCCCAAGGGGAGATAATGTAACACCCCGTATTCGAAAAGAAACAAAAATGTAGATTTTCAGAAGTTAAAGGTGCCACCAATGGAAGCCACCTACGGACCGTAGGTGGGGTCCGTGATTGGCCACCTCAGCTCCTTCCCCGAAACCCCTAGAATTTCCAATTAAGTCTCGACCAACGGCAAGACCTATGGATGGTAGGTCAGACTATTGTCCGTGGTCCAGGGTCCATGGATCGTGACCCTCAGCCCGAGCCTCTAAAACCAATCAATGACTAATAGGCATCGGACAGGCCCGTCAATGACCCCGATAGCTTTTAAGTTAGGGTCGTTTTGGTCTTTTCC
Organism: Solanum verrucosum; assembly: GCF_900185275.1. NCBI lineage: Eukaryota > Viridiplantae > Streptophyta > Magnoliopsida > Solanales > Solanaceae > Solanum > Solanum verrucosum. The sequence goes on from NW_026020157.1 coordinate 3,351,064, forward strand.
CCGATGCATTGGACACCTTGACTACGTCATTTAATCCCTAAACTACGTCATTTTGGTCAGTTTTAGCCTAGTGACTTAGTCATATCTTACCCTAAGTGATTCATCTCCAAAATTCGCTGAAACTAGAGCAAAAAGAGATAAAACAGTCAACCAAGCCCTCTCCAAGAACGCAGAAAGTTTTCTTCAGTTCCAGCCCCAAAATCGAAAAATTTCTTCATGGAATTCTTCACCAGGTATGTGGGATTTCACTAGTGGATTCCTTTCATCCATTAGGTCCCTAGAATTGAGTTACACTCTTGATTCTGTATCTTTTGGTTAGACCTAGGGTTTTTTGAACTTTAGAGAATTGTTGTGATTTAGCTGTTATAGTTCTTAATCAGATTATCAGGTTTTCATAACATTGTTGCTTAGCTTCTTGCATGAAACTCAGAACCCTAGTTGTGTAGATTCATTTAGTTCATTAATTACACTACCTATGATAGATATACAGATATACATGCCTCAGATTTCAAATACTTCATTATCAGTATTTAAATGTTGCATTTTCTGTTAGCATGTCAGAATATTGAGCTATCCATATATTTCAGTTATGTTGTATTGTACACATTTCTAGTTGGGAGTAGGCTTAACACCGAGTTGGACTAAGGTTCAGCTACCCTCATAGTCCCAGAACTATGTGCCCCCGTAGGTTGATAAGTCCTCTTTGTGGGCATCAGATTTTAGTGATCACGCCAGTCATGCCTTTATACCCTTGGCAAGGTATATTGGGTCCTCTCGATGGGTTGTATACATCAGACTCCATTTTTAACTTATATGACTTTATGTCGGTTAATAGTAGCTCCCACAGTTAGACTCCAGTGCATTTGACTAGGCTTTCAGTTATATTTCAGTATTCAGTCTCAGCATGTTATGTACTTTGTCATTGCATTCAGTTTAGTTCATATTCAATATATTTCAGCATCTTCATCATGTTCAGATTATATCATTGCTCAGTACTCTTGTTCAGTTATATGTGTCTTTAGATTTATCCTATCATGCATGCTCAGTACCTTCCAAGTACTGGCGCATACTCTGCGCTACATCTTTTTGTGATGTAGGTTCGGGTCCTCCGCATTCAGATCATGTGTAGATCGGTTCCCGGTCCGTATTTAGCAGCATCAGTGGTGAGTCCTCATACTTCGAGGAGAATAAACATGTTTTCTATTTCAGTCTTTCATTTTAGTTTCAGTTTTACTAGAGTTAGTTGGGGCATGTCCCAGCATCTCTAGTCAGTTAGAGGTTTATTTCAGACATAGATAGATTTAGCTTTAGTATTTTGAGCTATAGTCTAGTATCATTAACTCTTGTTCAGTATTTATATATTCAAAGTTATTTTGGGTATTCCCTATTATTCAGTTTATCTCATGTTTTAAGCTTCCGCATAGTATCTTTTGTTTAGTTGTTTAAGTATGCTTTTGATATGCCAGCTCAGGGTTAGCTTGGGGTCACTCGTGATCCTAGGTCCCATGTTTATGTCAAGGGGGTAGCCTCGGGGAGTGACAACTATGCCCTCTCATACTACCACTCGTATGCTAAAGTTTTTCACCTTAGAAACTAGCCCCTTCATGGCATTATCAATCATTTTGTGTAGCCCTATAGCCCACTTGTTGAGCTGCCTATTGTTGTGGTGGGTTGTTTCTACCAACTTTTGGTAGGTACTATTGTTATGGGCAAAGGCATGAGATGATTATGAAGGTGCTTGTACATTCTCACTTAAGACATTTTTTTTCTATGTGATTAGGCTCATATTGCATCCTTTTCATCTTCAGTGTTAGGGCTTCTGTGTCTCTCTTTTCTTCACATCTATCACACTTCTTACATGGATGGACTCATAATAATCAAAATATTGAATTCCATCTTGGTCACAACGCTTGCTAATAAGCACCGGAAAGGACATAGAATGGTTGTGTTGATGAAATTTCGTATGCTATGCACTACCACTATCTCTCCAGAGTTGGTATGAATACCTGTCATTAAATAGGAAATAAAATGGCAACCTCGTGGAAGACCCGTTGAATCATCTTTTGATGGCAAGAGTCAGGTGCAAATGAAGTCAAGCCACACTTTGGCTTCAGAAGACAAGTCTTGCAAAGATATGTCCTTTCCTTCCATGCCCTAAAACTCGGACCTTCCATATATTATGCTGGATACCTATTAATTTGGCACTTTTTGTAGAAAATTTCTACGCATACACAAATACAATCCCAGTTGGCTTATCCCAAAATAGTGAATTCATGGTTGTCGGTGTGATTTCCACCTCTACTCCACATACTTTATGGATAACAAAAATAGAAACATATCCATATTCCATTTGTGCCCTTAGGCATCTTGTGTAGATTGATAGGAAACATAGAACTCCAGGACAACCTCCGGATATGTAACACTTTGAAACTTGGTAAGTTGAAATGGAAAGGAAAACTTCATAAATATTGTTGATGCAGTTATCATGAGCCCACCTACAACCATACAAGGTCATACAGGCCATAGGTAGGTAGTCATAGAAGAGGGTGAGATATTTGGAAAATGACAACTCCTAGATGAATGCCTACAGACTTCCAGGACAGTCCGTAGATGCATAGACAGACCGTAGGAAGTGGTCGTATGTAAGGTTCCAGACTTGGTGAAATTTTGATTGACATTGGGTTCTATTGTTGGGACCTACAGCCTGTAGAAGGTGTTACCGACCATAAGAATTTCTCATGGAGATTTATTGGATTTTTTGTCTTAATTTTATGTACGGATGACCAGCACGATCCGTAGAGGGTTGTACGAACCGTAGGCTTGTCCATAGGTCACCTCCGACGGCTTTTAAGTCAAGGTTATTTGAGTCTTTTTCTACCCTTTATACACCTAAATTATGTCATTTTGACCCTATAACTAAGTCCTATAACTACTTTTACTCTTCAAAAATCTACCTATTTCCCTCTCATCACTAAAACCCTCAAAATCCCTGAAGGTTTTCTCTCCAAATTCACTCAAAGGATTCTATCAAGTGGAGCTTTCAAGTTCTCTTCTCCAATTCCAATGCTTAATTACTCAAGGTATGTGGGAAGTTCATCAATTAATTCTCTTTCATCCATTGAGTCCCAAAGGTTTTCTCCAATTCTCTTTAAGATTTCACCTAAAATTTCTAAGGTTTTATATGATTTCTTCATAGGTTCACTTATTTATGATTCAATTGATTATATTTGATCTTATTATGCATGATTTGATTCAAATTATATTTTTTTCAATATTCATATGAACCCATGATATATGCCTATTTTATGATCATGAATTGAGTTTTGAATATTATGCACGCATAAAGAAATTGTAGTGACTGTGATTCTAGGGTGCTTTCGAATAAAGTATCTAATGATTTATGAAACTAGGTTGCTTCCAATTGAACTATTCCTACTATGAAATTTTTTTATGATTTAGTCACTTCTGATTGAAGTGTGTTTTTACTAAGAAAAAATTATCATGATTTAGATGTTTTTTTACTAAAGTGTCTTTTAATCATCGATTATGTTATGAAATCATCATTTTGAATAGAGCTACTCTATGATGTTAAGTGTATAATTGGATTGATATAACTAGTTTCTTACCCTTCCAAGTATTATGATTATAATAGATTACTCTTTATGATTTTCATTGGAAGTTTACTTAGCACCAAATGGATAAAGTCCTTGAACTATGTGCCCCCACAGGATGTCCCAAATGGATGAATTAGCTAGTGGATCCACCTAATCTTAAGTATAAGTTCTTTACCTTGGAAAGTAGGACAATCTATTTTTGGTGTGGGAGAAAGACATTGGATTCCATCTTATAGCTCGCAGGGTCTATGTCGGTTAACGGTAAACATCCCACAAAAAAATATGATTTCTCACTTAGCTTATATTTTATACATATTTCATGGCTTTTATATTGCATTGACCTTTTTATGATTTATCTTTTTATGATTTATGAACTAATCTTACCCGGTTGGTATATTTCATTTGGTCATGCATTATCATGTTTTGAACTTATCAAGTTATCATGTTTATGTTTATGTTTATGTTTATGTTTATGTTTATGTTTATGTTTATGTTTATGTTTATGTTTATGTTTACGTTTATATTTATGTTTATGTTTATGTTTATGTTTATGTTGATGTTTATGTTTATATATTTTCCCTATATTCAGTACATTAAAAGTACTGACACATATATCTCTTGTGCCTATATTATTTTATGATATAGGGTCTGATGTTACTTCATTCAGTTGTGGCTAGTAGATTGATTTAGCTTTGCTTAGATTGGGGTAAGTTCTCATGGTTCAAGGGCATGATCACACATTATGAGTTTCTTGTTTATTGTATTCATATCAACTTTTGGACTTCTTTTGTGAGCTAGGGGTTTCTCCTAACCACATTTCGGATATAGAGGCTTGTTGTCAGAGTTGGTATGTTCCCGTTAATAAGGTAGTTATACTCTGATTTTGGCATCGTTTATGATGTTGATGTTGAGATTTATATCTCACTTTCATGTTTTATTTTCTTTATTTGTTCATTTTAGCGTTGTGATGATGTCAAGTGTCTTATTTAGGGTCTCTCAGGATCGGTAATAGTGGTTATATACTTTACAAGGATGAATCCTCTGGAATTTTATGGTTCGAAAGTGGATGAGAATCCATAAGAGTTCATTGAGGGAATCCATAAGATTGTGGAAATTATGGGAGTAACTCTAGTGGAGAAAGAGGATTTGGCCGCTTATCAATTGAAAGGGGTTGCTCAAGTTTGATATGATAAATGGAAGGAAGAAAGGGCTTTGGATGTGGTTCCTTAGATTGGAACAATTTCAAAAAGGCATTTCTTGATCAGTTCTTTCCCCTTGAGATGAGGGAAGCTAAAGTGCAAGAGTTCATAAATCTAAGGCAATGGAACATGAGTGTGAAGGAGTAATCTTTGAATTTCACTCAATTGTGTAAGTATGATTCGACAATTCTTGTTGACTCTTGGGAACGAATGAGTAAGTTTGTTTCGGATGTATCCAAATTGGTGGTCAAAGAATGTCAAACCACCATGTTGAAAAAAAAAAATATTGATATCTCAAGTTTGATGAGTCATTTCCAAAAAATCAATGCGGAAAAACTTAAAGAATAAGCTGAAGAGTCAAAAAGGGAAAGAATGGAGGGTGGTGATTTCTCTTACTCTATGTCTGGTAGACATGGACGTTCTCAATTTCGACAAAGGTTCTCTGGCCCAAATTTATCTAGTGCTCTGGTTCAAAAGTTTGGAAAGGATAAGATGCCTACCCCAAGGACCCAAGGTTGTACACCTAGTGTCAAAATTTCCCCGCATGTTTGAGATATGGGAAGAACCACCCTAGATAGTGCTTAGCATATTTAGGTGCATGTTTTGGTTGTGGAAAGACGGGTCACATATTTAGAGATTTCCATTCGTATGCTAGAAAGGCTCAGCCTCGTGCTTCTTCTGGCTCTGGTGGTAATCCTCTTCAAAATAGATTTTATGCTCTTCAGACTCGACAAAATCATGAAGGTTCTCCAAATATGGTGACGGGTATGTTATGAGTCCTTTTGTTCAATGTTTATACATTGCTTGATCTGGGTGATACATTGTCCTTTTTTACTCCTTATGTGTCTATGAAGTTTAATGTCGATCCCAAAATTCTTTTAGAACCTTTTTTAGTCTCTAATCTCGTTGTTGATTCTATTGTTGCTAAACGAGTCTATAGAAATTGCCAAATTTCAGTTTCTCACAAAGTCACTCCAATTAATCTAGTAGAGCTAGACATGATATATTTCTATGTCATTTTAGGGATCGATTGACTTCATTCTTGTTATACTTCCATAGATTTTTTGACCGGATTGGTCACTTTCTAGGTTTCGAATGAACCTATCTTGGAATGGAAGGGTGGAAGTTCAGCACCTATAGGTCAGTTTATATCTTACCCAAAGGCTAGGAAAATAATCTCTAGAGGCTGTATTTATCATTGTGTTCAGGTTAAGGATATCGATTTTGAAACCCCTACTCTTGAGTTAGTTCCAATTGTTAATAAGTTTCTGGAAGTGTTTTCCAATGATCTACTTGGTGTTATTCCCAAAAGGGAAATAAACTTCAGTATTGACCTTCTTCCCCATATGCAAGCTATATTTATTCCTTTTTAACGTATGGCTCTGGTATAACTTAAGAAGTTAAAGGATTTGATGGATAAGGGTTTCATTAGACCGAGTATCTTACCATGGGGTAGTCTGATCGATCCGGTGCTATTTTGTTTGAAATAAGGATGGTTCACTTCATATATGCATTGACTACCGGTAATTAAATAGGGTCACGGTGAAGAATAAGTACCATATTCCAAGGATATATGACTTTTTTATCAACTCCAAGGTGTTAGCTTCTTCTCAAAGATTGATTTTTGGTCGGGGTATCATCAATTGAGGGTAAAGGAAAGTGGCATTCTGAAGACCGATTTTTGAACTCGGTATGGTCACTATGAATTCATGGTGATGTCATTTATTTTGACTAATGCTTTGATGGCTTTCATTGATCTTATGAATAAATTGTTCTAAGTAATAACTCAACATGTTTGTGATTGTAATCATTGATGATATTTTCATTTACTCGCGGGGTGAGGATGGACATGTTGATCACCTAAGGTTAGTCTTGCAAATCCTCAAGGATTGTCGATTGTTTGCTAAGTTTGAAAAGTTTGAGTTTTGGTTAAGGTCCATTGCTTTCCTTGGCCTTATTCTGGTGAGGGTATTAAGGTTGATCTTAAGAAAACTGAGGCAGTTAAGAACTCGCCTAGACCTCTTTACCCTTCGAATATTTAGAGTTTCTTAGGTTTGACCGCTTATTATAGGAGGTTTGTCAAAGGATTTTCCTCTATTCTTTTCCCATTGACCTTATTGACTTAAAAAATGTGAAATTTCAATGGTTGGAAGCATGTGAGAAGATTTTGCAAGATTTTTAGGATAGACTCACTAGAGCCCTAGTTTTGATGATACTGGAAGCATTTGATGGGTTTGTGATTTATTGTGATGGTTCACAGATTGGTCTTGGTTGTGTCTTGATGCAACATGGTAATAAGGTAATTGCTTATGCCTCAAATCAATTAAAGGTGCATGAAAAGAATTATTTGACTCATGATTTGGAGTTAGCGGGGGTGATTTTTGCTTTGAAGATTTGGAGACATTATCTCTATGGTGTCCATGTGGATGTGTTCACTGATAATAAGAGTTTTCAATACGTTGCTAGAGTTACTAAAAGACTATGATATGAGTGTTTCTTATCATCCGAATAAGGGAAATGTGGTTGTCGATACTCTTAGTCGATTGACGATGAGTAGTGTAGCTCACATTGAGGATGGTAAAAAGGAGTTAGTTCATGATGCTTAGTGACTAGCTCGATTAGATGTTTGCTTGGTTGATTCTGAGGATGGTAGCATCATTGTTAAGAATGGCTTAGAATTGTCTCTTGTTTCGGATGTGAAAGCTAAGCATCTTGACCCAACTATGATTGAGTTGAAAAAACAGTTTCTAAAAAAGCCATTGAGGGTTTCTCCCAAGGGGGAGATGGTATGTTTCGTTACCAATTTCGGTTATGTGGTTAGAATGTTCATGATTTGAGGTAACATATTTTATCATAAGCTCATAGTTCTCAGTATTCTATTCACTCGGGATCCACCAAGATGTATCGTGATTTGTGAGAAGTCTATTGGTGAAATGGGATGAAAAAGGATATTGAAAAATTTGTGGCTAAGTGTCCTAATTGTAAACAAGTGAAAGTTGAGCATCAAAACCTGGGAGGTTTAGCTCAAGACATTAGACTCCCTACTTAGAACTTGAAATATTTGAATATGGACTTTATTACGGGTTTACCTCATATTTGGCGGCAACAAGATTCAATTTGGGTCATCGGGGATCAAAAGACAAAGTCGACACATTCTATTCAATGAAGACTTTGTATTCAGCTAAGGATTATGCTAAGTTGTATATATGAGAAATGATTAAGTTGAACGGGGTTCCCTTATCCATTATATCGGACCGAGGTACACTTTTTTACTTCCCAGTTTTGGAGGTCTTTCTAAAAGGTCTTGAAACTCGAGTTAATCTTACTACAGCCTTTCATCCTGAGATTGATGGCCAAGCCAAGCGTACTATTTAGATTTTGGAAGATATATTAAGAGCTTTCGTGATTGATTTCAAGGGTAATTGGGTTGATCATTTGCCTTTGATTTAGTTTTCTTATAATGATAGTTATCACTCAAATATTCAAATGGCTCTTTTTTAGGATCTCTATTGTATGAGGTATAGGTCTTCTATAATTAGTTGGCTTGAATTTGGTGAGCTCGTTTTGATAGGGACCGTGTTGGTTCATGATTCTATGGAAAAGGTTCGACTTATTAGAGAAAGATTGACCCCAACCTTATTTGAGGATCCATCTCTCCAAATGGTGGTGTAATTAAATCATAACACACATTCAAAGTTTTAGATGAAAATTATTAATTCCTGACAATGAACCAATTTTGATAGGAGAACCTTGTTGTCTTGATGTTGACCTCATACAAAATTTATTTTTGGGAGATTTTTTCTTATAACCAATCAGCATTATTGTAATGACCTAAAGTACACCCTAGATGTGACATGGAAAATAGAACCCTAAAAGTCCCTAACCAAGTCACTTGACATAAGTATGGCATAAAAAATACAATAAGGGGGAATAGGTAATAAAATCTCATATCTTATAAGGAAACTGAACATAAGTGTAGAACACTAAACTGTGTCTGACATAGCCTTTTGAACATCATAAGAGTGGTTGGGATGTAACCTATACACCCCGTACAAGACTAAAACAAAAGTGACCATAAAAGCAACATAAGAACTAAAACATCTATGCCTTGTCCTTAGAGCATGAGGACTCACCAATCCAATGACCAACCTGAGCAATCTCGATATAAGCACTTCCAAGAGGAGGAGCGTTGGATCTTATATTATAAGACAATATAGGCACAACTATGCATTAGTACATTGAAAGTACTAATATATGAGGAAATGCATAAAACATAAGCATGGACATGACAATATGAGAAACTTTAATCCTGATATGCATGACCAAGTAATACATATTAAAAGTCTTCAAAATAATCCATGAGTCAAAATCAAGGTCAATGCATACTTAAAATTATTTGATAAGCTTTCATAAAACCTTTGAGTAAAGCATAGTTCATTTGTGGGATATATACCATTAACCAACAGTAAGACCATGTGAGCTATATAACATGAAATTTGGCATGACCCTCACACCGAAAAGGGAAAACTACTTGCCAAGGTAGAATTATGTCACATTCATTCATAATGGCTATTGTGGATCTACTAGCTAGATCATATAATACAATCCTACGGGGGCACATAGTTTAGGACAAGGATAAGTCTTATATAGACCCGACCTCTACTAATAGGAGAGTCTCCATCTCAAAATTATCTCGGTGCTAAGTAAATTCCAATGAAAAATACATAATCATATTTATATCAAAATACTTGGAAATGCTCAATTAAGACTACTAATCCAATCATAAGTTATCATAGAGTAGATCCTTTCAAATCATAATTTCATAAAACTTCTTCATAATAGACATTTACCTTTCTAAGCATATAAATCATGATTTCATTCATATGTGAGAAAATCTTTCATATATCATTGATACTTATCTCAAAAGCATCAATAGTTCATAAATCATCCTTTTTATAAAATATGCATAGCTTTCATAGCCATAATTCATAAGTTTATAAGCTTAACACATAAGTAATGTTCATGAAGTAGACATAGGCATGAGTCCATATGAAATCAACTGAAAACAATGTAATTGAATCAAATCATGCATAATAAGATTGAAAATAAACAATTGAATCATAGTAAATAGGACCCATGAAGATTTTCATAAAACCCTAATGGAATTGGGTGAAATCAATTAGGAGATTGAGATTCTTTTGAGACCCAATGGATAAAAGGAATCCATTGGTGAACTCTAACATACCTTGGGTAATCAAAGCCCTAGCAATGGTGGAAGAAAAATTGAAGTTTGATGGAAACCTAATCCTTAACTTGACAGCTCTTGAGAGAATTTGGAGAAGAAGACTAGAGGGATATGGGAGATTTTGAGTGAATGAGAGAAATTAGGCTAACTTTAATGTGTAAAAACAGTTATAGGGGTAGTTATAGGGTCAAAACAACGTAGTTTGGGGGTTAGTTGGGTAGGAAAAGACCAAAATACTCTTAATTAAAATCTTCATAAAAGGTCTACGGTTTGGACATACGGTCAGTAATTCTTTCTATAGGCAGTCTTGGTCAACCATAGAACCTATTATTGGGGTTTAAAATCCATTCAACTTCCAAGAAACCATTATATGGGTCATCATTTGTTCTATGGTCCGTATACCTCTTCCGTAGAACCCAACTTTAAGTCCAAAATTTCACTAAGTCTAGATCCATTCTACGAAACCCTCCTACTTCCCGTAGAACACTCTACGACTTGTTTTGTTCACTCGTATATCAAACATCAGAGACTTGATACTTTTAAAACTCAAACTCAATCCTACGACTTCCTTCCTATGTCCCGTAGGACTTCCTACGATCAATAAGTTGGACTTGTAGACTCTACATCAGTGTCCGAAAATGCATCTTTCCTTACCAATCAAACTTTTCAATTTCCGAGGTGTTACAATTATTAGCATAAATTAATACCTTGAAACGTGTTCTTGATCTAACAATTCAAGTAAATAACCTTTGAAAAATCAATTTTTAAATTGATATCAAAGCACACCTGACCACCTCATAAATGCAATTATTAAAATCATATAATTGCAGACGGTCCACATGGCAGGTGAACGGATCCATATTCACCTTTTTTATATGTTCCAAAACTTCAAGAGAGACAATTCAAACCTTAACAGGTACAATGATTATTTTATCTCTAGAACAAGAAATACAAGAGAATTTTTGAAGATTATTTTTTATTTCTTCAATATATAGTCATGTGAATTCTCAATTATTTTGCATCAAATTGAACCGGAATGGCCAACCAGTCATCCCAACTGATTTTTATTCTAATAACTTTTTAGTTTACTTTTGCATGTGATTCTATTATCATGCTCATGTTTGTATCATGAACAACATGAAAAGACGGGTAACATTTAGAAATTCAATTTGTAAGTTGATATCAAAGCACATGTGACCACCCCATAAATGCAATTATCAAAATCATATAATTGCAGACGGTCTACAAGACAGGTAAACTGACCCATATTCATCTTTTTTATACGTTCCAAAACTTCAGGGGATACAATTCCAACCTTGGGATAAGTACAAGTACCCTCTAGAATATGACTGAAATTACAAAGACACACATTAACTAAACTAAGGTCATATTACCTCCCCGAACTAATTTTTTTAATTTTATACACATTTCTTATGTGACACACTCCGCGACTCCACATAGTTGAGGCAGGTGGGAGATGTTTGGATACCACATAAGCAAAAAAGGAGTACAAAATTGCAAAAAAAATGAGTTCAAGGGGTAATAGGACCTTAATATAGTTAAAGTGTGTCTCTGAAATTTCGATCATAGTCTGAGGGGTACTTGTGCCTTATCATTTCCAACCTTAGCAGGTACAATGATTATTTTATTTAGAGAACAAGCAACACAAGAGAATTCTTGAAGAATATTTCTTACTTCTTCAATATATAGTTGTCACCCCCCGAGCCTACATCCTGGACGTGGCCGGCACTCGAGAACCATTGTTGGTCCCAAAGCGAACCCTTCGCCTTGCTCAATACTCAATGAAAGACTTACTCAACAAAATAGGTACTCAATACACGACTTCAACTCATATGAACATCATAAATAAAATAGTTTAACTCAATAAACTAAAATGAACATAAGTGTTCAACTCGCAGTCTTTAAAACATCAACAAGGGAAATGAGAAAAAGACTCCTCAACTACTATTGTATATGAAGCCTCTAAAATACTGCGATAGAAGTCGGGACAAGACCACGCCATCCTAACAAAAGTAGAAGTAAAAGTGGAATCCTTCGAAAGCAAGGAAAAGATAACTAAAACTGCAAGTCGTATAAACAGAGCGCCTGTTGATGACCTTGAATACCTGTATTTGCATCATGTTAAGATGCAAGCCAAATAGCGTCGGTACATTGAATGTACGAGCATGTAAGGGGAATTCTAAAGCATAGACAAAAGCTTGTACTGATAGAAAGGAACAACATACTCACTTCATCTCAACTCAACTCAACTCCAAAATACTCAACTCAACTCAATATAAAAGCAACAATAAAGATACAGTATAAAGAAAGCTTTTAAAACAGTAGATAATAACTCAATGTATATAAAAATACAATAATAAACTCTTTACTCTTATTTGGGAGATTCTCTAACCGATAACCATCACTATGAACTATGTGATGATACAACGCCTCACCCATGCTGCCATAATTGTCGTATACCTTGCTAGAGTATAGGACATCCTCAACTAAGTCTCAAAAGGACTCAAAAGACTTTCTCAAACTTTATTCTTAATCTTTACTTTAATTTGAAAAGTAAAATTAAGAGACATGATTAGGATATATGTAGAATCCTTCAATGATTTTAAAGGTTTAGATAGTTAGGATTAAGAAGGGAATGAAAGCTCGACTCAAAGGAACAAGTACGGATAGAAGAACGGAGAGGAAAGTGGACTGACGCTCCTAGCGCGCCACGCCAGCCTTCCATTTTCCGGGGCTGGTTTGTGGCCCATTGCAGGTGCAGGGCGCCAGCCCTTCTGGCACATCGGGGGCGCGCCGCCTCACTCAATATTCAGAATGTTTCGACGAATTTTCTTCTCGATTTTTTATCCTAATTCACCTAGAATCGATTGATTTCTTCCAAACTTCCTTAAATTCATTAACCCAACATGAGTAAATGAAAATCAATTCAAAATCCCTTAAGATTAACCCTTATTCGAAAGTTCCTCACCTTAAGAACTCAACAAAACTCCATTATCAAAGAATGAAGCACAAAACCTCAAAGAACTCAATATACTCAATCTCATGGGTGAATTCGAAAGTGGAAACTCATGGTTGGCATGAGGTTAAACAAACCCATCACTATGAAAACTTTCATACCTCGAAAGAACTTCTTGAAAACTTCATTTTTTCTCCTCTTGAACTTTTTCCTAGTTTCTTGAATGCTTTAGACTTGATGAAAATCAATTATAATCAGCTTTGAACACTAATTAGGTGAACAAAACGTGTAGGCCTAGTGGGGTAAGGAAAAGACCAAAATACCCCTCCTTAATTCGGATGAATTTCCTTAACTAGACAGGCTGTATTCAAACGGGAATATCTCCCTCATTCAAACTCAGAATTTAGCAAACTCAGCGACATTGGAAAGAGGACTCAACGACCTTCAATTTGATATCTCATGGGCCACCTAACACATCTTGTGCTGAAAGTTATGGTCGTTTGACGTTGACCCAGAACTCACTATTTAAGAGTAACTTGAACCAAATCTCGATTCAGCTCTTTCCAATTTAGTTCTTTCTAGATTTAGCTTTTTCTAAGACCGAGGTGTAACAATATCTCCCTCTTGGGAACATTCGTCCTCGAATAAGATCACTCTAAATAGAACTGAGGGTAGAAACATCTAACACCAGACTCAAACACCCAATATGCAATTTAACACAACATAGCATATCAACTTAAAGAGTACCAAGAATGTTAATACCTTATATTGGAATCTCTCCAGATGCAAAGAGATGTGGGTATCTCTTCTTCACATCCTCTTCAGCCTCCCAAGTAGCTTCCTCACTAAATTGATTCCTCCATAAGACCATGATTGATGCTACCTCCTTGGATCTCAACTTGCGAACCAGACGATCAAATATCTCAACGGGTACCTTCTAATAAGATAGGTCGTCCTTAATACCAATACTCTCCATAGGTATAATAAGAGAAGGATCGCCCATATACTTTTTCAACATTGGAATGTGGAATACCGGATGGACTGCTGCTAACTCTGACGGTAGCTCCAACTCATAAGCTACATTACCAATCCTCTTGGATATCCTATAAGGACCAATATACCGGGGACTAAGTTTCCCCTTCTTGCCAAACCTCAAAACACCCTTCATGGGTGAAACCTTCAAGTATACCCAATCATCCACCTCAAACTCTAAGTCTCTTCTCCTAAGATATGTATAGGATTTCTAATGAATTTGCGTTGTTTTCAACCTTTCTTGAATGATCTTCACTTTCTCCATAGCTTGATGAACAAATTTTGGTCCTATCAACCCAGCTTCACCAACCTCAAACCATCCAATAGGAGATCTATATTTTCTCCCATAAAGAGCCTCATAGGGAGCCATCTGGATGCTAGAGTGATAACTATTGTTGTAACCAAACTCCATCAGAGGTAAGTGATCATCCCTATTACCTTTGAAATCGATCACACAAGCCCTCAACATATCCTCTAAAGTCTGAATTGTGTGTTATGCTTGACCATCAGTTAGAGGATGGAAAGCAGTACTCAAATTTACTTTTTTATAATCCAAACCTATCTGGAAAGACTTCCAAAATTGTGCGGTGAATTGCGCACCCCTATCAGAAATGATAGACACAGGAACTCCATGAAGCCTAAATATCTCTTGAATATATAACCTGGCATAATCTTTTGTCGAAAAGGTGGTTTTTACCGAAAAAAATAGGATGATTTAGTCATTCGATCTACAATCACCCTAATTGAATCATGTTGTCTGCGAGATCGCGGCAACCCAGTAATGAGATCCATATTGATCATATCCCACTTCCATTCCAGAAGATCTATATTCTGATCCATACCACTGGCCTGTGATGTTCTACCTTGACTTGTTGACAATTCGGGCACTTAGCAACAAACTCTGCAATACACCTCTAAATACCACTCCACCAATAGACTTATCTCAAGTTGCGATACATCTTTGTGGAACCGGGATGGATAGAGAATCTGGAACTATAGGCTTCTTCCATGATCCCTCTCTTGGAGTTCATCCACCTTTGGTACACAGAATCTGACTTGATACCTCAACACACCATCTCCCCCTTATTCAAAAGTCATCACTTTCTTCTTATTTATATTTGCCTTCAACTCAAGCAATATGGGGCCTTGGGTTTCTCCTTCACTTCAGACGCTAGTGATGATTCAGCCCCATTCATCACCACTACTCCACCTTCATTGGAATCCATTAACCGGACTCCCAATCATGCAAGTATGTGCACATATTTGGCTAATTCTTTTTTTCTTTCCTCAACATAGGTAGTACTACCCATAGATAACCTGCTCAAAGCATCAACAACAACATTAGCCTTACCTGGGTGATAGAGAATACTCATGTCATAATCCTTGAGTAACTCCAACCACATCTGATTCAGCTCTTTCTGACTGAAAACATACTGAAGACTTTTGTGATCGGTGAACACATATACATGAACACCATAGAGATAGTGATGTAATATTTTCAAAGCAATCACTACCATAGCCAACTCGAGATCATGAGTTGGGTAATTCTTCTCGTGAATCTTAAGCTATATGGAGGCATAGGTTATAACCTTGCCATTCTGCATCAACACACAACCAAGTCCAACTATGGACGCATCACAGTACACAACAAAGCCTTGTGTACCCTCTGGTAGGGTCAACACTGTGGCAGTAGTTAACCGGGTTTTCAATTACTGAAAGCTTTTCTCACAAGCTTCAAACTATTAAAACTTCACTGTCTTCTGACTAAACTTTGTCAATGGGGAATATATAGATGAGAACCCCTTGACAAACCTTCTATAATAACCATCCAATTCTAAGAAACTTTTTATGTCAGTTGGAGATGTGGGTCTAGGCTAGTTCTGCACTGCCTCAATCTTTTGACTGTCAACTCGAATCCCTTCACCAGAAACAATGTGGCCTAAGAACGCCACAGACTCAAGCCAAAACTCACACTTGGAAAATTTGGCATACAACTCTCTATCTCTGAGAGTTTGGAGAACTATTTTGGGATGACTAGCATGATCCTCCTCATTCCTCAAATATATCAGAATGACATCAATAAACATGATAACAAACATGTACAGATATGGATTAAACATTTTTTTCATAAGGTCCATGAACGTTGTAGGAGCATTAGTTAAGCTAAAAGACATAACTAGAAACTCATAGTGACCAAAGTGGGTCCTGAATACTGTCTTCAGAATGTCACTTTCCCTTACTCTCAACTGATGATAGTTTGATATGAGGTCTATCTTAGAAAATCAAGTGGCACCCTGAAGTTGATCAAATAGATCATCAATTCTCAGAAGGGGATACTTATCATTTATAATAACCTTGTTCAATTGGTGGTAATCAATACACATCCTAAGAGAACCAACTTTCTTTCTCATAAATAAGACTGGAGCACCCAAGGTGAGACACTGGGTCGAATAATACCTTTAACGATAAGGTCTTTCAACTATTCTTTTAACTCAGATGGAGCCATTCTATATGGCGAAATAGAAATAGCTCGAGTATCAGGAAGAATATCTATACCAAAGTTGATTTCTCTCTCAGGAGGGACTCCATGGAGATTATCTAGAAAGACCTCTGGAAACTCACTCACAACTGGAACTGACTGCATAGGCGATGTCTCAATACTAAATCATTAACTCGAACTAAGTGATAGATGAACCCTTTAGAGACTAACTTTCTAGCCTAAAGGTATGAAATAAAAAGACCCTTAGGCACTGCTGAACTACTCCTCCACTCTATAGCGGGCTCATAAGGAAACTGGAACTTAACTACTCGAGTTTTACAATCAACTGAGGCATAAAAAGCATGAAGCCAGTCCATCCCTAGACTAACATCAAAGTCCATCATGTCTAGCTCGACTAAGTCAGTCATACTGTCCTTGTGATTGACAGGGATGGTACAATCACGATAAGCTCTCTCAGCTAAAATAAGCTCACTAAAAAGTGTGGAAATAGTGAAGGGCTCAAGAAGTTGCTCGGGTAGGATATCAAATCTTATAGCAATATATGGAGTCACAAAAGATAGACTCAAACCTGGATCAAGCAATGCATATATATCAAAAGTAAAGACTTTGATCATACCAGTGACAACATCGGGTGAATTATCTTGCTCTTGGTGATTGGTGATAGAATACAGACAGTTTGCTCCTCCACCTGTCCCTGAAATAACTCCTCTAGGTGCAGCTATATCTGCTGGAGCCATTGAAGAAGATTGGGCTCAATTTCCCCATTACCATTGTCTTGCCTGTTCTTAAGGCACTCTCTCATGAAGTGGCATGTCTGACCACACTTAAAGTGTCAGTGGATCCATCACAACACGCTCTTGGGTGGCTCCTACCACACTTAGCACATGCAAGAGTCCAATTGGCCCCTTGTGCCACACTACCCTAAGACTAAGAAGGTCTAGCTTTGAAGTTCTGTGATATCTGATTCCTGAACTCACATCTGTTCTCTTGTGTAGGTGCACTAGCAGATGATGGAGAAGGTCCAGTTGGCTTTTGTTGAAATAATGACCAGTTTGCATTACCGACCTTCTACTGTCCGGACTCACTACCTGTTGTCTTAGCCTTCTTACAGTGGAACTCCTCTCTATCTCTCAACTTTTCTTCCTTAACCTATTACAAATGGATCATAAGTCTTGCTATGCCCATGTCCCCTATCATCATAGTTGTCTTACCCTCCTTACTCGACAAGCGAGATAACCCAGACACAAACAAGCTCATCCGCAATGATCTTTGGAGCATAATGGGACAATTGAGTTAACTTGAGGTTGTGCTCATGCACACTCATGGATTCTTGCGTAAGAGTGAGAAATTCTCTTACCTTTGCCTCTATCAACTCACGGGGGGAGAAACTCCCCATGAAGGCACTTGCAAACACATCCTAGCTCATAATTGGTGCCCCTTCACCTCTACTCTTCTTCTATTGGTTGTACCATATCCTAGCAACACATTTGAGTTGGAATGAATCTAACTCCACACGCTCAGCATCTACAACATGCATCACCTCAAATACTTTCTACAGTTCCTCCACAAAGTTCTCCAGATCTTCAGTGACACTTGACCCTGTGAAGTCTAGAGGATTAATCCTCAAGAACTCATAAATCATGGATGTATCAGCCATATCCTAACGAATCCCTCTTTATTGACCAGTTTGGTTGGTCACCACTTGACTCAACATCCGGATAGCATCCCGGAACTCATCCTTAGTGACCTCTCCTTAGGGTTGTACTTCTGGTGCATTGGGTAACCCTTGATCTTAAGGATCAATATTTCTCCTAGCAAGATGACCTCAAATAGCTCTTCGTAGAGGCATGATCTGAAAGATACGCGCAAGCACGAATTAGAAAGAAACTTTTATAGAGTTGAACTTTATCACACGAAAAGAGTATGAAAGAAGTGAGATATTTCCTAAATGTTGTAGCCTCCTAATTATAAATATAGCGCGCTTCACACCGATAACCAGGACTCTACATACACGGCTCCATAGACACCCTAGGACTCTTGAACTCTGTGCTCTCATACCAAGTTTGTCACACCCCAAGCCTACACCCTAGACGTGGATGACACTTGAGAACCATTGTTGGTCCTCAATCGAACCCTTGGCCTAGCTCAATATTTAGCGGAAGACTTACTTAACAAAATGTGTACTCAATATATGACTTCAACTCATAAGAATATCATAAATAAAATAGTTTAACTCAATAAACTCAAATGAACATAAGTGTTCAACTCGTAGTCTTTACAACATCAGCAAGGAAAATGAGAAAAAGACTCTTCAACTACCACTGTCTATGAAGCCTCTAAAAATACTGTGATGGAAGTCGAGACAAGACCAACGATATTCTAACAAAACTAGAAGTAAAAGTGGAATTCTCTGAAAGCAAGAAGGCTCACCAAAGCTAACTGGGACTGCAAGTGGTATCAATAGAGCGCCCGTTGATGACCCTGAATACATGTATTTGCATCATGAAAAGATGCAGCCAAATGGAGTCAGTACATTGAATGTACGAGCATGTAAGAAGAACTCTAAAGCATAGACATAAGCTTGAACTGATAGAAAGGAAGAACATACTCACCTCATCCCAACTAAACTCAACACAACTCAAGAATACTCAACTCAACTCAATATAAAAGCAACAATAAATATGCAGTATAAAGAAAGCTTTTAAAACAGTAGATAATAAATCAATGTATATAAAAATACAATAATAAACTCTTTACTCTTATTTGGGAGATTCTCTAACTGACAACCATCACCATGAGCTATGTGATGATACAGCATCTTGCCCACACTACCAGAATTGTCTTATACCTTGCCGGAGTATAGGACATCCTCAACCAAGTGGATCAACTAAGCTATGCTTAAAATCAATAAGGAATCATCTAAAAGTATGACCCTTTACCTATTTTGGCATAAATGGTTTATGAGGATTTTGAGTTGTTTGAACTCATCCCCATGTAGATGTTCAATACTACTCCCAATATTATATATATATATATATATATATATATATATATACACCTCATGCTCATATGTTTTAAAGAAAACATAACTCCTCCTCAATTTGAAATAATTACTTAAAAGATTTCTCTTAAAAGAGATGATGCTCAAAACTCCTCATAAACTCATATAGAAATCAGTGATTCTCTCATTTTAGATGTAAAAGTGTTACATACTTGTGAATACTTAGTCCCCTCGTACTCATTTTAAAAAAATGAACACAACTCTCCTCACTCTTATACTCAATTACTCAAGTCTTAAAACTAGTTATAAATAATTGTAGAAAACTTCTTGAAAGACTTTCTCGGGCTTTACTCTTAATCTTTAATTTTATTTGAAAAGTGAAATTAAGAGACATGATTAGGATATATGTAGGATCTCTCAATGATATATGAAGGTTTAGATAGTTAGGATTAAGAAGGGAATGAAATCTCAACAAAAAGGAACAAGTATAGATCGTAGAACGGAAGGGAAAGTGGACTGACGTGATTTAACGTTTAAAGCACACCTCATCCAATTCTAGGTGTTCAATGATCATAAATCAGTATAAAACCCAACTAAATTAGTTGGGGTCGAATCCCACAGGGAGCTATACGTGTTTTAGATTCAATTGGGAAGTGTAAATGTGGTCAAATCAGTCATAGGAATAAAAATTATTGAATAAAGACAACATTCAAATTAAGGGGTGACACGAATGTCATATTGGGGGAGTTTTGGTTTTAATTATCAACTATAAACAGCAGTCACAAACAATACGAATTAACAATATAGAGACAGATTTTTGGGATGTGATCGATTATAGGCTAATATATACATATGGGTAATTGCAACTATTAGAAAATAGCTAGATATTAGTGAGTAAGCAAGACTATAAGGGGGTAATTTTCTCTCGAAAACAATTACCCCGAATCAAGTGATTTCTCTCGAACATCAACAAGCAATCAAATTAAGAGCAGACCACACCTTAATCCATTCACTCCTTCGAGCTAAATGTGTGTGATTGGGTTTAGGATTTACTCTCTCGAGCTAAACCCAGATCAACCTAATACCCACAAACCATCAATCAAAAACCTTAGTTCTAAAACCTCTCTTTTGAGCAAGCCAAGAACACAAACATAGAACAGCATTTGCAACTACAATTCTTAAATTAAACCACAATTAATGATTAAACTCACTTTTAAATAGCATTTAAACAAACAATTAGCAATACCCATAAGTTAAATCAATGCATAATCATATGATCACACCCCAAGAATTGGGGTTTTAGCTAGACATCATATAAAGGTAAAAATAGTTACCAAATTGATTATCCATCAACTGGGTAAGAGTGATTTTTTATTTACAATGGTCCAATTTGATGAATCTCAAAGACCCACTTCCAAATTCTCAAAAGTGAATTTCCCCAATCCTTCAAAGCTAAGGAAGAACTCTTGAGAAAAACTGTCTCAGATGTCTAAAGATTATTTGATAGATTCAAAAGATAAAAATAATATACAAGATACTAAACTAGAATGTTCAAAATCCTATTTATAGTCGCCAAAAATGTGCTACGAAAGCCCATTCAGAGAAGTAAGTCGGGCTCACTGAACCACTCAGCGAGCCGCCCTTTGGTCTCTTCCATCGCCCTTTTTCCTTGGCATTCAGCATCTGGAAAGTTTGTAACTTTGGGAAATCTATCTTGGCTTCGCGGAATCACTCAGCGATCCACCGCCTGCTCCTTTTCATCGCCAACTTGGTTCTTTCCTTCAGGGCTTGGCACACTGGAACTTTAGGCGGTCTGATGAGCCACTTAGTGACACGCCGAGTGCTCTTGGCGATACTCAGGCTCGCCCATCTTCATTTCTTCAGAATGTTTTGTTCTTTTTTGCATGTTAGTGTCCTTGCTTTGTTCCTCAATCCATATTCCTGAAAATCAAGGATTTAACATCATTTATTAGCACAAAATAAGCATTTGAGGACACTAAATCTATATAAACAAAGCCCTAAATGAGTCCAAATCTCAGACTCATCAACACCCCAACTTAAACTTTTGTTTGTCCTCAAGTAAAACTCAAGTTCACCAGTTCAAAAAGGATGTCTCAAACAGTGCTACATAAGACTCAATTATGAATGCACACAACAAGACTCAACTTACTCATGCAATGATCAATTGTGCACTCAAAGATTCAAGTTGTGACTCACCATTATCAACGATGCTCAAGTTCACAATACTTGCTTCAAATCCAAGTTCAAGCTTAACAAAGGTACTCAAATGCCCTCACAACAAAGATGATTCCATATTCACACATAATTCTTCAATAATTTATAGCTCTGGAATCACATACGCTCTAGAATCACATACAACTCTCACACTCACAAAGATGAACACATGCATGACTTCACCCATAGGTTTGCCCTTATTTTCCAATCAACACTCGTTTCAGCTCACTCAAGATCATAAAGGTCTTTCAAGGCTTGTAACGGGGCAGAGTGTAAAGGTATGGTCATTTATGCTTAGTGGCTGCTACCCTCATGAAATATGGTCTGAACATCACTTTCTTCCTTTTCTTCAACATTTTAATAATGCTGAAACTTCACCCCATTATTCACTTTCACATGGACTACCAGATACCCCCATTTCTATTTGCAATTTTCACAACTTTTTCATTCTTTTTCTTTTGCTTTCTTTCTCTTTCTTTTTATATGGAGGGGTTCCATCTTTTTCAAAACCATGGATCAAAGGGGACTTCTTCACACTTCTTGATTTACCTTCTCTTTCCACCACACCCCCAACTTAGGCTTTTGGCCTAAGTTGGCTATTCAAACAAACCACATTTCATGAGGATTATGGGTGAATGGATAAAGAGGGGTCACAATTGCTCAAGTTTCTTCCAAGAAAAGGATAAAGCTCAAAGGTGTTCAAGTAAGATTCACACATCTCACAAGGTTGGCCACAAAAGAGGTATAAATGTCAAATTGTTTCACTCTTCAAAATTGTTGCCTAAGATCATTTCAAGTGCTTGCATCAATTAGTCAACCTGGCCAATGGGGCAAATTCTAGGTGTCATCACACAAGGTTCAAAGTAAGCTCATCACACAAGGCATTGGCACCAATATCAAACGAGATTCCACATTTTCTCTAGTGTGCAATGTTCATCACAAGAGACTCCATTCAATATCCGGCTAGTCACAATGAGATGCAAAAAGTCCACATATTGTCAATGCAACGTCATTTGGTCTCATCGTAGCCGCACATTCATTTTTGTTCAATTAAGAACACTATTTAAGTCATCGGTATTGATCATAACCGATACTCAAATTTGCACAAGAACAGCCATATTCAAACACAACAAGAGGTGGCAAAATTTTTTAGATGGGTCAAAAACCATTTCTATTCAAAACAAGGAGCCACAAGCTCAAACATCCACAAGATAGAATCAACACACAATTTGAAACACAAAAACCCAATATATATATACAAAATATAGTCACAAGAGGTAGGTATGGAAATACATCACCCCACCACAAACAAAAAGCAATTGTCCTCAAATGCAACTAATGTAATCAAAAGTCAATAAAAATGACAAAGAGGGAGGTAAAGAAGAATCATAACTACATAGTCGCTCCATCTGTCGGGGCAACAATGCCCGGGGTCACACTCCAATCTTGGGCATCAGTGCCTAGTGTAACAGCAATACTGGCTCCACTATAGCCTGCCATGGACGTCTCTATCAGCGATGTCTAGATGACTGAATGTACAATCGTTTCCTCCAAATCAGGCAGGTCCTTATAGATGGTCGCCTCCTCAGCATCAAGCTACTCATCATCCGTCTCCGCCTCTGACTCATCAGCAACCACATCATCCATAGGCACATCTCCAGTAGTAGCCAGAGGCATCTCAAAACTAGCCGAGACATCCTGAGCCTCAGCTGACTCAAAGAGAGAAGTGAAGTATGTGGACTAAAAATAGTCCACATCATTTCTCAAATTTGAAACCTCGGCTTTCAAAGTCGTCACCTCTGAAGTAACCCCTTGTCCTCTCTCATAGATCTATACTCTTGTTGTGAGATCATCAATCGATGTCTGAAGGGGTGTCAATGCAGCTGCAATAGCGTTCTCAATCATCCAGGGCACCTCGGCCTCTAGCCGGGTAGCCCGCACATCAGCAGAATGGGCTAGGTGCCTCATTTTTAGGATCATGTCCAGAGTGATCCTAGTAGGCTGGAAAGTATAGGAACCAGAGGCCTGGGAAGGAGTGGTAGCGTATGTACCTTAAGGCCCGGAGAACGGAGTAGGCAAAGATGTCTCTGCAGGTATGGACTCAACATCAACCTCTGGTGTTGTATCCACTAGAGTTGCCCTCCTCTTATATGCCTCATCCCATGTGTACTCAGCCTCTATGCGCCAGATGTTTGTGAAGGATGTAGGTGTGACCTGATGAGTCCATGATTTGGACTCATTTAAGGATTTATTTAGATAGACTTAGTGTCATAAAATGCTTATTTTATGCCAATAACTAATGTAAAATACTTGATTTCTAGGTATTTGGATTGAGGAATAAAGCATGGACACTAACGAGCAAAAAGGAACAAGGCAGCTGAAAGAACGAAGAAAAGAAGGCTTGTTGATCGCATAATCCATTGGGTGAATAGCTGAGTGGTTATTACCTCACCTAAAGTTCCAATGTACCAAGCTCTGAATGAAAAAATCAAGTCGTCAAGAGAAAAGAGCAGTCAGCGAGTCTCCAAACGGTTTCGTGATGCAGTGTTGGATCTCCCAAAGTTACAGAACTTGAGGATGTTGAAGGCCAAAGCAAAAAGGCTATGGAACTGACCAAAAGGAGGATCACTGAGTTGATCGGCGATCGCGATTTAGTGCGCCGAATGGCCCTTCGCAGCATATTTTTGGCGACTATAAATACATTTTCAAACATTATGTTTAGTATCAAATTTTATTTTGAACATTCATTAGAGTAATTTTTGAGTTTGAACTGAGAGTATTGAGACAAATTTTTCCTTAGCTTTGAAGAATTAAGGTTTTCCATTTTTGAGAAATTGGAAGTGGGTCTTTGAGATTCTTCAACTTGAACCTTTGTAAAGATGAAATTAATTGTACCCAGATGATGGAAACACAATTTGGTAACGATTTCTATCTTTTTATGATGTCTAGCTAAAACCCTTATTCTTAGAGTGTTATTATGTGATTATGAGTTCATTTGGCTTATGGGTATTGCTAATTGATAGTTTAAATGTTGTTTAAAAGTTATTTCAATCAGTAATTATGGTTTAATTTAAAGGGTTGTAGTTTCAAATGCAACTCTACATTTGTGTTTTTGGCTTGCTCGAGAGAGGTTTTAAAACCAAGATTACTGAATTGATAGTCTGTGAGTATTGGGTTGTCATGGGTTCAGCTCGAGAGAGTGAATCATAAACCCTTTTCCACACATTCAGCTCGAGAGAGTAAATGGACTAAAGCGTAGGTTGTTCTTAATTGCTGCTTGTTGATGCTCAAGAGAAACCAACTTGATTCGGGGTAAATTATTTGAGAGAAAATTTATCCTCAGTAAAGTCTAGCTTATTCACTGATTTATAGCTATTTACTATCATTTACTATCAGTTACAACTATCCATTTGTCTACCTTAGCCTATAATCTAATCACATCCCAAGAACCCATCTCATTACTTGTTAATTCGTGTTATTTGTTGCTATTGTAGTTGATAATTACAATCAAACCCCATGTTATTTGACACTTGTGTCACCCTTTAATTTGAATTATGTTTTTATTCGTAACATATATATTCTTATGATTGACTTGAAGATATTCGTACTTTGATCTTGATTGTTAAACATGTACCACTCCCTATGGGATTCAACCCCAACTCATTTAGTTGGGTTATATTACAGACTAACGATTATTGGCACTTAGTATTGGATGAGTTGTCCTGATATGTGAAATCAAAATGGCACCGCTGCCGGGGAGTGGTGTTGGTTGAGAATCTTTAGCTAAGTTGAACTTCGTTCTTGTTAATCATAGTTGAACTTACTTAAATTTAGTATTGTTTTGCTTGTTTGTGTTGTGAAACAGGAAGTATGAGTGTGAACGGAAGCAATGGTAGCCAAGTAGGCCACCAAGATGATATCGGAAACCTCAACGATGTCAACGTGCCTAATGATAATGACCCCCATCTTATGGGTGGAATTGGTACCATTCCCTTGCCTCCGGCTGAAGGGAGCGCGGTTTTCCATATCATAAGTACTATGTTGCAGCTCTTGCAATTAAAGGGGTTGTTCGGTGGTTTGGCTCATGAGAATCCCCATGAGCGTATTAGAAACTTCGTGGATGTTTGTGGACCATTCTCCTTCAAGAACATATCCCAAGATTCGATCCGGTTGAGGTTGTTCTCGTTCTCTTTGATGGCAGAAGCATGTAAGTGGTTGGCTAAATTGCCACATGAATCAATCACTTCGTGGGAAGAGTTGGTCACCGCATTTCAAGTGCAATTTTTCCCTCCTTCGAAGATGATGACTCTTCGGGACAGCATTCAGAGCTTCAAGCGTCTAGAGGGCAAGCCAATTCATGAAACTTAGCTAAGATTCAAGAAGTTGGTGCTCCAATGCCCAACTCATGACTTGCCTGACAACGTGTTGCTGCAGTATTTTTACCGAAGTCTTGATTCGGTAAATAAGGGTGTTGCTGACCAACTTACTCCTAGAGGTTTGATGCAGCAACCTTATGTGATAGCAGCTCAGCTCTTGGATAGCATGACTACAATCGATCGGGCTTGGTACACCCACGAAGAAAAGGTCTCCCCTCTCATATTTAAATAGGCCAATGAGCAGATAAAGAAGGACCAAGAGAGGGATCAGAACATGGCCAAGATCATGACACAGCTTGACATTTTGTCCAAAACAGTCATGAGAGCTAGTGCTCGAAGTGTTAATGTTGTGGGTGTCGGGTGTGTTAATCCTGATGAGGCTAAGTTTGAGGCTTTGTACAACGAAGAGGTGAATTTCCTAGCCAACCAAGGTGGTGGTTATCGTTCAAACTACTTGAGGTTGGGTGGTAACCAAATTTGGAACAGGGATGAAGGTTGGAAAGATCGTGATCGATACTGGAGGGATCCAAATCCCAATTGAAATTATGGGGAGAAGGATAGGTATGTGCCTCCCCACAAGCGTCAGAAACCAAAGGATTCGGAAGGTGGTCGGTCGGAGGATATGCTTTCTCGTATCCTCAACAAAGTTGAGGGGTCTAACAAGATTTTAAAAGAAATGAAAGAAGATGTGTCAACCCTCAGCTAGACAGTTACCTCATATTCAGTATCGATCAAATAGTTAAAGACCCAAATGGGTCATATCTCATCTCATTTAAACTTGAGACAGCAAGAGGGGTTGCCTAGTGATACTATGGCCAACCCCAAGAATGAGGTTTTAGTGTGTAGTTGCGTCGTGCCACGACGTTAACTAAGGCACTGCTTAGGAGGCAACCCAAATTTTCATTTTCTTTTTTTTAAGTTTGAAAAAATGGTGTGTTGATTGTGCAGGTCGAAGTGTGGAAGATGATTGAAAAGTGCAAGTTGGCGAGCTAAAAGTCCAGTCGGCGACTCGCAGAAAAGGTTGGCGAGCCCGACTTGGACCGCCATTGGACTCAAGACATTTTAAAATTGGAGTTTGTAAAACTCGGCAAGCCCAGGAGTTGATTGGCGAATCGGCGATCGTGACTTTGTCTGCCGTTTGGACCTCCACAATAATTGGAGGTCCTATAAAACTTGGTGAGGTAAGTGTCCACTCGGCGTGTCGCCGAGTGGGTCAGCGTGCAAAACTTATGTCGTCGAATGGGCGAGAACTGGACGGTTTTTGAAAGACCAAGGTTTAAACTTTCAAACTCTTTCACTTTCCCTCACTTTTGAACTTCCCAAACTAACACTGGCACAATATTTTCTATATTCCCTGCATTTTTGTCGTCAGTTTTGTGTTTGGAGTTGGATTTCTTTGTCGCCTAGAATTTCAAAGTATTTATTCAGCATCTAAGGTTGGTTTTCCGAGCCCCGAATTCATTTTTAGCAATTTCTACTTATTTGTAATTGATTTTGTCTTAGTGTAGTATGTTGGGCCTCTCTGATCGTAATTGTATATGTGTGTGCCAGTTTTAATTTGAATACCTTGCCCGTAATGTCTATATCGTTCAATTCCTGAAATTGTCATGCTTGAAATTGATTAAATGATGGGATTGTGCTTGCATGTTGTTGGGTCTAGTCGGGTGAATTCTAAGTAACCCACAATTTTGCCAAATGACGTATTTTGCCCAATGATAGAGCGGTTGACGTTACTCTTAAGGGCAAAAGTCATCAAATAGCCAAAATTGGACAAACCAGGAAAAGTTTGACTATCCCGAGGGCATGGATGTAATGGGTCTTAGTTTAATTGTAAGAGTGCATGTTTTGATTTTGTTTTCGGGGGGCTACGGGGTTGAATTTAGGATGTTAGGTTGAAAGTAGGCACGTTGGGTAGTTTGGCGAGCTGGATCGAGCTCGCTGAATCACTCGGCGGTTCGCTGAAGTTCCCCTTCTCACCTTTAATTTCATGCTTAATCTTGAAAAAGGTTCTGTAACTTTTGGCGAGAAGCCTGAGTTCTCCAAGTGCACTCGGCGACTCGTCGAAGGTCTTCCTGGATTGCCCTTTGTCTGCGCCCCTAATACTTAAATGCACTGTAACTTTCGGCAGGCTGATCTTTGCTCACCGAATGTTGTTAGCGATTCGTCGAAAGGCCTTTCCCATCGCGGACAAGCCATTTGTCTGAGAACTTTTTGGGCCAATCCTTTCGGCGATCCCGATCTCGCTCGCCAAAGAGATTCAGTGAGTCTGTCTACAACTACTTTTATGTGCTTTTGCATGAATTGTTTCTAACTTTTCTCTGATGTTTTGCAAACATGGCCAGACCAAAGGTTGCTAGTAGAAACATTCAACCCCACAAGAGGGCCAAAGGGATAAAAATAAATGAGGATGTAGCTGCATCCAGAGCCAAGGCCACCAAACTTCCCACAACTAGTGGTAAAGGAATGGGAAAAAGAAAGGCACATGCATCACCGAAGGCCAACTCCGACAGTGACGATATCTACGCTACTCACCTCACCACTTCTGAGAGTGAGGGTCAGCACCAGGAGCATCAGGCTGCAACTTCTGAGCCTGGGGAGGATGAGTCACTAGCAGCACAGAGGGCAGAGGTGCATTCCAAGAAACTTAATGATCCATCTAGGATCAGGACATCTCAGGCTACTTATCTGTAACGACCCTAAAAACGAACTAGTGAAACTAGAGCCTCACATGTGAGTTTGGAGTTGAGAACTTGATGAAATGATGAGAAATGACCGTGACGTCCAGAAACTAGTCATTTGAACTAGTGAGTTGTAAGGGTCAACTTTAAATTGTCATATCTTTTAGCTCAAAATGAATTAGGTGGACCTTTACCTATCCAATTAAAGTTCTTTGAGTCCTCTTTCCAACGCCACCGAGTTTGCCCAATTCCGACCTTGGAGTAAAAAGTTATGCCCGAAATATTGAAGCACTGTCAGGCTGAAAAAAAAGGGCGAATAAGACGGGAAGGGGCAGAATTTTTAAGTCAAGAATTTATGGGTCCTTAGTCCTTTTCCAAAATTGACCCTATGCTATTATTTTCCTTTCCTAGCAACTATAAGACCTTTTTATGACCCAATTCCTTTCATTTAATAAGAATTTCCAAAATCATTCCCTCTCTCAAATATTTCTCTCAAGTTCAAGGAAGAAGAGGAGTTGGAGCTAGGATTGAAGATTTGGAGTGCTTCTTCTTCAATTTTCGTGGGTTTTCAACTTAGAGGTATGGGGATCCTTATCCTTGATTATTCTTTCTTTCAAGGAACCCAATCAAAAGGTTTTCAAGGTTTTTCAAATACACACAAAAACCTATTTCGATTCTAGCATGGGTTCTTGCATAAAAAGGTTTTAAATGATGATTTATATGGTTATTAATGATTATTAATGGTTTTTAGAAATAAATCCCCATGAACCCATGTCTTCTCAAATTCTCTAAATTTGGCCTAAAGTGGGTGTATTGATTTTGTGTAATTGATGGACGATTATTGTGTAGATTGTTGTGGACTGTTCATATATGTATTTATCTATGTTGAATTGTTAAGAATTTTTATTGAATTGAAGGATGTGGGATGTTAGCCTTGAATGGGCAAAATTGTGAATTGGTCTTCATATTGATTATTGACTTATGCTTAGCTTAGCTTGTATAGTTGAATGTTGTTATTATCATTGTTATTGTATTGTTAATTGTTGGAATATGAGGATGATGAAAATAGCCATGGAAAGAGGGTAAGTTGATCAAACTTGATAAATATTGTATAATTGGCATGGAATTGAGTATTGTGGCTTATGGCCTTTGAAAAGGATGGTAAGATGGCCTAATCTCTTAGTATTGATATAATTGTTATTTATTGGTTTGATCCACCTTTGGTGGAGGTGGTTATTTGTTGTATTATTGTGAATTGAGGCCATGAAGGGCATTATATAATGTTATTATATTGTTGTATTATTATACACATATGAAGCTATATGTAAAGCTTTATGTGAAGCTATATGTGAAGGTATGATGTGAATGAGTTTTATATGAAGCTATATGTGAAGGTATGATGTGAATGAGTTTTATGTGATCTTGTGATGATCCTATGTAAAGTGGCTAGCATTGTGAGTTAAAGTATGACTTCTCATGATGTATATATGAAATGATGTTGGATTATGAAATATCCTTAAATGAAAATGTTGTGACTTGGTTGGTAGACTAAAGTGTCCCTCCTTGTTACTTAAAGTCTTGAATGCATAAATGTGTGAAGTGGGCAGAACTAAGAAATGGTGCCCTTTCTATAAATGCTAAAAGAGGAATTTTAGGCCAAGACTTGAATTGGCAAAACTAAGAAATGGTGCCCTTTCATAAGTCTAGCTTTCCTAAGTAAATGTAAAACCATGAAATCGGTAGACCTAATGGTGGTAGCCCTTCTCATGTGTGAAATGATGAACCTTGGACCGGTAGGCTTAAGGCACCCTTAATGAAAAATTGGTAGGCCTAAGGCACCCTTCCAGGGGGATTTAATGAGCTATCCTTAATGAACCTTGATCGATAGATCCTTGTGGTGCCCTTCTTGGTAGATGTGCTATGGGTCGGTAGACCTAATGATGGTGCCCTCTCTAGCACATACATGTGAATGAAGTTACTCCATGGGAACTAAGTCTAAGCACCGAGTGGATATGGTTAAGATGGTAGCTCTCCCGAGTATGAGGCAAGAGTACAATGAACATCTTTGGATATCCCCTAAACCATGTGCCTACATGGGATGTGTCCTAGTTCTACCCTTGGCAAGTAGAACACCTTCCACGGTGTAGGGTTTTATGACACTGGATTCCATGTCTAGCTCGCATGGTCTATGTCGGTTAATGCCTATTCCCATCATGTGGGATGTGCACTCTAGTTATTGGATAGGTTCTACAACGTGTAGGTAGTAGTATGGGATGCTATCTACACATGGCACGAGTAGGCTTTGAAGATGCTAAAGTGAGTTCCCTAAGCCTTAATGGCTAATGTATGAATGTCTCCAAAATGGTTTCTTAAAGAATGTTGGTCTATTGATGTTAGGTTGTGAAGGAAATGTCCTTATCTAAGGTAATCTTGGGGAACACTTAAGTGTGCTTGAAGAGGTTGTATGGGCGGTCACTTCTTATCTCACTCAAGTGTGTCTTAAGATTATATTAGGTAAAGGTCCTATGGTAATGAAATGACATATGTTCTTTTAAAGTCAAGCATGGGTTGTATATGGACATATGTTGAGTATATGTATGGTTGGCTATGGTCTTATATGTTAATGTTGACTTGTATTATGTCTCTTATACCTATAAAGGAAAGGTTTTATCAAATGATATGAAAGCATTTACTTCCTTGAAATTGTCCTTTTTGGCATGTTTTTGCATGGTCTCCATACTTAGTACTTAATTGTGCTAACCCCTTTCTTTCCCTTTTTGGACTAAAGTGTAGGGATTTGGAGATGATGACATGTCATGGCTATTTGATAGGTTTCTAAGTGTTGAAGATGAAGACTTGGTGAGTCCTCATATATTCGAGGACAATACCCTATATGTTCTTTTATGTCTTTTTAGTATTGTTTAAGTTGTGTATGGGATTAGTCCCGAATTTTGTACTCTAAAGTATTAGATGGTTTTGAGACATCATGTATAAAGTCTAGAAAGTCTTCCGCTTGCTATTGTTTTTTTTTATGAAATGTTTTCTTGGTAAAGAAATTTTTTAGTTCCTTATGATTTTAGTGTCTATGCGATGAATGAATGGTAAGAGGCTTGTATTAGACCTCTTCGAGGTCGAGTACGCCGGTTACGACTAGGGGGTGCTCTCGGGTCGTGACATTATCCTCCCTCTCCAGCACAGGCCATGGTCCTAGAACCACCAATACAGGATCCTCCTCCCAAGTCTATGAACAAACTGAAGACCGAGGGCTGATGACCATTATCGAGGAGAAGCATCTGTCCACTGATAGAGTTATTGACAGGTACCCAGAGATAATGAGTTGCTTAAAGTCGCACAACTTCAAACTATTCACCAAGCCTCATGGCCCTTACATTCCTAATTAGGTCCAGGAATTCTACTCTGCTTATGGAGCTATTGATACCCCAAGGGAAGAAGTCGGCAGCTAAATTCAAACCGGATGACTACGTGGTTGTCAGGGGTAAGAGGGTGCAGTGTGATTTTTCTGCCATCAATGTCGTCTTAGAATGTACTACAAGACTTGAGAATGACTGTCAATACAAGATCAGGACAAAGACGCTGGAGAACATGAAGCAGTGGTTGGCTCCGTTGATATCAGACGCCACTCCCAAGTGGCTTGGGTTGGGGAAGCTATTGAAAAGAAGGACCTCAATATGGCAGCGAGGTATTGGTTTGGCTTCATCAGCAGCACGATCATGCCTTCCCAAAACGAGTCTATTCTCCATCACGCCAAAGCAGCCTACCTAGGTTGCCTTATTGCGAGGACAAGGCTGAACTTAGGGATGATCATTGCAAAGGAGATGTTCATGAGGGCCAAGCAGCGCCAGACTTTCCTTCCTTTTCTGGTGTTGATCACCGAGCTGTGCAGACGAGCTCGGGTTCCTAGAGATGATAAGAAGGATGTGGAAGTGATTCCCACATCTTCTACTGATATCCGGAGAATCGAGGCGGAGTATTTAAAAGATGAGGAAGAGAAAAAGAAGGCAACCCTAGTGGACTCTTCCCCAGTTGTGGACACAAACACATTACCTACAAAGGCACCTTTGCCTACTCCAGCCCTTGGGCCTTCAAGTACATCCAGTGTTGTTCCTTCTGATACCCCTAGCTCCTCTGCTGCTACATTGCCTCCCAGATATGCTGTTGTTACTGCCTCTCGGTCCCCGCTCACTCAAGCATCATTACTCCGGATGGGGCAGCTAGCCCATTCTACCGATCATGTGCTGCCAGACTTGAGGCCTCCATTCCAGGCATGATTCAGTCAGCCCTCACTGATGTTGTGACACTCTTAAGTGCTACCATTGATGCACTTGAGGCTATGATAGCGGTGTGTGAGTGTGACCAAGGGTCCACCGAGGAGGTGACGGCTCTAAAGGCCGCCATTGTTGCACTAAGGAGATATGTGGACCAGCTGAAGTCCACCGATATGTACATGATTTTTGGGATGGTGGAGATCCCAGATGTGCCAGATGTGCCAGTTGAGCCAGATATGCCTTCGGCTACCCCCGGAGATGATGTTCTCACAGAGGATATAGTTGACCCCGAGTTTGAGGCTGAGACAGAGGAGGAGATGTTTGAGGTTGCTAAGGAGGCTTCTTACGAGGGCATTACAGATACTGAGGAGGCCATGATCGATGCATTTGTGTAGACTTAATTGGTAGATACGAATTTGGCTGACCCTAGTGGACCTGCTACTGTTGATGTGACTCCGGCCACTGATGCCTAAGTTCAGAGCACTACACTGGGCACTAATTCCTAGACAGTTAGGGCGATTGTTTAAACATAATTTCTCTTTACCACCCTCTCTGTCTTCTTTTATTGACTTTTTGGATATTTTATTTCTTGCATTTGCCGACAAATAGCTTTTGTTTTGTGGTGGGGTGAGGCCCACCTTGTGTTATTATTGTTCTGTTTATATATTTGGGTTTTTAAGCTATAAAAATTTTTTAGCACTGTTGTTGTGGATGATTAAGCTTGTGGCTCCTTGTTTTAATTGTAAATGATTTTTGGACCCTTCCCGAAAAAAAATTGTGCCACCTCTTGTTTATGTTTGAATGTGGTTGTTCTCTTGCAAATTTGAGTATCGTTCTTGATCAATACCATTAACTTGAATAATGCTCATAATCGAACAAAATAGAATGTATGGCTACGCTGAGGCCAAATGAAGTTGCATAGGTAATATGTGAACTTTTTGCATCTCGCTGTGACTAGCCAATTATCAAATTGAGTCTCTTCTGATGAACATTGCACACTAGCGAGAGTGTGGAGTCTTGTTTGACATTGGTGACAATGCCTTGTGTGTGATTAGCTTACTGTGAACCATGCGTGATGACACCTAGAATTTGCTCTGTTGGTTCAGTTGACTAAGTGATGCAATCTCTTGAAATGATCTTAGGCAGCTTTAAAGAGTGAAACAATTTGACATTATACCTCTTTTGTGGCCTACCTTGTGAGTGTGTGAACTTCGTTTGAACACTTTTTGAGACTTAACCCTTTCCTTGCAAGAAACTTGATGACATTGTGAACTTTCTTTATCCATTACCCATAATCCTCATGATTTGTGGTTTGCTTGAATATCCAACTTAGGCCAAAAGCCTAAGTTGGGGGTGTGGTGAAAAGAGAAGGTAAATCAAGAAATCCAAAGAAGTCCCCTTTGACCCATGGTTTTGAGAAAGATGGAACCCCTTCATACAAAAAAAAAAAGAGAAAAAAAAGAGAAGAATGAAACAGAAAAAGAATAAAAAAGTTGTGGAATAAAGTTGTGAAAATGCAAAAAGAAATGGGGTGTCCAACAGTCCATGGAAAGTAAATAATTGGGTGACTTTTGAGCATGAATGAGAATGATGAAGAAAAGGGAAGAAAAGTGTTGTCATACCACATTTCATGAGGATAGCATCCACTGAGCCTAAATGACCATACCTTTACACTCAGTCCCATTACAACCTTGAAAAGACCTTTTCGATCTTGAGTGAGTTGAAACAAGTGTTGATTGGAAAATACAGGCAAACCCATGGGTGGAATCATGCATTGTGTTCATCTTTGTGAGTGTGAGTGTTGATTGCGAATCCGGAGATATTAATTGTTGTACCATTGTGTGTGAATATGGAATCATTCTTTGTGTGAGGGAATTTGAGTACCTTTGTTGAGCTTGAACTTGCATTTGAAGCAAATATGGTGAACTTGAGAATCTTTGAAAATGGTGAGTAACAATTTGAATCTTTGGGTGACAACTGATCCTTGCACGAGTAAGCTGAGTCTTCTCGTGTGCATTCATTATTGAGTCTTGTGTAGCACTGTTTGAGACATCCTTTTTGAACTGTTGAACTTGAATTTTACTTGAGGACAAGCAAAAGTTTAAGTTGGGGGTGTTGATGAGTCCATGATTTTGACTCATTTATGGCTTTATTTGGATAGATTTAGTGTCCTCAAATGCTTATTTTGTGCCAATAACTGATGTAAAATCCTTGATTTTCAGGTATTTGGATTGAGGAACAAATCATGGACACTAACGAGCAAAAAGGAACAAGGCAGCTGAAAGAACAAAGAAAAGAAGGCATGTTGATCGCCTAATCCATTGGACGAATCGTCGAGTGTCTATTACCTCGCCTAAAGTTCCAATGTACCAAGCCCTTAAGGAGAAAAACAAGTTGACGAGACAAAGAAGCAGTCGGCGAGTCGCCGAACGGTTCCATGATGCAGTGCTGGATCGCCCAAAGTTACAGAACTTGAGGATGTTGATGGCCAAAGCAAAAAGGCGATGGAACTGACCAAAGGGCGGATCGCCGAGTTGATCGGTGATCCCGACTTACTGCGCCGAATGGCCCTTCGCAACATATTTTTGGAGACTATACATACATTTTCAAACATTATGTTTAGTATCAAATTTTATTTTGAAAATTCATTAGAGTAAATTTTGAGTTTGAACTGAGAGTATTGAGACAAACTTTTTCTTAGCTTTGAAGAATTGAAGTTTTCCATTTTTGAGAAATTAGAAATGGCCCTTTGAGATTCTTCAACTTGGACCTTTGTAAAGACGAAATTAATCGTACCCAGTTGATGGAAACACAATTTGGTAACGATTTCTATCTTTTTATGATGTCTAGCTAAAACCCCAATTCTTGGGGTGTGATTATGTGATTATGGGTTGATTTAGCTTATGGGTATTGCTAATTGATAGTTTAAATGTTGTTTAAAAGTGATTTCAATTAGTAATTTTGGTTTAATTTAAAGGGTTGTAGTTGCAAATGCAACTCTACCTTCGTGTTTTTGGCTTACTCGAGAGAGAGAGGTTTTAAAACCATGGTCTATGGGTATTGGGTTGTCATGGGTTCAGCTCGAGAGAGTGAATCCTAAACCCCTTTCCACACATTCAGCTCAAGAGAGTGAATGGACTAAAGCGTAGGTTGTTCTTAATTGCTGCTTGCTGGTGTTCGAGAGAAACCAACTTGATTCGGGATAAATTTTTCGAGAGAAAGTTTATCCTCACTAATGTCTAGCTTATTCACTGATTTACAGTTATTTACTATCAGTTGCAACTACCCATTTGTCTACCTTAGCCTATAATCGAATCACATCCCAAGAACCCGCCTCATTACTTGTTAATTCGTGTTATTTGCTGCTATTGTAGTTGATAACTCAATCAAACCCCCTGTTATTTGACACTTGTGTCACCCTTTAATTTGAATTATTCTTTTATTCGTAAAATATCTATTTCTATGATTCACTTGAACATATTCGTACTTTGCTCTTAATTCTTAAACACGTACCACGGATTCGACCCCAACTCATTTAGTTGGGTTATATTACTGACTAATGATCGTTGGCACTTAGTATTGGATGAAGTGTCCTGATACGTGA
Organism: Solanum verrucosum; assembly: GCF_900185275.1. Taxonomy (NCBI): domain Eukaryota; kingdom Viridiplantae; phylum Streptophyta; class Magnoliopsida; order Solanales; family Solanaceae; genus Solanum; species Solanum verrucosum. The sequence goes on from NW_026020157.1 coordinate 3,387,811, forward strand.
AATCATGACCTCAATGTCACTATTCTCGTCACGAGGAACTCCAGCCCGCCGACATAGCTGTGTAATATGTACAAGGAAAGGAAGGGATGTCTGGCGCTGTTTGGCTCTTATGGTCGTCTCTTGCTCTATGATTATCCCCAAGTCGAGGCTCTTCCGTGCTATAATTGATCCGAGACAGGTCGCCTTTGGGTGGCGGAGGATGGACTCATTCTGTGAAGGCATGATGGAGCTGCTAGTGAACCCGAACCAATATCGAGCACTGATGTTCAAATCCTTCTTCTCAATAGGAGCTCCTGCCTCAATCCACCTCGGGGTGGTGTCAGAAGTGAGAGGATCAAGCCACCCCTTTAAGTCATCTAGGGGTGTCACAGTGGTAGCCAAGCTCGGGTAGTCAAAAACTGACCCTCTATCAAATACAGCGTTGATATAATCGCTGCTGCATCTCACTTCTCTCCCCCAGACCATGACGGACTCTACCGGTCTGAAGGCACTGGCCTACTTCTTTACCTTAGGTACTAGGTCACCGTACGCCGTGTAAAGCTCCCGAACCCATGTAGGAATATAGGGGCCCGGGGCCTGGTAAACTGCCCAAACTTGTGGAACCGGAAAGTGTCCCACACATTGGGGTATCTGTCCACTACACCATCTGTGGACAACATCTTCTCTTCAAGAATGGTCCTCAGTCTCTCGGCCTTTAGCTTGTTGAGTAGCCGGGGAGGAGGACCCTGAACTGGTGGCGCTGGAACCACCGTCTATGCCAGAGCTGGCACTGTATCATTAGCAGGTGGGGTAGCCTCTGGGATCCTAGACGGATCCTGACGAACTCGGGCTCGAATTTCAGCCCGCCTGGTCTGTAGTGGCTGGTCATCTTTAGGCTCTGAGAATGAGGCCTGAGAGTGAATAGACTCCCCATCACTGCCGGAGTTGTGCTCCGGCCTTTCTGCTACGAGTGTTTTGCCCTTCCCCTTACCTACCTTTGGAGGTGCTTTCTTTCCTTTTTTTTAGAAGGAGTAGTTACTCCCTCATTAATAACGATTCCCCGTGCTCTTATACGAGGCGGCATACCACTATCATCCAAGTTGGTCCTAGCTATATCTTCAATACACACCAAAAAGTGTTAGAATTAATCCAAGAAGAATGCAGATAACAGGTTTGCAGAAAGACTCTTCGAATCGATCGGTGAGTCGCCAGTCTCTTAGGCGAGCCAAATCGAGATCACCGAAAGGACTGGCTTAAAAATTACCCAGAAAAATGGCAAGTTGGCGATGTACAGGTCCCTTCGGCGAATCATTAACAACATTCGGTGAGCTCAAACTAGCCCACCGAATTTTACAGTGTGTTTTAGGGGTTAGGGGTGCAGAAAGGGTGATCAAGGGAGACCTTCAGGGAGTCACCGAGTGAACTCGGTGAGCTCAGGCTTTTCGCCGAAAGTCACAGACTCTAATTGTCACGACCCGGGAGCACCCCCAAGTCATAACAAGGCGTATTCGACCCCGAAGGGGTTTTATACAAGCCACATAGTCATTCATTGCATTCAATAATGATAATAGTGCGGAATTAAAAACTTATTTACATCCAAACATTCAAGCTTCATTAAAACAACTTTAAAAACACACAGCGGAAGTCTAAGTCTCACATGGCCATCTTAGACACAATCACAAAACATAAGTAGGGACACGGCCCTTTACAATCAAAAGAAGTCTATTAAGTCTATTACAAGAACCTTATCATAAAATTAGAATAGAAAAGTCTTGTCCTCGACATATGAGGACATACCACAAGATCTTGGAAGAACTTCAAGTTCCAAGCTTACTATAGAACCCGCTCACTTTCCGGAACCTACACTAGTAGAAAATAGAGAAATATGGAATTAGCACAATTAAGTACTAAGTATGATGACCATGCAAAACATGCTTTAAAAGGGACATTTTGGCTAGAAACCATGCATTATGCCACTTTTTGAAGTATAATGAACAGTTGCATAAAAGACATACAAGACAAGCATAAACATCAAGTAAGTCATAATATCACCTTTAAACAATATCAACATGAAAACTTTTACCTTGGACCTTCACCTCAAGCAACCCTTATGCTATACCTCGTGCAATGTATGGATGGCGTCCCATACCACCATCCATACTAAGGCACCACATTTAGGTCACTTAAAGTAACTTATCATTTCTTTCTTTCACCTTTGCACAATATTCATACATAAGAGGTATATCATTAATTAAGACATGACAAGGGAAAATAACTCATAATATAACCCAAGTATAGCATGCATCTCATATTAAGCATTTGAGAGCCAACATTCTTTAATAACCTTATTTAGGCCACAATTGTGTCACATACATTAGGATTTAGAGAAACTCACTATGACCCTCTCCAAGCCTACTCGTGCAATATATAGGTAGCATCCCATACTACTACCTACACTTTGTAGAGCCTATCAAGAAACCATAATGAAATCTCACATGATGGAAAGTAAGCATTTAACCGACATAGACCATGAGAGCTTATCATGGAATCCGGTGTCATAAGTCCCCACACCGTAAAGAGGTGGTCTACTTGCCTAAGGAAGACCGGTATATATAGCTTAATAGATCCACTAGCTACCTATGCGGGCACATAGTTTATGGGATAAGGTAGACGATCATTGAAACTAATGCCTAACCATTGGGGGAGTTTCCATCTAACCAAATCCACTCGGTGCTTAGCCTACATTCCCATAGAATAGTTTGTTACCTTGACATTATCACATATGAGAGGTGCCATTGGCCTACCAACTCCAAATTATATTCATTAACACGTGAAAGGGTGTTTTAAGCCTACCGTTTCAAGGTTCATTTAGGAAAGCTCATTAACTCCTCTTGAAAGGGTGCCATGGGCTTACCGGTTCAAGTCTCATCATTAACCTTCATGGAAAGGTGCCATTGGCCTACCGACTCCAAGGTTCATTATTATCATTAATGGAAGGGTGCGATAAGCCTACCGATTCCAAGGTTCATTATTATCATGAGTGGAAGGGTGCTACTATCCTACCGATCCGAGGATTCAACAACCAATAATATAATCATTTAAACAAGAAAATGATGCACAAGCTCTACCAATTTGAGATATGCAATAAATTGGAGAATCCTTCATATTCTATCATCAACATTCATGAGTGTCAAATTGAGAAAAATCCTTTCAATAATAACACATTTACGTTCATAACATGATCACATTAGCTCCATTGAATGTCCATTCATAAAAATGTCATGTAACACTTATATTTCTCATACTATGCCTTCAAGGCCATGGTCACAATACATTCCATAATTAAACACCTCCACCATAAGTGGATCAAACCAAGCAAGAACAATTTTTTTATCCATAATATGAGATTAAGCCAACTTACCATCCTCCAAAGCCATAATCAACAACACTCAAGTCTCAACCATTTTTCTTACCACAAGAGAATTCATCCATAACTTGCCCATAAGGCCACAATCCTCAATTCATCCATATACCAACAATTCATCATAAATAGGTATAGAAAACCATATAAATCAACAATACAATCCAATCTAAACTCAATTTCATCAACATTAAATCATAGGCATTAAACCCACTTCATTAGCAAATTCTAGGCTTTTAATGAAAACATGGGTTCTTGAAGAATTTTCATATAAAAATCATCTTAAAATCATAAATAGAACTTCAATTCACCAATATAATGACTTTGAAAACATTTTACCCACGAACCCATACCTAGAATAGAAAATAGAAGTTTTGTTCTTTGAAGACTTTTGAAACCCTTTTGAATGGACTCCTTGAAGGAAAGATAATCAAGGATCAAGGGTCACCATACCTTTGTTAAGATTCCCCAAGAAAATTGATGAAGAAACCACCTTCAATCCAAGCCCTAGCTCCAAGTTCTTGACCTTCTTAAAATGGAGGATTGTAGAGAGAAAAGTATTTGAGAGGAGGTGAGTTCTTTTTAATTCTAATTGGAGTGACTTAAAATGGAAGAATTTGGTCTAGAAGGGTTTTATAATTGCTAGGAAAGGCATATAATAAAAAGGGCTCAACTTAGGAAAAGAAATAAGGACCCACTTAAAAGTTTCCACTAAACCCGTCTAAGCTCGTCCTTGCTGACAGTGCTTCACTATTTTGGACATAACTTTTTACTCCGAGATCGGAAAAGGGCAAACTCGGTGGCGTTGGAAAGAGGACTCAGATACCTTTAATTGGATAGGTAATGGTCCACCTAATTCCTTTTGAGCTAAAAGATATGACCATTTAAAGTTGACCCTCACTCCTAACTTAAAATTAAAAACTGTTTTTAGGGGACTGTTTTGAGGGTCTCGGTTCTAAATGATTTCATGACCTAGCTTAAGGTCTTGCTAGCTTATAAAGGTGATTGATCAACTAGCTAATCAACCCCTTAAGCCCTTAAACAACACTCCAAACTTCAACGACAAGACCCTTACAACTTACTAGTTCAAACGACTAGTTTCCGGACGTCACTGTCATTTCTCATCATTTCATCAAGTTCTCAACTCCAAACTCACATGTGAGGCTCTAGTTTCACTAGTTCGTTTTTTTTGGGTCGTTACACTAATCTAACCAAAACACGAAATTAAGGGAGATGTAGGAGGACTTTGGCGAACCGCCGAACGGTTCAGCGAGCTCGACCCAGCTCGCCAAACTGCCCAACGTGCCAAATTTCAACACCGTTTCCCAAAATCAAACCTGCCACCCCCGAAATCAAAATCAAACAATACACTCATGCAATTAAGCTTAGACCCACTAGACCCATGCCACCGGGGTACTCAGACTTCCAACGGTTTGGCTAAAATTGGTCATTTGATGACTTTTGCCCTTAAGAATGACGTCAAACGCTCCATCATTGGGCAAAGTACGTCATTTAGCACAATTGAGGATACTTAGACTTCACCCAACTAGAACCAACAAATATTTACCGCAACCCAACAATTTATGATCAATTTTAAAGCACAAAATTTGGGAAATCAACATTTTAATAAATTTAGGCACAATTACAAAACTAAAATAGGTAAACTAGCACAACAACTACTATTTCAGACAGGTCCAGCACACATCAACAAGATTTAAACAATTGCATTCGACTTCAACCGTTATTTAAGAGTTTGGGATTCGAAAAACCAACCTTTAAGCCGAAATACGAGTTTGTAAAGCTAGGTGGCAGTGTACTCCAACTCCGAGCACGAGATCAAGAGCAAAAAGCTATAAAACTAGGAAAACATGGAAAATCTAGAGTGCGGGTGTGATTGTATAAGACTAAAACGAGGGAATATCAAAGAGTTTGAAATTTTAAACCTTTGGTATGTAAAAAACCTTTCAGTTCGCGGCCCTTTCGACGATTTTAGTCGTCCTCGCTGAACCACTCGGCGATGCGCAGAGTGATTACTTACCTCGCTGAGTTTTACAGGACCTCCAGTTAATTTGGGGGTCCAAACGGCAGACAAAGTTGGGCTCGCTGACTTGTTCGGCGAGTCACCGACACATCCAAAGGCCTGCCGAGTTTTACAGACTCCTACCTGCTATTTTTGTGAGTCCAGCAGCGGTCCAAGTAAGGCTCACCGACCTCTTCAGCGATTCGCCGATTGGACACTTGGCTCGCCAACCTACATTTTTCAAACACATTCCACACTTCGACCTGCACAATCAACACCCGTTATTCCAAAAACAAACATAAAACATTAAAAACTTGGGTTGCCTCCCAAGAAGCGCCTTAGTTAACGTCGTGGCACGACGCAAGTACCCACTCAAACTTCATTCTTGGGGTTTGCCATAGTATCACTAGGCAATCCCCTTGTTGTCTTGGGTTTAAATGTGAAGAAATTTGACCCATTTGGGTCTCCAACTGCTTGATAGAGACGGAATTAGAGGCCACCGTCTGGTGGAGAGTCGATACATCTTCTTTCATTTTCTTCAAAACTTTATCGGACTCTTCAACTTTGTTGAGAATATGTGAGAGCATATCCTCAGTCCGGCCACCCTTAGAATCTTTGGTATTTTGACGTTCGTGGGGAGGAACATACCTATCATTCTCCCCTTCTCTTTTCTTCCAAGTGGCGTTACGATCACGCCACTCTCTCTCACTGTCTCTCCAGCCCTCATCTCTATTCCAACCTTGATTACCACCCAAACTTGGGTAGTTTGCATGATAACCTTCTCCTTGGTTGGCTAGGAAGTTCACTTCCTCATTGTACAATACTTCAAATTCGGCCTCTTCGGGGTTTACACCACCAACACCGACAGCATTAACACTTCTAGTACCAGCATTCATGACGTTCTTGGCCAAGATGTCCAGCTGGGTCATCATATTTGCCATGTTTTGGTCTCTCTCTTGATCTTTTTCAATCTATTCCTTTGTCAATTTGTAAGTAAGAGGAGAGACATGATCTTCGCCGGTGTACCCAATAACCAAAGGCTATCGATTTAGTAGTTTTAGTTTAAAAACCTCTCTCTCGAGCAAGCCAAAAACACGAAGGTGAAACCGTATTTGCAACTACAATCCCATTAAGTTCAAACACAACTACTAAACGAAATCACATTCAAACAGCAAATAAACCATCAATGAGCAATACCCAATAGTAAATTTAAACCATATTCACATAATCACACCCCAAGAATTGGGGTTAAGCTAGACATGATAAAGAGATAGAAATTGATACCAAAAAGTGTTTCCATCAAATGGGTATGATAGAAAATGTCTTTAAACACGTCAAGGATGAAGATTCTTCAAGACCCACTTCCAATTTCTTGGAATTGTAAACCTTCAAATCTTCAAAGCCCAAGAACAATGTCTCCAAAAACTCTAAGAACTGAAAAATGTCTAGAAGTTCAATAATAATTCGATACTAGGTTACAGATTTAAATGGGTATTTATAGTTTTTGAAAGTTTATGTTGTGAAGGACCACTCGGCGCAGTTAGTCGGGATCGCCGATACACTTGGTGATCCCCCCTTTGGTCTAGTTCATCGCCTTTCAGCTTTTGCCTTCAGCATCGTCGCGTTTTGAATCATTGGGTGATATGGTGCTGCTTCGCGAAACTATTCGGCGATGCACCGACTGCTCCATTTCATCGCCAACTTGATCTTTTCCTTCAGGGATCAGCACACTAGAACATTAGGCCAGATTAAGGCCATTCGGCGGCTTACCTAATGCATTAGGCGATCCCCAGGCCTTCATTTCTTCGTTCTTTCAACCGCCTTATTCCTCTTTTGCTTGATAGTGTCCATGTTTTGTCTCTCAATTCAAATGCCTGAAACTTAAGGATTTACATCAATTATTGAGACAAAATATGTATTTGAGGACACTAAATCTATCAAAATAAATCCCTAAATGAGTCCAAATCGTGGACTCATCAACACCCCCAACTTAAACTTTTGTTTGTCCTCAAGTAAAACTCAAGTTCAGCAGTTCAAAAAAGATGTCTCAAACAGTGCTACACAAGACTCAATCAGGAATGCACACACAATACTCAACTTACTCATGAAAGGATCAATTATGTACTCAAAGACTCAAGTTGTGACTCACCATTACCAGAGAATCTCAAGCTCACTATACTTGCTTCAAATGCAAGTTCAAACTCAACAAAGGTATTCAAATGCCCTCACACAAAGAATGATTCCATATTCACATACAATGGTTCAATCATTTAAGGTTTCGAAATCAAGATCAACACTCACACTTACAAAGATAAACACAATGCATGATTTCACCCATAGGTTTGCCCTTATTTTCCAATTGACGTTTGCTTCAGCTGATTCAAGATCAAAAAGGTATTTTCAAGGCTTGTAATGGGGTTGAGTGTAATGGTATGATCATTTAGGCTTATAGGCTAAAAATCATCATGAAATGTGATGTGAACAACACCTTATTTCCTTCTCTTTATCAATTTCATTCAAGCTCAAAAGTCACATCTTATTCATCTTCCATGAGTCATTGGGAACCCCATTTTTTTTGTATTTCCACAACTTTATTTCATAACTTTTTCTTTTTCAATCTTTTTTTTTTTTTATATGGAGGGGTTCCATTTTTCTCAAAACATGGGCATAAGGGACTTCCTTGCATTTACTTCATTTGCCTTCTCTTTTCACCACACCCCCAACTTAGGCTTTTGGCCTAAGCTGGCTATTCAAACAAATCACAAATCATGAGGATTATGGGTAATGGGTCAATAAAAGGTAGCAATGTTATCAAGTTTCCTCCAAGAAAAGGTTTAAGCTCAAAGGGTGCTCAAAAGAGGTTCACACACTTACAAGGTAAGCCGCAAAATAGGTATAATTTCAAATTGGTTCACACCCTTTAAAGTTGCCTAAGATCATCTCAAGAAATTTGCATCACTTAGTCAACTGGACCAACGGGGAATATTCTAGGTGTCATCATGCATGGTTCACGGTAAGCTCATCACACAAGGCATTGACACCAAAGTAAAACAAGACTCCACACTTTCGCTAGTGTGCAATATTCATCACAAGAGACTCGATCCGATAATTGGCTAGTCACAATGAGATGCAAAGAGTTCACATATTGTTTATGCAACTTCAATTGGCCTCGTCGTAGCCGCGCATTCATTTATGTTCGATTATGAGCACTATTCGAGTCATCGGTATTGATCAAAACCGGTACTCAAATTTGCAAGAGAACAACCACATTCAACACATACAAGAGGTGGCAAAAAGATTTTGGAAGGGTCAAAAATCATTTACAATTAAAGCAAGGAGCCACAAGCTCAAACTTTCCACAAAAAGCAATGTATACACGAATTAAAAATGTCAACCCAAATATATAAATAAACGGAGTCACAAAAGATGGGCCTCACCCCACCACACATAAAAACATGTGTCCTCAAATGCAAATAAAAACATCCACCAATCGAAATAAAGTAAGGCAGAGATGGAGGTAAAGAGAGGGTCTTGTCTACATATTCGCTCCATCTGTTTGGGCATCGGTGCCCGATGCATCACTCTGAGTCTGAGCATCAGTGCTCGAGATCACCTCAAGAAGAACGACAATGCCAAATCCACTAGGGGTTGTCACGTGCGAGTACTCCAGAAAGACATGCACAGCTACACAGAATCCCCGGGCCTATGAAGGAATATTAGGGTCTCTAATAGTGGACTTCCTGTTATAAGTGGACCTCTTGCCCTTGCCTTTCCCACTCGTTATGGGAAGTTTCGTAGCTTTGCCTTTAGGTGTAGCTGCATCCTCATTTATCGTAATCCCCTTAGCCTTCTCTTGGACTGGTATTATTCTTTTAGCTGCTTTTGATCTAGTCATGTCTACAAAACCTCGAGGAGAAGTTAGGAAACATTCAAACGAACACACAGAGAATTAGGCGCAGACAGACTCATCAAAATAGTTGGCAGGTCACCGAAATGCTTCGGTGAACAGGGTTAGCCAGCCGAAAGTTATAGTGTAAGAAGGGTTCAGGGGTGCAGACAAAGGGCGATCAAAAAGACTTTCGGCGAGTCGTCAAGTTCCTTCGGTGACCTCAGGCTTCTCGTTGAAAGTTATAGATTCCAACAATACATTTAGCATGAAATTAAAGGCGAGATGGGGACACTAGGCAAACCACCGAGTGGTTCGGCGAGCTTGACCCAGCTCGCCAAACGGCCCAACATGCCTATTTTCAACCCAACTTCTCGAATTCAACCCCGCAACCCCCGAAAACAACATCAAAGCATGCACTAGTTAAATTAAGCTCAGACCTATAACAGCCAAGCATAATACCCATGAAATTTGCTTCATTTTAAGCACAAGCCTACACGATTTTGACAATCAAAACATTACGGGCAAGATTATCAAATTAAATCAGGCATTCAAACATACTAATTCTATTAGAGAGGCCCAGCACACGACAACACAATAAGATTATTGCAAATAAGTACAATTTTGATAAAATAATATCGGGGTTCGGAAAACCAACCTTTGATGCCGATTAATAAAGATTGAAATGTTAGGCGCCAAAGTAATCCACAATGCGAGCACCAATCAACGACTAAAATACTCTAAAAATGCAAAAAATATAGAAACTAGAGTGCGGGTGTGAGTTTGGGAAGATTAAAAGTGAGGGAAAGTGAATGAATTTGAAACTTGTAAACCTTTGGCCTGAAAAACCGTCCAGTTCACGCCCATTTGGCGACATTAGTCGTGCTTCGCCGAACTACTCGATGACACGCTGAGTAGTCATTCACCTCACCAAATTTTACAGGACCTTCAGTTATTGCGTGGGTCCAAACGGTGGTCTCCATCGGGTTCACCGAGTTTTACAGACTCCAAATGTAAAATTTTCTTGAGTCTGTCGGCGGTTTAGGTCGGGGTCGCCGACCTCTTCGGTGATTCGCTGAATGAACATAATGTTCACCAATCTGTACTTTTCGAACACTTTCCACACTTCCACCTACACAATCAACACACCAATGTTTTATAAAAACAAAATAAAGAAAAAAAAAGGTCTTGGATTGCCTCCCAAGCAGCGCCTCAGTTAACGTCGCAGCACGACGCAAGTCCACCTTCAAACCTCATTCTTGGGGTTAGCCATAGTATCACTAGGCAAACCCCCCCCCCCCCTGCTGTCTCAGGTTGAGATGAGACGATATATGACCCATTTCGGTCTCCAACTGCTTGATCGACACTTAATGGGAGGTGACGGTCTGGCTAAGGGTAGACACATCTTATTTCATTTCCTTTAAAATCTTATCTGACCCTTCAACTTCTTTGAGGATACGAGAGAGCATATCTTCGGACCGACCACCTTCCGAATCTTTTGGCTTATGGCGCTCGTGGGGAGGCACATACCTATCTATATCCCCATCCTTCCAATTCGGATTACGGTCCCTCCATTCAAGATCTCGATCTTTCCAACCTTCATCCCTAGCCTAACCTTAGTTACCACCCTGCCTCGGGTAGTTTGAACAATAGCCACCGCCTTGGTTGGCTAGGAAATTTACCTCTTCATTATACAAGGCTTCAAACTTGGACTCATCCGGATTAGCACACCCGACACCCATGGCATTGACACTTCGAGTACCAGCTCCCATGACATTTTTAGACAAAATATCAAGTTGTGTCATGATCTTGGCCATGTTTTGGTCCTTCTCCATTTGTTCTTTAATTAACTTGAACGTGAGAGGGGAGACATGGTCTTCACGGGTATACCACGCCCTGTTTATGATAGTCATGCCATCCAAGAGTTGAGCGGCTATCACATAAGGTTGCTGCATCAAACTTCCTAGAGAGAGTTGGTCAACAACACCCTTATTTATTGAATCCAGACTCCGGTAAAAATACTGCAGCAACACGTTATCAGGCAAGCCATGGGTTGGGTATTGAAGCACCAACTTTTTGAATCGCAACCAAGTTTCATAGATAGGCTCGCCTTTTAGACACTTGAAGCTCTAAATGATATCCCAAAGAGTCATCATCTTCGAGGAAGGGAAAAATCACACTTGAAATGCGATGACCAACTCCTCCCACAAAGTGATTGATTCATGTGGCAATTCAGTCAGCCACTTGCACGCCTCACCCATCAACGAGAACGGGAACAACCTCAATTGGACCAATTCTTGGGAGATATTCTTGAAGGAGAATGGTCCGCATACATCCACAAAGTTTCTAATGTGCTCATGGGGATCCTCATGAGCCAAACCACTGAAAAGCCTTTTTAGTTGCAAGAGTTGCAACATAGTACTCATGATGTGGAACACCACATTCCCTTCAGCCGGAGGTAAGCGAATGGCACCAATACCGCCCATGAGATGGGGGTCATTAGCATAAGGCTCGTTGACATCGTTGAGATTTCTAATGTCGTCTTGATGGCCTACTTGGCTGCCATTGTTGTTGTTCACGCTCATACTTCTTTTTTTCAACACAAACAAGTAAAACAAAGCTAAAAATTAAGTAAGTAGAACTATAACTAACAAGAACAAAATCTGACTTAACTAAAAATTCTCAATTAACACCATTCCCCGACAGCGGCGCCATTTTGATTTCACATATCAAGACACTACTTCCAGTTCAAGTGCCAACGATCGCGTGTAGTAATATAACCCAACTAAATTGGTTGGGATCATTCCCACAGGGAGCGGTTTGTAATTGAGAATAAATAGAAAAGAAAAAATATGTTCAAGTTAATTATAGCTATAGATATTAATGAGTGAAAACATGATAAATCAAAGGGTGACACAAGTGTCAGTTATCAAAGGGGATTTTGTAAGCAATTATCAACTAAAGTAAATATAAAGATGTGAATTAGGGAGACGGGATTCTTGGGATGTGATAGGAATATGGGCTAAACTAAGCAACCAGGTAAATGCTATTGATAGTAAATCGTTGAACATTTGTAACTAAGCTAGACTTTAGTAGGGGTAAATTTTCTCTCAAACAATTTACCTCAAATCAAATTGGTTTCTCTCGAACACCGATTTGCAGCAATTAAGCATAGCCTTCGCCTTAGCCCATTCACTCTCTCGAGCTAAATGTGTGGGAGAAGGTCTAGGATTCACTCTCTCTAGCTAAACCCACGACTACCCAATAACCACAGGCTATCGATTTAGTAGTTTTGGTTTAAAAACCTCTCTCTCGAGCAAGACAAAAACACGAAGGTGAAATCGTATTTGTAACTACAATCCCATTAAGTTCAAACCCAACTACTAAATGAAATCACATTCAAACAGTAAACAGACTATCAATGAGCAATACCTAACAGTAAATTTAACCCATATTCACATAATCACACCCCAAGAATTGGAGTTTTAGCTAGACATGATAAAGAGATAGAAATCGATACCAAAAAGTGTTTCCATCATATGGGTACAATAGAAAATGTCTTTAAACATGTCAAGGATGAAAATTCTTCAAGACCCACTTCCAATTTCTTGGAATTGTAAACCTTCAAATCTTCAAAGCTCAAGAACAATGTCTCCAAAAACTCTAAAAACTGAAAAATGTCTAGAACTTCAATAATAATTCTATACTAAGCTACAGATTTAAATGGGTATTTATAGTTTTCAAAAATTTATGTTGCGAAGGACCACTCGGTGTAGTTAGTCGGGATCACCGATACACTTGGTGATCCGCCCTTTGGTCTGGTTCATTGCCTTTCAGTTTTTGCCTTCAGCATTTTCGCGTTTTAAATCATTGGGCGATATGGTACTGCTTCGCGGAACAGTTTGGCGATGCGCCGACTGCTCCATTTCATCGCCAACTTGATCTTTTCCTTCAGGGCTCAGCACACTAGAACATTAGGTCAGATTAAGGCCATTCGATGGCTCGCCTAATGCATTAGGCGATCCTCAGGCCTTCATTTCTTTGTTCTTTCAACCGCCTTGTTCCTCTTTTGCTTGATAGCGTCCATGCTTTGTCTCTCAATTCAAATGCCTGAAACTTAAGGATTTACATCAATTATTGAGACAAAATATGCATTTGAGGACACTAAATCTATCAAAATAAATCCCTAAATGAGTCCAAATCGTGGACTTATTAGATCCTCATGAGCCAGCCCACCAAACAAACCTTTCAATTGTAAGAGTTGCAATATGGTGCTTGTAATGTGAAACACCGCGTTTCCCTCGGCTGGAGGTAAACGAATGGCACCAACTCTACCCACTAGATTTGGGTCATTTACATTCGGGTCTTTGACATCATTGAGATTGTCGATGTCATCTTGGTGGCCCACGTGGCTACCATTGCTTCTGTTGACACTTATTTCCTCCTTTGTTTTAACAAGCAACACAAAAACCAAAACTAAAAATAAGTAGATTCAACTATAACCAACAAGAACACAATTCAACTTCACCAAAAGAATTTCAAACAACACCACTCCCCGGCAGCGGCGCCATTTTGATTTAATGTTTCAAGCACACCTCATCCAATTCTAGGTGTTCAACGATCGTAAATCAGTATAAAACCCAACTAAATGAGTTGGGCTCAAATCCCACAGGGAGCGGTACGTGTTTCACATTCAATTGGGAAGTATAAATGTGGTCAAATCAGTCATAGGAATAAAAATTATCGAATAAGGACATCATTCAAATTAAGGGGTGACACGAATGTCAGATGGGGGGATTTTGGTTTAAATTATCAACTACAAACAGCAGTCACAAACAATATGAATTAACAATATAGAGACGGATTCTTGGGATGTGATCGATTATAGGCTACTATAGACATGTGGGTAATTGTAACTATTAGAAAACAGCTAGACATTAGTGAGTAGGCTAGACTATAAGGGAGGTAATTTTCTCTCGAACAATTACCCCAAATCAAGTGATTTCTCTCGAACATCAACAAGCATGCAAATTAAAAGCAACCCACACCTTAATCCATTCACTCCTTCGAGCTAAATGTGTGAGATTGGGTTTAGAATTTACTCTCTCGAGCTAAACCAAGATCAACCCAATACCCAAAAACCATCAATCAAAAACCTTAGTTTTAAAACCTCTATTTCGAGCAAGCCAAAAACATAAACATAGAACTGCATTTGCAACTACAATTCTTAAATTAAATCACAATTAATGATTAAACTCACTTTTAAATAGCATTTAAACTAACAATTAGCAATACCCATAAGCTAAATCATCCCATAATCACATGATTACACCCCAAGAATTGGGGTTTTAGCTAGACATCATAAAAAGGTAAATACAGTTACCAAATTGATTATCCATCAACTAGGTAAGAGTGATTTCATCTTTACAATGGTCCAATTTGATGAATCTCAAAGACCCACTTCCAAATTTTGAAAAGTGGATTTCCTCAATCCTTCAAAGCTAAGGAAGAACTCTAGAGAAAAATTGTCTCAAATGTCTAAAGATTATTTGATAGATTCAAAAGATAAAAATAAGATCCAAGATACTAAACTAAAATGTTCAAAATCCTATTTATAGTCGCTAAAAATGTGCTACGAAAGCCCATTCGGTGAAGTAAGCCGGGCTCGCCGAACCACTCGGCGAGCCGTCCTTTAGTCTCTTCCATCCCCATTTTGCCTTGGCATTTAGCATCCTCAAGGTCTATAACTTTGGGCGATCTATCTTGGCTTCGCGAAATCACTCGGCGATCCGCCGACTGCTCTTTTTCATCTCCAACATGGTTCTTTCCTTTAGGGCTTGGCACACTGGAACTTTAGGCGGTCTGATGAGCCACTCGGCGACACATCGAGTGCTCTTAGAGATCCTCAGGCTCGCCCATTTTCATTTCTTCAGCCTGTTTTGTTCCTTTTTGTTTGTTAGTGTCCTTGTTTTGTTCCTTAATCCATAATCCTGAAAATCAAGGAATTAACATCAGTTATTGACACAAAATAAGCATTTGAGGACACTAAATCTATATAAACAAAGCCCTAAATGAGTCCAAATCTCAGACTCATCATGAAGCTCCTGGTGCATCCTTAGCGCGCCGCGCCAGCCATCTATTTATTGGGGCAAGTTTGTGGCGAGCTGCAGGCGCAGGGCACTAGCCCTCCTAGCGCATCGGGGGCGCGCCGCCCCAACCAATTCTCAGAATGTTATGACAAATTTTTCTTCTCGATTTTTTGTCCTAATTCACCTAGAATCGATTGATTTCTTCCAAGCTTCCTTAAATTCATTAAGCCAACAGGAGTAAACAAAAATCTATTCAAAATCCCTCAAGAACAACCCTCATTCGCAAGATCCTTACCTCAAGAACTCAACAAAACTCCATTATCAAAGAATGAAGCACAAAACCTCAAAGAATTTAATCAAGAATTCAATATACTCAATCTCATGGGTGACTTCAAATTGGAAACTCATGATTAGCGTGAGGGTGAACAAACCCATCATTATGAAAACATACATACCTCGAAAGAACTAAGTTCTTGGCTATTTCCCCGAAATCTTGAAGAACTTCTTGAAAACTTCCTCTTTTCTCCTCTTGAACATTGCCTTAGTTTCTTGAACGCTTTAGACTTGAATGAAAACTTATTTTAATCAGCTTTGACCCCTAATTAGGTGAACAAAACGTGTGGGCCTAGTGGGGTAAGAAAAAGACCAAAATACCCCTCTTTAATTCGGATGAATTTCCTTAACTAGACAAGTTGTACTCGAACGGGCATATCTCCCTCATCCGAACTTAGAATTTAGCAAACTCGGTGGCGTTGGAAAGAGGACTCAACGACCTTTGATCTGATATCTCATGGGCCACCTAACTCATCCTATGCCGAAAGTTATGGTCGTTTGAAGTTGATTCAGAACTCACAATTTAAGAGTAACTTGAACCAAATCTCAATTTAGCTCTTTCCAGTTTAGTTCTTTCTAGATTTAGCTCTTTCTAAGACCGGGGTGTTACAATAGTCATGTGAATTCTCAATTATTTTGCATCACATTTGAACCGGAATGGCCAACCAATCATGCAACTAATTTTATCCAATAAATTTCTAGTCTACTTTTGCATGTGATTCATCATGCTCATGTTTGTACCACAGACAACATGAAAAGACGGGTAAACTTTCATGTAAATTTATAACCCTTTTTGGTTGTAGTAATATAAAGATCTTCAATTTTTTCATATTTTATAGTCTCAATATAATTTTTTTCAATTCCTTTAAAGCTTGAAAAGTTTCTTTTGAGTCTTACTACAACCTCAATATTATGAACAATTTTATTTCTCCCGATAGTAACAAATTAGCTCTTTCGAAGCTCTCAATTAATTTTGTGTACTATCACAAATTTTATAACACCATTCGTATGATAAA
The DNA here is from genome assembly GCF_900185275.1 of Solanum verrucosum. NCBI lineage: Eukaryota > Viridiplantae > Streptophyta > Magnoliopsida > Solanales > Solanaceae > Solanum > Solanum verrucosum. The sequence continues at coordinate 3,404,555 of NW_026020157.1, forward strand.
CATCTCTTTTGACGAGAAATTATTATTATTGTCATGATTAAAATAATTACATGCAAGATTTGTTTCTTGCTTTATATTTTGTCTTACTATAGGTACACAACCAATGACAAATTTGTGTGGTCACACAATAATATTCATAGTGGTCATAACACAAACTTTTTAGGACAGAATTATTTCTTTCTTTTTTTTTCCTTGAATAGTTCATAATAAAACATACCACAATATTTGTAGTGTAATCAAAGTACGTGGCCAAATAACCATTTATGTCAAAATATGTTTTGATATTCTCTCAAATCGCTCGTAGAGGTGAGTTGTGGCATGTATCCAACCCATAATATTTTTATCACATCTTCACTTATTCTCTTTTAGAATAGCTGAGTATTCACGATGCTTATCACTATCATATTCTCTTCAAGAAATGAAGTTATCATTCATATGTACTTTATAAATTTGCAATATAAGCTCATTTTCATGCCTTTAAAATTTGTCATTTTTATATGGTATACCTCAACATCACTTTGAAATTTCAAATACATCATCACTTTATATTCTTATTTTGACGAAGGGTTTATAAAACTTATCGAATTAGGTCACACGATAATTGTCTACTCAATATCTTTCAAAATAAATTGATGATAATTTTTACCTTCACCTTTTGAAGGACTATTTTGAGAACCCATAATGTTCTTTCTTTTAATTACCACAATAATGACCATTATCATTTCACCATGCTCATATTCATACATTTAACCACTTGTCATCGTTTTAACCTATTATGCACTGCTACCACATTCACATAAGAAAATGCAGTAAATCAATTGTGTAGATTTCACAAATTTTATCAAGAACATATTAATTTATATGTTGTCTTCCAAGTTCTTTGTAAGAAATAATAGGGATAAGGCATAAGTACCCCCTAGACTATGACCGAAATTCCAGAGACGCACCTAAACTTAACTAAGGTCCTACTATCCCCCCCCCCCAAACTCATTTTTTTCGTATTTTTGTGCAGCTTTTATGCTGGAGTAGCACCTTCAACCATTCAAGTTGGTTGTGTTTGTACACACTCGGCTGTCACGTGTGTAAAATATTTATTTATTTTATTTATTTTTTACTAAAAATTAATTTTTTTAAAAAATAAAATTCTTAATTTTTTAAACTTTTTCTTTAAAAAAAATTCTGATTTTTTGTTATTGTATTTAAATTAAGTTAATACACAATTTTTTACCTTGTATCAAAACTTTTTTTTACCTACATTCATTGTTTTTTTCTCTTTTATTTTTCTATTGAATTTATTTTCTTTGTCTTTCGTTTTGATTTGATTTCAAACTTAATTCCAAATGTCTTGTATTTAAAATAAGTTAATTTTGAACGAATATCAAAATAAGTGAAGAAAATCAAATAAAACATTAAAAAAATTAAAACGTTAAAATTAAAGGACACTTTTAATTTATTTTTAAAAAAAATACACATAATTTTTTTAAAATAATTAAAAGTGAAAAGATAATAAATCAATTAAAAAAGTTTAAAGCGAAAAGAATTAAAATAAATATTTTACAAAGAAATAAAAATAATTAAATATATATAAGTTTTAATATCAAAAAATATGTGTACTAACTAATTATAAAGTTACCAATCAAAATATGGCATGTGTCCAATTTGTGCACTCATCACTTGCCTTCAAGAGAATGTGCACACTCTCTATGTCATGTCAACATTTGTGGCGTATTTATTCCATTTTAAATTAGTTTAGTGGTGGGGGGAGGGGGGGATAGGACCCTAGTTAAATTTAGGTGTGTCTCTGGAATTTTGGTCATAGTCTAAGGGGGTACATATGCCTTATCCCGAAATAATATTTTAGAGTTGAATAAACAAATTCATTTACCTTTTTCGTTTTTGCTTTGCTTCACAGTTATTTGAAGATAAAACAATCATGTTGATAACGTATTATAAAATTAAGCTCATAATAATCTTCTATCTATATAATAGGAGAAGAAAAAACGTCATATGTCAGCGCCACAAATTTTTAGAATTTTAAATAATTAATAATTAATTATTATATAACTATTATCTATCTATAAATAAAAAAACTTAAATAAAAATAGACACATGTCATCAACTTACACTAATACCGACAAATGTCAACATTTCTAAAATCAAATTTAAAAATTAGTAAAAATTTGATATTTTTTAGTATACGAGAGATTCAATATTTTTTAAAACACATTTTTTTTTAAAAAAAAAAAACTAAGTTTCTCATGTCCTCAAAAACTTTTAAATTATATCGCTAAATTTTTCTAATTATACTTTATTAAAAGAATAACTATTTTAAAAAGGATGAAAAAAACATACGTAGATTAACATTAATTTAAGAAGGGAAAAAAACATTGCCACTTTAATTGTATCTCTAAATTTTTCTAATTAATCTTTTATTAAAAGAATAGTATTGATTTATATTTTTAAAAAACTAGAAAATTATTAACTTTCATTATTTAAATAGTATTGCATTATATGTTTATTAAAAGTAGAAAAGACTAAATAAAATGAAAAAACATTGTCCATCCGCCATTTTAAATTTAAAAAAATTACCATAACCGTCCACTAATTAACAAAAAACTGTCAAATGAAGAAAAATAATAAATAAATTTAAAAACATTGTCCATAAGCCATTTTTTAATAAATAAATAGCAAAACCATCCACTAATTAACAAGAAACGGTTAATTGAAGATATACTTTATTTCTTTTTGAATTTACATCAATGGAGGTGTAGTTTTGCTCCACAATTAGGAGATAAAAATATTTTTGTACATTATTATTTATTTGTGTATAGATATTTTACCACATCAAAATTACAGTAATCTACAATACTTTTGAAATTTCGGTAAAAATAAAATCAGCTTCAAAGAGATTTGTTTATGCATAATTATTTTTTTAATTATTATGAATTTTATAAGTCTCTTTATATTTTAAATATAAATGAATATGTTAATGAAAAAGAAAAGTTTCATAACTTCTCATTACTCATCCACTACTACACAATCCTATAAACAATGAAAAACTGTGTTGATAATATTTTATTTTATCCATAATCGTCTTAAGCCAAATATATATATATTTTAATTTTTACAAAGTGGTCTTTGTTGTATTTATGAAGAGTGAGAGTTAGAATATATTTTGTTATATTTTATCAAAGCAAGAATTTTGCAAGAAAAGATATCTTAAAAATATTGTTAAATAGTATAATTTTTATTTTGGTCATTATTTTTTCTTTTTGAATCAAATTAATAGTGTTGTTTGATCTTTAGTGAGCATTTATTTATATTGTGATAAAGATATGTTTGCTAGAGTTTATCATAGAAAGAGGCATACATGAATTCTACATTAAGTAATAATATAAATAACAAGATATTTAGTGTAATTTCATAAAGTAGTCTACAAAAACTACAATATACAAATATTAAATTATTAAATATCATATAATTGATATATGATTTTTTAGAAAAATTGAAAGACTAAATTTAAAATTTTGAATAGCATTCCAACATTTGATATTTAAGTGCTTACATTTTTGTAGTTTATTAATTTTATGTTTAGCATTATTATTATCTATATATCTATATATCTATATATAATAGGAGAAGAAAAAAGTGACAAGTGTCAGCACCATAAAAATTCAATAATATTATAATTCAAAAATTAATTTAATTTTTTTAAAATTTGTACCTAAAATTAACCAAAAAAAAAAAGTAACCAACTAAATAATTTCATGTTTATTTTTTAAATAATTAAAATGAATTACAAGTAATAGGGTTAAATAATAAATTACTATTTTATTTTTAAAATTATTTAAAAGTAGTTTTTATAATTTTAAAATAGTTCTATAAAATATGTGATGTAACATGTGTCATTAGTATTTTTCGTGGAAAAATATTTTTAACTATTGTTCCATAACCTCCTTATTTATAGCATAACAAATATAGATAATAATTAGGAAGATGTAACTATAAAACTGTTTTTAATTGATATACAAAATTTTAAAACATTTAAAAAATTAACTTAATATACGGTAACTTTTTTCCACAAATTTTGATGATCTTTTTTAATGAACATTTATTATAATATTCATTGCTTCTAAGATTTTGATAATTGATACGTATATAATAACTAGATACAATGAGCCCGTGCTCAATAATTATTACTTTATTTGTCTATTTATATGTGTGATTTATAATATTCTTAATGTAATTTTTAAATAATATATATTACTTTTTTTGTCCCAATTTATGTAGTACATATGAAATTTCGAAAGTTAATCACATTTTTCTAAACTATTAGTGTTAATTTAAATTTGAGATTATTTGAGTTTTATATTAAAAAAATTTTTTAGGGAAAGTGAAGCGAAAGACATATAAAGAAGTAATTTTAGATACTTGCAAAGAGAAGTGAAAAGTTTGTTAGGGAAAAGGCACTACACACTTGTGGTTTAATGAAGAGAACCATTAAATTAGATAAGGTAGTATATGAAGGTTAAATTTTAGATTAGTTCCCGTCTTTATAAATTTCTAAACTTGACCCTAAGTACCTAATACAAGTTCCTCTCGTTGTAAATTTTGAAATTTGATCCCAAGCTGCTCTAATTCATATGTTTTTAAATACTTTAAGTTGCAATTAATAGTATTATTAACGTAATTTTCAAATAATATATGTTACCCCATTTGTTTCAATGTATGTGGTACATGTGAAATTTTGAAAGTTAATATATTTTTCAAATATTGTAAGTTGTTAATTATTATGATTTATGATATTTTTAATGTAATTTTCAAATAATATATGTTACTTCCTTCGTCCCAATTATACAGTATGCGTGAAATTTCGAGAGTTAACCAAATTTGTAATATTTTAAATTTATTTTTAGTACCATTTAAAAAGGAAAATATTAAAAAATAAATTTTAAAAAATAAAATATTAAGGGCTAACCGGCAATTGCCCAGCCAACAACACAAATTTATAATGCATTTGTAAGTAAGAGGACCAGCATTGTGATAAAAAGAAACTTAGTTTATGTGATTAATTTTCAAATAATATATGTTACTCTATTTGTTTTAATTTATGTGGTATATGTGAAATTTCGAGAGTTAATATGTTTTTCAAATATTATAAGTTGTTACTTATTACTGATTCATGGTATTTTTAATATAATTTTCAAATAATATATGCTACTCCATTCGTCCCAGTTATACAGTATGCATGAAATATTGAGAGTTAACCAAATTTGTAATATTTTTAGTTTATTTTTTAGTACTATTGAAAAAGGAAAATATTAAAATAAAAATAAATTAAAAAAATAAAATATTACTATATATAATAAGTGAAAATTAGAGGAGTCACAATTTTATAATGCATTTGTAAGTAGGTGGGCCAGCTTTGTGATAAAAAGGAACTAAAGTAGGTGGACCAACTTTGTGATAAAAAGAAACTTAGTTCCTCTCTTTGTAAATTAAGAAACTTGACCTCAAGTTCCTCTAATTCCCACTTATTATATTCAATTTATGTGGTACATGTGAAATTTCGAGAGTTAATATGTTTTTCAAATATTATAAGTTGTTACTTATTACTGATTTATGATATTTTTAATATAATTTTCAAATAATATATGCTACTCCATTCGTCCCAGTTATACAATATGCATGAAATATTGAGAGTTAACCAAATTTGTAATATTTTTAGTTTATTTTTTAGTACTATATAAAAAGGAAAATATTAAAATAAAAATAAATTAAAAAAACAAAATATTACTATATATAATAAGTGAAAATTAGAGGAGACACAATTTTATAATGCATTTGTAAATAGGTGGGCCAGCTTTGTGATAAAAAGGAAGTAAAATAGGTGGACTAGCTTTGTGATAAAAAGAAACTTAGTTCCTCTCTTTGTAAATTAAGAAACTTGACCTCAAGCTCCTCTAATTCCCACTTATATATATATATATATATATATATATATATATATACTAGAAAATCTGTATGAAAGTGAAGACGAAATAGAAAGAGATTCTATAATAAGTCAAAAAGAGCTTATGGAATCTACTAGTTCAAGTGCTAGTCCGTTCCAACGAACTACTCAACACCATACAATAGACACAAGTATAGGAAATGTACCAAGAAGACGAGTCTATAGGGTAAACCCAGACACAGTAACTGAAAACGTAAGACCAATGGGTAGAAGGATGCCTATAGAAGAACCTATTAGGTTACAGGAAGGAGGAAGTAAAGGAAAAATATTAAGCATAGCAGCACATGACCCTCAAATGTGGAATGCAGTAATAGATTTATGGAAAGGCATAGTAGTAGCAGACTATATAAAAACATACCAAGATGCAGACGCAGAAACAATGTATAAATATATGGAAACATTTTTAGGAGAATTTGCAAAGGCCTTATGGGAAGCATATAAATCTAATTTCCCACAAGAATTCCAAGCTTTGGTAAACCTGGGAGCAAACCCGTATAATTTTACAAATAAAATACACAGTTTAATTACAGGAGAAGACCCAAATAGTGGCTTAGTAGTCTTACAAAGAAATGCTTTGATACACCTAGAACAACTAAGTATTACAAGTTGGTTCCACATAGAGAATTTTCTTAAAGATTATTATTATTACTGTACAATTAGTGAAAATTCTTTTGATGAAGAATTAGGAAAAAAGTTATTTAATAAACTACCAGGAGCCTTAGGCAGAGAAATAGAAGAAAGATGGTATAAAAGAGAAGGAGTAATACAGAATTCAAACGGTAAATGGTCTATAGGACACAAAGTACAACATATAATGGAAGTCTTAAAAGAAAAATGCACAAATATACAAATACAGAAACAACTAAAACAGAATGAAATGAGTTTCTGTAAGAATGTCATGTATTCAAACCAAAGTTATGATAAAGGACAAAATAAACCTAAGAAAAGATACAAGAAATATAAACCCTACTATAATTAGCAGTATAATAAAAAATACTATTTAAGAAAATCTTCAGCCAGGAAACCTTATCTAAATAAAGATAGACATGTTCGAAAATACAGAAATGATAGAAATTATAAAAATAAGCTAGAATGCTTCACATGTGAAAGTATAGAGCATTTAGCAAATGTATGTCCTAAAAGAAATAATAGTAGAACTAGAAATTCTCAATTAATAAAAGATTTTCAAGAAACTTTAATTAATGTAGATGAATACATGTCAGACAATGAAAGCATATATTCTATAGTAAGTGTAGAAATAGAAGAAACAACACGATCTGATGAGTCAGATTCAGCTAATGAAGAATTAATAAATGAGATAGGATTAGAATAAAAAATATAGACTTAGAAGAATTACAAATAAATACAATGATGAATGTTTTACAAGAATGTACCCATGAATTTGAAAGGAATAAAGGAATAGATAGTAACCAATGTATTCTATGTAAATGGTATCCAAGTAGAGAAAAAAGGGCAAAATGTAAGTTTTGCTATGCTGAAGGATGTATCACATGCATAGAAAACCTGTTAAAAATAAAAATAAAAGGACGTGAAAAGATAGATATAAATAATGATACAATAAATTTACGATTAATAACATTAGAAAATAGAATAAACGAACTAGAGCAAAAGGTAATGTCTTTAGAAAAAGAAAAACAAAAACCTGAAGAGAATACAGAATCAGTCCAAAAGACAGAAGAATGGGGGATGTACAACACATCTACCCAAGAAGCAGAATTAATGAACATAGAAACTAGAGAAAACCATTATGAAAATTTCATATGTAATGAAGATAAAAAATTCACTACTATTAAAGTCTTAGCCAGACTTAAAATACAAGATATTGAGTTAGAAACTTTAGCATTAGTAGACACAGGATGTACAGGTAGTATAATAAATAAAAAGATCTTACCCCCAAAATTAATCAGAACATTAGACAAGCTAATTGCAGCGATGCAAATGGATGGAACATACAATACCTACCAACATTATATCGGAAAAACTCAGGTAAGTTTTATTAATACATGTAATGAATTTTATAAACCAATGTATACACTTGACAGGATATGGGTAAGAGATCTAAACATAAATGTAGATTTTGTATTAGGATTAAAATTTATGATACAAAATAACGGGGGAACATTAATTACAAGAGATGGGGTAATATTCTTTAAGCATCTTACTTATACACCGGTACAAACTATTAAATTTGAAACAAAAGGAAGACAAGCTGGTATATCTTCAAGCACTTCTGAAAATGATAGTTCACAGATATGTTGTAAAAACTGCAAAGATAAAAGCCAATGTTGTAAAGATTTAGGCCAAACAGAACAATACGAGGAAGAAGAAGAATATGATATAAGAGAAAAAGATTATACTCTAATAGAAGTAGAAAATGAATTCTATAATTTCCAAACAGGAATCAACAGGATAGGTACAATTAGAAATCCTAAGGACTTAGAAAGCATAGTAAGAATATTAGACGAAATGGAAATAATAGGAGAAAAGCCTTTAAAATACTGGGAAAATAATAAAGTAGTATGTAAATTAAATATCATAAACCCTGAATACATAATAAAAACAGCTGCCATTGAAGCAACTAATCAAGACTTGGAAGACTTTAGTGTACAAATAAAAGAATTTCTAAATTTAGGAGTAATAAGAAGATCTACATCAAAACATAGATCAGCAGCATTTATGGTTAGAAATCATAGTGAGATAGTGCGAGGTAAAGCAAGAATGGTAATTAATTACAAAAGACTTAATGATAATACAAGAACTGATGCATATAAATTACCTGATAAAAATGAATTAATCAATCGAATCCAAGGAAAAAGAATATTTAGTAAATTCGATTGTAAGTCAGGATATTGGCAGGTAAAAATGCATGAAGAAAGTATAGAATGGACAACATTCACATGCCCGGAAGGACATTTTGAATGGTTAGCCATGCCATTTGGATTAAAAACTGCCCCTCCAATATTTCAAAGAAAAATGGACACTATATTTGGTGACTATAAAAGGTTTGTTTTAGTATATGTAGATGATATCTTAATATTTAGTAAAGATATTAGAGAACACTTAGGACATCTACAAACAGTGTTTAGATTATTTGTGAAAAATGGAATAATAGTAAGTAAAAAGAAAATTGAATTATGTAAGAACCATATAAATTTTCTAGAAGTAACATTAGGAGAAGGTAAAATTAAATTACAACCACATATAGCAACAAAAGTATTAGATATGCCGGATAAATTAGACAATACAAAAGATTTACAAAAAATTTTAGGACTAGTAAATTATGCTAGGAATTTTATTAAAGATTTAGGAAAACTAGCCGGACCACTATACTCTAAAACAGGTAGCAAAGGGCAAAAACATTTCAATATAGAAGACATTAAATTAGTCCAACAAATTAAAGAAAAAGTTAAAAATATTCCAGAATTAAGTATACCACTAGAAACTGATTATTTAATAATTGAAACCGATGGTAGTTTCCAAGGATGGGGAGCTGTGTTAAAAGCTAGACCTAATAAATACAACGACAAGACAGAAGAAAAATTTGTGCTTATCAAAGTGGAAAATATAAAGAGAAAGGAAATATGAGCAATATAGATGCCGAAGTTTTAGCAATAATATATGGTCTTAATAGTTTTAAGTTATATATTTTAAATAAAAATGAGATATTAGTACGAACTGACTGTGAAGCCATAGTTAAATTTCATCAAAAAATAAATCAAAAAACTAGTAGCAAGAGAAGATGGCTAAATTTTATGGATACTATATCCATTTATCCAAATGTTATTTTTGAATATATAAAAGGAAAAGATAATAGTCTAGCGGATCAGTTAAACAGGTTAAATATCAAAATAACTTAAGTATACTTTGGTTTTCAGCATGAGACCAACCAGTTCAATAGACAAAGGCAAAGGAGTAGCCTCAGCATCAGACACATACGCTCAGACTGTATTAGGTAACATGAAGTTTAGACCTCAGACACCATCAATAGATATGATGGATCGTATTTACTTCGGTAAGCATAATTTAATATGTTACCCGAATTCAAATTTATCTTTTAGACAATTGCCAGAATGTATGTTAGACAAACCTCAAAAATGCTTAGCAGACAATTTATGGATGGCATATAATAAAAAAGACAATAAATATTTTATAGCTTCATTAAATGCTTTATGTCAATACTTTACAGACAAAAGTAGAGAGAATAAATTTAAATATTATGTGGTAATACATGGTAAGACTAACGGTATTTTTCAAACATGGATAAAAGTAGTAGAGTCTATAAACGGAGTTAAAACTCCTCTTTTTAAAGGTTTTAATGATTTTACTGAAGCACTAGATTATGCAAGAGGGATACTTGGTCCAAATTACTATATCTCTCCAGCCCTCAGACAAAATCCCCAAAAGACCCCTCAATACAATATCCAAAAAGACACCGACAAAATAATCTTTTGTGACCATTGTTCTTCAATGACCGAGGCCTTCAAAAGATTAAATGCAAAGGTGGAAGCATTACTCCAAGAAAACACTAAACTAATGGAGCAGATAAAATCACTCAAAGGTAAAGACTCCATTCAGAAGATTGATATCAGTACACAGACCTCAGAAAAGAGTTTTCCATCTCTCGAAAAAATGGATGAGCAGGGTGTACATTCCCCAACGAATGCAAATAGATCCACTGTATCGGATAATAAAGATACAGCTAGTCCGGTTCAAACGGTAGCCGGTAAAGACACATCAAACCCGTTTATGGCTGTCACTTTGCCAAAAAGTGAAGGTGAAGGTTCTTCATCCAGGCGAAGGTTACCCAGATCATTTATTCAGGTAGAGACAACAACAAAGAAGACTATGCTCCATAAAAAGAAAAAGAATGATAAAATAGAGAGCATAATAAAAAAGACTTTAGAACAGTTTTTCCAACAGAGACAAGATAAACATGTAATTACTCCACCAAATCCAGATCCAAACGGAGACAGACTAGTACCAGATACAAAACGAAACAGACCTAATATTAGTCCAAGAAATACTAATAATAACATAACCAGATACAACAGTTCAGGAGAAGAAGACTATCGAGAACATTCATATTATCAAGATGCTCAAAATCCAAATGCAGATGATGATTCAGGAATGAGTTTTGATTCCAAAGCCCTTCACAACCTTGATACCTGAAGACAAACTGAAGAAAGAAGAAGGAGAACAAGACAAAACAAGACAATAATTTAAAGTAGGAATAAAAGTGTGCCATGTGGGTATGCCCACATTTGTCATGTGAGTGCTTACTTTATCACTATCCTCCAAGGAGGAAAAAACTGATAAGCACGCGTCTTATTTTGTGTTAAAGTCTTGTGAATTATTTTGTGTTAAAGTCTTGTGAAGTGAAAATAATGCATGTGCGATGGGGCCCAAATGTGTACCCGGCATGAATTATTTGAGCTAATGTTGGCCAATTTTAGGCCGTTACTTTTCATTCCATTATCTTAGTGCGTCGGCCACGTTTGGCCATTAGGATTCTTCCACGCTTTATGTTAAATCTCCTTCAACCTCTATATAAAGACACTCCTCCACACTTAAGAAAAACAAGAAAAAAGAACCAAAAAAGAGAAAAACACAACATATTCCCCTTCCCAATGTTCAGAAAAATAATCTCCACTACTCAATCCAAAAACTCCTAAAAATCCCTCTTGTAATATTCAGTTTGTAAAAAAGTTTGTTTTAAGTGTGTAAGAGTCAGTCGGAGTTCCCGAAAGGGAAACATCTCTCCGTCTAAGTCATGTAAGTTTCTTATGTTTCCTGTAATTTTCCCTAAAAATATATGTAAAGTATGTATGTTCTAAATCATGTTTGCTTTAATATGTAAATATGTTTGTAATATAAAACTACCCTTAGTATATGGTTAGACTTTTAACTTCTTAATAACAACGATGGATTAACCTGTAAATTCCTAGGATGTTTCTAAGGCCTTAAAAAAAGTCCGCAAAAATTACAGGACGTCTTGTTGGTCATCTCCGGGGTGGGGTTAATGAAGAAGTTTTTAAGAATACAGGTTAAAAGAAAGAGATGAACGGGGTAGTAACATTAAAAAAAAAAAAAAAAAAAAACAAGAGAAAAACAGGATATATATGAGATAAACATGACCAGACACGAGTAAGAGGGAGTACTGAGTAGGATTTACAAAAATCTGAATTTCTGTTATTCTGTTGTATTTGCCGATTTCTGTATTTATTCCTCTGTATTAGTTCTGTCATTTCTGTGATCTAAAATCCATTGTACTTTCTGCATTTTTCGAGAATTGTTACTGTATTTTCTGAAAATCTGTATTTTCAGTATTTTCTGTTTTTATTGTATTTACCATATTTTCTGTATTTGTTTTTCAGTATTTTCTGTATTTTCAGTATTTTCTGTTTTTACTGTATTTACCATATTTTCTGTATATATATATATAATTTTCTTAAAAAAATATAATTAAAATGATGAAACGTGATGCTCCAGTTAGTTTCTCTGAATTCTTTTTTTTTTAAAAACTACTACTCAATCTCTTTTTATTTCCTTTTTATTTAATTTCAATCTTTTTTTTTAACTGTAAAACATATTTTATTCTTTTTCTTCTTTTTTTTTAGTGTAAAATTTATTCCTTATAAGAGTGTTGGCTTCAATGGAGTACTATGAAAAGTATTTGGGGTTTGATGAATCGAGTACTTGTAATATTGTAATGGGGATCTGGTTGATTGTGGGTGACTAAAAATCAAAGAGATGGAGTCATATGAATAGAAACGTTTGATATGGGCGCTTTGAAGCGAGTATATTGTGTTATTCGATTTTGGTTCCGTACATTCTTATGTGACCCGCCTACTTCATTTCAGACATGATTTGGAGTATAATTTGTTGTATATGTTTACGTGTGTTTCTATATCTATGAGAATCACTAGTGGTGGATCGGATGTACTGATCCTCTTATGTCCTCTTGATAGTGTAGGATCCTTGGACAGACTTGGTCGTTTTAGTTATGATAGATTTGGTGTTGTTTGGGATAGTCGAAGTATACCAGTAATTCTACACACGACCTTTCTTATGAGAACTTATATAAGAGCTACTATGAAGAGTTACATTTATCTAAGAGTATTGTAGAGGTTATGCATTTTGAAGTGTATCGTTTGTTGGGTGTTTACTTTATCATTTCCTTCTTTGGGTTAGATAATTTTGATTCTCCCTTGATGAGGAACTGACGTCTAAAAATCATATTTTTATAGTTTAAGCTCGTGGAAAGATTATGTTGTGAGAAGGAAATCTTGATAAAATCTATGATAGTTTGTGCAATATGAGTATCTGGTGGTTGGTTCAGGTTCACTTATGATTGTACCCAGTATTGATTCAAAATGTTATCTTGGTTATGTGAGAAAAGATTCGTCATGATGGTTGTGTTAAGGTCTTATGGGTTTCAACTTAGATTGTGTTTACGGGTTAGTCTGTGGCTTGGTAATCACTCCTGATTTGTAGATCTTCCAAAGTTGATTCGAAAGTTCAGCTCTTAGTAGTTTATCTTGATAGAATGATCTTAAGGAGGAGCTCACTTGGAGAGATGAACACAAACTAGTAGGTCATAACTTAAGCTTTTGGTAACGTGGTTTATTCTTCCTTCTTCTTCTTCTTTATGTTCGAGGACGAACATGGTTTTTAGTGGTGGATAATATAATGACTCGGAAAATCATTTTTGAAATTTGTTTTATAAAATTATTGTTTTACCCCTCCCGATAGTTGTCCCGAGTCATTTATGATCAATTGGTGAAGTTGGTCTGAGAATTTTAAAATATTCAATAACTACGGTTATTAAATTGATGGGTATATATTAAATAATTTATTTATTTAGTTGGTGATTAATGGGTCAATGTCATAATTTATTTAAGACCTTATACTAATTGGTAATTGAAATAAGTTAATAGAATTTAACACTTTTAGTACTTAATTAATTTAGGAAAAAGAAAATAAAGAGAAGGAAGACCTAACATGTGCGTGCGGCGAACACAAAATAGAGAGAGATCGGCAACACTCAACTCTCAAGTAAGCAAATTTAAATGAATTGCAACTATATGCCTGCAACTAATAATTTCTAATTGCTGAAAATATAATGAAACTCAATGTTATACTAAATTGATTATTGAGGAAGTGGAATTGGAATTGTTGTTGACCACCGTACCACTCTGTTCATTTTGAGGTGGCATTGGGATTTGGGCCATGTCATTGGGAGTATTATATTATAAATTAAATATATGATTGAATAATTTATTATAGGGGTTAGTTACTGTGTATATATATAATCATATATTATTAGAATTGGATTTGGAAGGGAAATATGCAATAAAAAGTGCCGCTACTGCTTAATTCCATACACCTAATTATATGATTTTGAGTGGAGGATATCCTAGGGTAAGTATCTAATTGGCTTTAGAGCCACTTTCCTTCCATTAAGGGTGTTACTAGACGTGGGCTTTAAAATGGTTGGAGATAATTTTAAATATATATGTATTATACAATGATTGACATATCACAGGTTAATAAATGCATTGTTGGGGTTGGACTCCTCCTTTCACTTGTGGTTAAAATTGCAGATGGTGTACCTAGTTCAAATTTTAGATTTTCTTATCATATTATGATTCAAGTTTTAATATATTGAGACATGTAATTAATTGAGAGAAGACTCAAAATAGTTCCTCATCTTCGAGTTAAGACTCAAAGTCATCCTTGAGTTTTCACATGGAGCACTAATAGTCCCTCATGTTTGCAATATTGGTGCACTTTTGGTCATTTCCTAAACTTTTGCCTATTTTTTAACATTAATTTTGTTCATAATTTTATGTAAGGAATGTTCCATCGTCTTATTATATATTTAGTAGAAATAATAACTCTTGTGAGAGAAGGTAAGAAGAAGAATACATTGTTCTGTTCAGTATAAATATTATTGCAGTTAAACTAAGAACATTTTAACGTATGACATTGCAAGAAAAGAAAATTTTGTACTATTGCTCGTGAAATCATCGTGATGAACCTCTCGACTTTACCTGCAATACGATTTCTACTAAACAAAACCAGATGTTTTTCTTCTCACAATCTCTCACATGGAGTTATTATTTCTACTAAATATATAAAATGACGATTAAACAATACATAAATTATGAATAAAATCAATGTTAAAAAAATAGGCAAAATTTTGAAGGAAGACCAAAAGTGCACCAATATTGCAAACATGAGGGACTATTAATGCTCCATGTGAAAACTCAAGGATGACTTTGAGTCTTAACACAAAGATGAGTGACTATTTTGGGCCTTTTCTCTAATTAATTATTGAGTGTATTGTATTATACGAATACCATTAAATTATGATATTTGAAGGATTAAGACTTAACCCTAGACTTGAAATTTGGAGAAAATTGAAAGAATTGACATGTTAATTGGCATCAAGATTAGGAACTTGACTATAAATTTGAGTGAGTTTTTGGGTCAAGGCTAATTACATAGTAATATGAGTGTTGTTAGTTTTAAAATCTTATTGTGGTCATTTATTTGAATAGATTGATTTGAGTTGGAAGTTCAACGAAAAGGGAAGACTCAAGTCCCGGAGTGATTGTTCGATTATTTGAGGCAAGTGAATTTTTAAACCCTTGTTAAGTGTGTAGAATCGTGTATTTTCTTGTGGTATGTGTTGGGGAGTAATGGGACTTGGTGATGGGTTGACTTGTCCATGTTGGATAATTCTAAATTTCTAATGATGGAAAAAAGGTGATAAAAGGCAATGTGCTTAATTATTGGTGTGTGATGTGTTGAGACTAGTTTGAAAGGCTTATTGATTAATTGTTGATGTTGTATCACGATTGCATTGTTGTGAATTGTACAATGTGATGAAAATGATCATCTCCTCATTATTTGTGTGCACATGTCATTTGCATTGGTTCTAAGACATAGTTGTGATCAGTGTTATGTGAATTGAGGAAGAATAAGAAATTAAAGAGGATGTACCATTTTGAGGGACGTGTCGCGCGCTGCGACGAATACTATATTTTGAGAGACGTGTCGTGCGCCGCGACAGATACTATATTTCGAGGGACGTGTCGTACACCGCGACGGATGCATGGACAGATATGTCCCCCATGGATCCCGGACTGAGAGACAGCGGGAGTGTATCGTTAGGTCATACATGCATCACTATATTTGACATTGCATTGCACATCTTTATCATCGGTAAACTTGATCATGTGTGTTGTTGGTCTTGTGAATACCTTTCTGTGGAACTTGTGATTGATGAATATTGAGTCTGTTGTTGAGAATATGAAATTGTAAGAGTGTTGTTGTTGAGTTGTGTGTTTTGTAAATTGTGAACTGTTAGATTGAGCTGCTTTTATGCAGGTTGTAGTTGTGGAGGTTCGGTTGGGGTGTAAGGAGTGCCTGTATTCTATTCCCTTAGCTTGTGTTTAGAAGTTTACTTGTTGAGTACCGTGTGGTTTGGTACTCACCCCTTGCTTCTACATTTTTGTAAGTTACTGCTCGGACCTTTGTGATATTTTCTCTTCTCCTTGTCTGAGGCTTCTTGTGGAGGTTTGTGAGGTAGTTGCTTGTCATTTCAGCGGACCTTCTTTCTCCTTAATTATAATCTTGTTCTATTCTAGAAACAATGTCATACGAGACTTGTATTTTTCTTTCAATTCTTGTGTAATACATTAGAGGCTTGTGCATGTGACAACCAGGTTTTGGGGGTATATTTAAGTTGATTACAAATTTCCGCATTATTTTATAGTATTGGAATATTCTTATCGTTTTATTTCCGCAATTTATCATATTGATTGAGTTTTAGGCTGACTTGTCTTGGTGGGATAAGACGAGTGTCATCACGTCCATTTTGGGTCGTGACAATTTCTTGACCCATTTACCATGTATCTTTATGTATTTTCTGTGTTTTTTTCTTTTGCCTATTTTTCTATTATTTCCATGTATCTATCAGTGTTAAGACATATATTATTATTCATAAATTTGAAATTGAAGAGATGTGAACAATAAAAATTAAATTTCAAAGAAAAAAAATAATAACATAAAATAATTAAATATATATGTTTTATAAGTTAATGAAAATCAATATTAACAATCTAATAACTTGAAATAGTAAGCAATGTAATTAAAAAATATGAAACATAAAAATTATTTATGATATGTTGTCTCTATTTATAAATTTGATTAGTACATTTCATTGAGGAACAATATAATAGGTGAACCTTTTAAAATACTACGATTAACCTGCTTAAACAAGCCATTACAATTTAAAATGATTATAAATAATACTTTAATATCATTCGCGTATCGTGCGGGTACGTATAATAGTATAACTATAAAGAGAGGATGACAAGATAAGTAGATGAAAGAAACTTTTTTTCTTCTATTCAAGTATATCTCATAACACAAATGTTATACAATATAATTTGATGAATATGAAAGTAAACAATTAGATACTAAGGGTGTGTTTGGTATGAAGGAAAATGCTTTCTATGAAAAATAAGTGAATTTCTAACTTATTTTTTCATGTTTGGTTGGTGGGTAGAAAATTTTCCAGAAAATATTTTTTAGTGTTTGATTTGTAATGAAAAAATATTTTAAAGAAATATCTTTTATATTTGGATAAGGCACAAGTACCCCCCTAAACTATGACCAAAATCCCAGAGATATACCTTAACAAAACTAAGGTCCTATTAACCCCTAACTCATTTTTTGTAATTTTGTACACCTTTTGGCTTATGTGGCACACTCTGTGACTCCACGCAATTGAGGCGCGTGAGAGATATTTGGATGCCATGTAAGCCAAAAAACTGTCTAAAATTATTTTAAAAATGAGTTCAGGGGGTAATATAACCTTAGTTTAGTTAAGGAGTGTCTCCGGGATTTTGGTCTAGTCTAGGGGATACTTGTACCTTATCTCTTTATTTTTTACTAGAAGTAGAAAATGATTTTTGACCTGAAAATCAACATCGATAATGGATCTAGGACATGACCCGACACACGAACTAGGACACAACCTGACCCTAATATCTGACCCAGGACTTGACCCTGACTTTTGATCCAAGACCCAACATTCAAATTGGGACCGAATATCTGACCCAGGACCTGACCCCGACACCTGAACTTGAACACGATCCATCAATCGGGGTTTCGACTTTGACACTCGAATCGAGACTTGACTTCCAAATCAGGATTTGATCCCAACAAACAACAATCGATGTGAGATCCAAGATTCAACTTCAAATCGAAATTTCGACCCTAACTCTCAAATTGGGATCCAACCACACCTGACTTGGGACGTAACTTTCAAACTGAGATTTTTTTAAAAAAAAATAATTTTAAATTTCTTTTGTGTGTGTGTGGGGAAAGGAGCTGGTACGGGGTAAAAAAAAATAATTTAAAATTTGAAAATATTTTTCAAAAATAAACTTTTAATTTATTTTTTGGGGAGGGGGCTGGGGGGTCGAGTGGATACAAAAAATATTTTTTAAAATTTGAAAATATTTTTCTAAAACAAACTTTTAAATTGTTTTTTTAGGGGGATGGTATGGAGGGGAGCTGGTAGAGGGGTATGGGTGGGATGGGGTAAAAATATAAATTTAAAATTGAAAATATTTTTTTAAAAAACGTTTAAATTATTTTTTGGGGTGGTAGGGGGTTGGGGTAGGTGTGGGTGGTTTAAACAAAATGAAAATTTGATTTTTTTTAAAAAAAAATTAATTTTTTTTGTGGGGGTGGGAGTTGGGGCAATCAAGAGTTGTGCAGGGTAATAAAGAAATCGAAAATTTTAAAATTTGAATTCTTTTTCAAAAGTAAAATTTTTAGTTGTGATTTTTTTGTTTTTGGTTGGGGATAGAGACATAATAAATTGATTTTCTTAAATTTTTTTTTTGAATGGGGAGGATCGGGGTACATGGATGGGGTAGGAAAAAAAAAGTAATTTAAAGTTGGAAGAGAGCTTAGGAAAATATTTTTCTAAATTTATGAAGGAGAGTTATTTTTCTTAAATTTGAGTAAACTAAGTTAATTAGAAAAATATTTTCTAAATTATTTAAGCTAATCAGAGAAAATTGAAAACATGCTTACCAAACACACCCCATCCTATTTATATCTTGGAAAATGCAAAAAGGAGAAATTAGGAATGAAAACTTGATAACCCTTTGAAAACCCCCCATTGAATTGAAGTAAAAAAAAAATACTAGTTGCCTTCCAACGTTCATCAGTGTCATCGGTTCTCACTTCTCACTTCTCAGTTGTTTGTGTGAGTAACAATGGAGAAAGGGAAAAGCAGCAGCAAGAACAAGAACAAGCCAACATCCTCAAGTGCCATAACACTGGAGCAATTCGTTTCCACCATGGCTCCTTTAATAGATTTGGAAAAGGTACATCCTTTATATATATATATATATATATATATATATCATTCACATACATGCAAAAGACAACCTTGTCACCAGTTTTTTTGGATTGATGGGTTTTACCGGAATCCAGAATCTATGGTTTTGTTCGATTAAAGTTTTTTTTCTTTCTTTTCATTAGAAATGTATATGAAAGAGGTGATCAATGTATTGTAGCATAATTTATTAATCAAATATCCCTGCTGCCCCCAATGTAACTATGCTTAAAGACTTTTTGGCAGTCAAAAGATAGGAAATTCGATTATCAATGTATTTTTGTCTTTTGAAATTGCTACTGTTATTTTACTTCAATAAGTATCACAACCTAAATTGGAGTTAAGATGCAAATTAAGCTAAAATGCTGACACAAAAAGTGGGAACTTTGGCCTATGTGAGCTTTGCAATGACTGCCGAGTCTATGTTTATGTAAAAGAGAAGGACTGTGGTAGATTGACCGCTATTATAGCTTCAGTCGAATTAGAATGAATCTTGTAAGCACTGAGTTAGTTGGGGCTACATTGACATGCTTAAATACAGATTAATGGATACAGAAGTTTTCATATAGTTGGCGCTAACTAGTTTGTGAACAGGATGTGGTTGATGGTTTGGTTGGACACCTAAAGTGGGACAGAGGAAGTACTTGTTATAGCTAGAGATGTTGTTCTCTCTTTTTCCATAAAAATGTTGATATTATGCTGTGTTACCTGTATGGTGTTTTTAGGATGCTGAAATATCAGTTTCCATGAACTCTGCTGAGACAAGGAGTTTGGATTCTGCTCAGAAGAAGGGCTCCACTATTCTTAATTTAAAGTGTGTTGATATCCAGGTATTCTCTCCCAGCTGCTTGCTTATGCTATTTTGGGCACATTAAGTTAAATTTTGCAGGGTCTTTTCACAAGTTTTGGGTTTTATGGACAGACAGGGTTAATGGGCAAGATGCTTCTGGAGTTTCAATCAAACAAAGGGGATATCCTTCCGCCTCACAAGGTGAATGCTGATGTGTTTAAGGGGATTTCTTTCTGATGCTTTCAAGCTTTAGGCATTTTATCGGAACTATAAAAGATATTTTGACGCTTAGAGATCGATGCTGTCAAAGGCTAAAAGCGTAAAATTGTGGCACTGTCTGTTGGGTATCAAGTGCAAAGCAAAATTAAAGCTCTTATTTCATTGACAAAGTAGAAGAAGAAAAAAAAATGTATATGTACCACACAAATATAATTATAATCACAAACAATGGTTACTGAACCAAGGGATTTAAAAAATTTCAACTGAATCAAATTCATGGAGTATAAACCTTGTCATTCAAAACCATTCTAACTTTAAACTGAAATGCATACAGGTACTTTTGAGTATCTAATTCAACTTAGTGACTTATTTTTACTTAACTTTTAGTTTTTTATTCATAATCACTGACATATTTATTTATAATGTTTCACAATTAATTATCGATTTTCCAGCTATTTATATCCCTCAGTGCTGCCCTCTTTAACACAAAGTTCGTGGCTGTTGAGTTGCACATCTTTATATCTTGGTGCTTGCACCAAACATCACCTAATAGAAACGATGCGCACAACCTGCACTTTATTTAGCTTCAGGGTTTAAGTTTTCCTCAACCGGGATCACAGAGGCCGATGAGAATAAATATTTAGAAAAAATTATACTTTAACGCTATTCGATTCGTATGTTTCTAGGTCATACACTATGGTTGTGTTTTAATGATATCCTGTTTTACTATTTTGATCACAACTTTTCTACTTCCCTTCGGCTTATCCCTTCAGTTTTCTTCTTAATTAGTTGTTACTATATCTTCTGAAGATAATTTCCTCTCATGCAGTTTGGCACTCATGATGTCGTTGTTCTGAAGCCAAACAAAGCTGATTTAGGCTGTTCTGCACTTGGACAGGGAGTTGTCTACAGACTAAAGGTAATGTAGCTCTAAAGCATTTACTGGTATACAAAGAGGAGAGAGAAATAAAATATGAAAAAGAAAGGATCTAAAGTGAATATAATGTTGATCTGAGACCAAAATCCATCTTTTTTTAGTTTTCAATTTATTATTTTTTTACCTGTGGCTGGAGTTGCTTGGAGGCTAGAGGTCAGTGTTTTGGACGGTGAGAGGCGACAAAAGGCGACAAGGGCCTGCCTCGCCACGCGGCGAGGCGATCGCCTTTTTGAATCAAGGCGCCAATTAATACCAAAAATTAAAAATATTTAATTGCATATATAAATATCTAAAATCTCAATAGCAATAACATATATTAGCAAATATTTCAATTCAAAAACAAAAAGTAGATACTAAAAGTCTAGAACTTTAAAGACCCAATAATTCAAAAGATAATACTAGAACTCTAAAAGTCTATTCTTCTTCAAAACTATCCAACTCTTGAAGATCAACATCCTCTACATCATTATATTGTTCCTCATCTTCTTCCTCCTCGTAGTCTTCATCAATTAGTGTCCGAGTCCTACTTGAAGTTGAACTTGTAGATGAAGTTTCTACTCCTTTGCCCTTGTCAAGTGCTCTTGATCTTGAAGAAAGTCCCCTAAGATGATAGATACTCTCATCAGCTCCAATTGCCGTAGCAACACTACCCCAAGTAAGATCATCATCCTCATATACTAGTTCATCTTCTTGATCTTCGGGGCATCCAACTAACCATTCATTTGAATCATCAATGTTATCCAAGCGAATTGGATCAATGAGATCACGAGCATCATAACGACGTTTCAATGTTCTATTGTACTTAATGTACACTAGATCATTGAGACGCGATAGTGCAAGCCTATTCCTCTTTTTGGAATGAATCTACACATAAGTTACATATATTAACTAATAGATATTGATAATAATATAATATGGAAATTAGAATATAATTTTTTTACTTGCGTGTTCAAACACACTCCAATTTCGCTCACATCCGGATGAGCTACAAGTTAGGCTTAATACTTTCATGGCAAACTTTTGCAAGTTTGGTGTTTCACTACCAAATAGTGACCACCATTCCACTATAATAAAATAAATTTTGAGGTTAATGAGTGTAAATAAGTCGAATAATTTAAGTAAGAGCTAAATCAACTCACTTACCCGGTGACCTTGTGTCTCTAGCTCTTTTAGCCGGACCACAACCAAATAGTCCATTCGCCATTTTGTACCTAGGAAGCTCAGCGACTAGTAAATCTTGTATTGTTGTATCGGGGATCATCTTCTCAACACATGCATAATACTCGGTCCACAGACTCTGTAGTAAAGTTCCCTCTTCTTGAGCTTTATAATACAATCCTGGGTTCAAAACATGGCCTGCAGCATGCAAAGGCCGATGGAGTTGGTCTGACCACCTTGCATCAATAATTTCAAACACTTTCTCATATTGCTTCTTAATTCCACGAAAACCCCGTTCAATAGTTTCTTTGGCTCTATCCATTGCTTCATAAATATAGCCCATTGGTGGTTTTTTCTCCCCATCCACCAAACGAAGCACTTTTGTCAAAGGGCCACAAACTGTAAGTGCTCGAACAACATCATCCCAAAAGTGGGCAGAAATAATAAGATTGGCAACATCTTTCCCCAAAGTTTCCTTTGCAAATTTACTTGAAGTCCATTCGGTTGAGAGGACTAAAGTTCTCAAGTTTTTTCTTTGTATGTACATAGCTCTCAAAGTTAAGAAGGCCGTTGCAAATCTTGTCTTGGCCGGTTTCACCAAATTTCTTTCCTTGGTGAATTTTCTCATCAAGTTTAACAACAATGGCCTTTGACTAATGTAAGAATGGATTCTGATGGCCTTCTTAAAAACTGTTAAGGTAAGATTATAGTAATTAGTAGCTAATAAGTATTAAATATTGACTATAAAGAAAGTTAGAGGATATGAGAGTGATATTACCAGAAGCATATGGCTTAACCTTGAATATGTCACCAAACATCAAGTTGATGCAATGAGCGGCACATGGAGTCCAATAAATGTGTGGGTATGCACCCATCATCATGCTTCCCGCTTTAACATTCTCACTAGCATTATCAGTGACAATTTGTACAACATTTTCCGGTCCAATTCTTTCAATAGTGCTTTCAAACAACTTATACATTTTGGTGGAATCGGTAGATTCATTGCTAGCATCAACAGAGCCAAGAAATACACTACCGATTGGAGAATTCACCAAAATATTGATGATCATTTTACCATTTCGTGCCGTCCATTTGTCCATCATAATGGAGCATCCAAACTTTGTCCATTGCACTTTATGCTCATCAACGATTTTTTCCACTTTCTCCACCTCTTTTTTTAGGTGAGTAACTCTAACTTCATGAAATGTAGGAGGCTTCATTCCGGGGCCATGTTGTCCTACTGTCTCAATAAATTTATCAAATGATTTGTGATTGACACAATTAAAAGGGAGCCCCGCATCATACATCCATATCGCGAAAGCACTTACCGCACGCTCTCTTAGAATTTTCTTTGTTTCATCAATTCCTCCTCCTTTTTCAAAGCCTCCTTTTTTTGTTGATTTATGCGGAAAATAGAGATTCATAGGGCCTTTTGTCACATTCCGCGCGGTGGATGATGCACCTCCACTAGAAGATATCTTTGGAGTTTTGGAGGGAGGTATCATTTCCGCATACTCATCCATATCATCAACATCATCAATATCAATATATTCTTCCGGCAGCCTCACTTGAAATTTGGGATTATTAGCGATTTTATTTTGCATATAAGCCCTTACTTCTTCTCTAATCGCCGACGGACAAGCTGTACATTGTTTAACATTCTTGAAACCACCCACTAAATGTTGCTTGTGTCGAGTTATTCCACCATTAAAAGTACTCCCACAAAAGTTACAATTAACCGAATCTTTCGTTGCTCCTTGAGTACCATAATTCCATCCAATATCCCTCTTTTTGCTAGCATCCGCCATTTAATTCACTATTGTACAATACAACAGATACTATATTAATTACTATAGAAGAATTAATTTTTTTTTTTTTAAATAATAGACAGCACAGTGAAAGCAGTAGCATTCAACAACATTTTACAGTGAACAAAGAAAACAGAGGAAAACAACAGAGCAGTGATATATGATTTAACATGACATGTAATTTAAATGATACCATTTTTATAAAATACAATACAACAGATACTATATTAATTACTATAGAAGAATTTTTTTTTTTTTTAAAATAATAGACAGCACAGTGAAAGCAGTAGACATTTTACAGTGAACAAAGAAAACAGAGGAAAAAAACAGAGCAGTGATATATGATTTAACATGACATGTAATTTAAATGATACCATTTTTATAAAATACAATACAACAAATACTATATTAATTACTATAGAAGAATTAATTTTTTTTTTTTAAATAATAGACAGCACAGTGAAAGCAGTAGCATTCAGCAACATTTTACAGTGAACAAAAAAAACAGGGGAAAAAAACAGAGCAGTGATATATGATTTAACATGACATGTAATTTAAATGATACCATTTTTATAAAAAATAAAAAAATGTAAGATATATTTTAAAAAAGAGAAATACGGTGTAGAACTGTAGATCAAAACAAAAATTTGAATGTTTTTCTAAATTCCAAACGTAAATGAAATTTGCATACTTAAGTACTGATTTTCCAAGTAAATTAAATTAAAATTTCAAAAACAAATAAATAATTCTAATAGTAGTTAAATGGGTCTTTTGACGTCATTTGTATTTTATCTTTGGTACCTCTAAAAAGAAAGCAGTGAAGAAACAGAGTAAAAAAACAGAGCATTAAAGGCAGCAAAGCAGTAGTATCAGAACTTCAGATTTCAGAAGAGAAGAAGAGAAGAAAAGAGACCATACCTTTCAATTCGCGAGGAAGAAAGTAAGAGAAGAAGAGTCGACTGAAGGAGAAGAAGAGAATCGCGAGGTTGAAGAGAATCGAGAGAATCGCGAGGTTGAAGAGAATCGAGAGAATCGCGAGGTTGAAGAGAATCGAGAGAATCACGAGGTTGAAGAGAGAGTCGCGACTGAGTCCCAAGTTTGGAAATATGAAAAAAAAACCCTAGTTTTGACTAATATTAAGTCCAAGACCTTTTTAAAATTTTAAAACTAAAAGGCGCCGCCATTTAGGTCGCCATTACGTCGCCTCACGTCGCCTAATTGGTCTCGCCGCGCCTCACTGAGAAATGGCGTGATAGGCTCGCCTCGCCTCGCCTTTGCGCCTTTGGCGAATGGCGAGCGCCATTAAGAACACTGCTAGAGGTGTACCTGTAGCATACACTAGGGTGATCAAGGACATGTATGATGGAGTAGAGACTCGAGTAAGGACTGTGGGAGGAGACTCAGAGCATTTCCTAGTTTTGATGGGGTTACACCATGGATTAGCCCTTAGCCCGTTTTTATTTCCCATAGTGATGGATATGTTGACGAGACAAATTCAAGGTGAGATGCCATGATGTATGGTATTTGCCGATGACATAGTTTTGGTTGACGAGACTTGCGACAACTGTAACGCTTTGCTGAGGTTTGGAGACAGACTCTAGAGTCTAAAAGGGTTCAAATTAAGTAGGGCCAAAACAAAATACTTATGTGGAAGTGAGGCTTGATATACAGGTCATCCAAACAAGAGGAAGTTTCAAGTATTTTGGGTCTATTATCCAAGTCAATGGGCAGATTGACAAGGATGGATGTTACTTATCGTATTGGTGCAAGGTGGATGAAATGGAGGCTCGCTTCTGGAGTCCTATGTGATGAGAAAGTGCCACCAAAACTTAAAGGTAAGTTCTATAGTGTGGTGGTTAGACCAACTTTGTTGTACGGGATGGAGTGTTGGCTAGTCAAGAAATCTCACATTTAGAAGATGAAAGTTGCGGAAATGATGATGTTGCGATGGATGTGTCAATATACTAGGAGAGATAGGATTAGAAATGAAAAAATTGGAGACAACATGGGAGAGGCTTCAACGGGAGGACAAGATGCCGACTGAGATAGTTCAGACATGTGAAGAGGAGATGCACTAGTGTAGAGGTGTGAGAGGTTGGCTATGGATGGTTTCAGGGGAGGTAGAGGTAGACCGAAGAAGAATTGGGAGAGGTGATTAGATTGGACATAAGGCAGTTTCAGCTTATCAAGGATATTACCTTTGATAGGAGGGTGTGGAATACACGAATTAGGGTAGAAGGTTAATAGGTAGCCGTCCGTTGTCTTGTTGTCCGTTCATATTATTATTTGTAGTAGTGCTTTTGTAGTTTCTTGTCCTTCGATTTATGTTATTGTATGTTGTTCTTGTATTCATATTAGTTCATTGTTTTGTTATAGTTTCTGTTATGATATTATTTGCTATTTTTGTTATTATTTGTTGCTTCTTGTACTTTCGTTATTTATGTTTCGGGATTGCTGCGGACTGTTTGTTCTTGAGTCGAGGGTCTATCCGAAACAATCTCTCTACCGTGAGGTAGGGGTAAGGTCTGCATACACTCTACCCTCCCTAGACCCCACTTTGTGGGACTATACTGGGTATGTTGCTTTTTGAATTTCTACTGAACTGTAGTTTATTAGTAATGTTTTTCGGTTGGATCTTTAAATGATTGTTTTCTCATGGAGCAGGACTCATCTATTACTGTTGCTTTTGATGATGTCCCAGAAGAAGGTCTGAATAATCCTTTACGCCTTGAGAAACTGGCAAATGAGGTACAGATTCTTGATCTGAAACAGGTCATGTTTGTTACCTAGGTATGAAATACATTTGAAAGTTAAAAGAGCTGAACGAGTACCGACACAGTCTTGATATAACAAATAAAAGCATTTAATCCCTGTTTCTGGTGTAGTTGATAAGTACATAGGATACAATTTGATCGGACTTGAGTTTTTAAGGATCACCTATCTTTTAAATAGTAAGGTCTGACCTGAATAAATTTAAGATAGTATCTTCCCTAAGTCTCTAGGAAGATTTTTTCTTTAACTTCCAATGGTGTCAAAGTTAGTAATGCTATGCATGCTATTATTGTACATTTTGATGGTTTGGAGTTCAGGTAAAAGGAAAAGTCACGCTCTAAAAATTCTATAAATTCTGCTGGTGGAGAAAAGATTATATATGGAATTCTGAAGTTCAAAGAGTCTTTCTATTGGAGTTGCTTTTGTAGGTGACCTACCGTCGGATGAAAGACACATTGATACAATTGAGTAAAGGTGTGCTGAAGGGCCCTGCCTCTGACTTGGTTCGTGTTCTTTTTGGGGAGAGACCTCCAACAATGTCTAAGAAGGATGTCAGTTTCACTCCTTTGAATCGCAACCTTGATCACTCGCAGGTTGTGAAGTCATCAATTGTTTTAACTATTTTTTTCTTACCCACACCCCAGTTCCCACTTTATCATTTTCCCTCTGCTTTTTACGTGTTCTATTGGTGCATTCTTTTATAACCAGAATTCAGACTAGTCTGTGTCTTTGTAGAGAGGCAAAAAGTATCTTGCTTGTTATATTTGACCGTTTTCTCATGTATACCATCTTGACTTATGCCAGTCTTTAGAGAAGTTTCAACAAAATTGCAAGTATAAATAATTAATGCACAATGTTTAATTAAAGAAACCAAAGACTTTTTGATACTGTCCTAAATCTGTACCATAGAGATGATTTAGGTACGAAAAACAATTGCAATATTTGCACTTGGAGAAATTTAGGGACCTAAGTTGCTTGGACTCGGGTGCGGGTGTCCCCGATACGAATGCGGATCTAGAGGTCGGATCTTGCATGATCTAATTTTTAAGATTCGGGGGTAGGGTCCAGGTATGGATACGGGTGCGTGGATTAGGCTAAAAATAATTTAAATATCCAAAAATAGAGTTGTAAAAGTAGGCCTAAATTATGGTGGATTAATTGGAAGGAAAGGAATGCGCAAATTTTTGAGAGCATGTTCTGTAATTATTAACAAGCACAAATACGTTTCTTCAGTCCATTGCAAATTCAACTGTGATGTTGACCGATAAATATCTTTAAAACACCTTCTGGTTGCAGATTTTTTAATATAAATATATCTTTTAACAATTAAAACCATATGCCTTAATTTTTAGTTTCACCCTAACTTTTGTTTTGATAGAAATCATTATATCTGTCTTGAATTTTTCTTGATCGATTTGGTCAAGGTACCCTAAATCGATTGACCATATCCAGTGCAATTTAGGGGACAGACAGGCCGCACAACTTAGGTAGGGACAGAGAGATGTCCAATGTTTAATGCCTAACCTTTGCTTACTGAAAGCGACATAGTGTTACCGTAGCTTCTGGCAATTGGATGTTCAAATGGCTTGTCTGCTGCAATTTTTCATCTCTATTATGATTTCTTGTGTCAGATGTTTGACAGCCCTAACCTATGCTTACTGAAAGCGACATAGTGTTACCGTAGCTTCTGGCAATTGGATGTTCAAATGGCTTGTTTGCTGCAATTTTTCATCGCTATTATGATTTCTTGTGTCAGATGTTTGACAGCCTTACTAAATCAGTTCTTCTTTAGGCACCTGAAAGTAAAAACAGTTGCACAATTTTCAAGCATCAAATGATTAGTACACTTTTAGCAATTGCTTTCTCATAAAATGATCAACATTTGCGAAGAATTTTCATTTAAATGTTTGAAGATAGGGCTATAAAAATGATAAGTAAATCATTTGAGTGAATAACTCAAATTGGGTAATTTTTTAGTTTTTGATTGATATCCACAAATCTTTGTGAATTGGGTTCCAATTTTTCCATCTTTGTTTCTCAGATTTCGAAATATGGGGCTGTTATAAATTAATACTAGCTTAATTATGATAGAACTCAATGGAAGCAAAGATCCATATAAGCAATATCAACTATTGGCTTTAATTCTTTGTTGTTTTTATCAACCTCAACTAGTTTGGGATCGAGTGTAGTTTATTGATTGGTTTTAAAAATGATTTTAGGATACATTGTGCTGCATTTTCCTTGGTTTTCTCTTATTTAATATGGAGTAAATGAGCATTAAGAAGTATTGCTGATTGCAGATGTATATGCCAGACACTAGTGACTGATACTTTGTCTCTTAAACTTTTAAGAAAGATGCAGTTTCGAAGGCACTTTCATCCAAGGATGTATTTTTGTTGCATGGGCCTCCTGGAACTGGGAAAACGACAACAGTTGTTGAGATAATTTTGCAGGAAGTCAAACGTGGTTCAAAGATTCTCGCTTGCGCTGCTTCAAATATTGCTGTTGATAACATTGTTGAGAGACTTGTTCCACACAGGTAAAATGATCTGTCATGGTTGATAATTTCTAGTAAACATCTTTCTCCTCAAGGTGAAACATTGATGTCTTATTGGAATGAGCTTTATCTTCTTTTCACCATCTTTTCTCAAGAACTGCCTAAAGTTACAACAGAAAAGGTAATATAATTTACATTATCTCTGTTCGAATGGATCTCAAATGCTCAACATGAAATGGTCAGACTCAGATTTGTGCTTCACCTTTCATAATTTTACTTAAAATTTTAATGCTGCCACTATTATATCTCTTTGACCAGAAGATCTGATCTATTGTTTGATGAGTTTTAAGTTGGATATTGTTCAGTCTAACAATCTGTTTTATAGTACACCTGTATCATTTGTTTTTATTTAAGATTGTGAGAAATATTGGGAGAAGAATATTATTGAATTGTTGTCTCTACATTATTACAGAGAGAGACCCTATTTATAGACACTACAATAGACACCTTTTCCAACTAGGACACTACAATACAATCATTTTCTAAGTAGGATACTATATACTATTTCTATTCCTATTCCTATTCTAAGTAGGATTGTATATACCTATTACTATTCTAACACCCCCCTCAAGCTAGTGCATACAAATCATATGTATCTAGCTTGTTACAAATATAATTAATACGAGGACTGATGAGGTGATGAGGAGCTTGGTGAGATATCTGCAAGTAGATCCCTTGACTTCACAAAATTAACTATCAATCTCAATGTGCCTAGTCTTCTAATGAAATACTGGATTTGAAGCATAATGTTAGTCAATCTCAATGTGCTTAGTCTTCTCACGAAATACTGAATTTAATGTATAATGCAATAAAACACAAAGTGACAAAATTACAATGTTGAACTTCCCAAACCAAGTTGGCAAAGACTGTTTCAGGCCCTAGAGTGACTTACGTAATTGACATACAAAGCTACTAAACTCTCCCTGAGCAACAAAATTAGGTGGCTGTTAAATATAGACTTCTTCACAATGGAGCAGTTGCCAGAAAGTGCTCAAAATCTAGTATAAAGTATATGGATCGTGTTGGAATCAATAGAGTTGATATTAAACAAGAAAGTCACCGAAAATTGGTTGGAACATGCTCATATGCCAGAGTATTAGATTTGATGGCTGAAAGTGGTCAGAATCTAAGAAATAAAATTATATGGGTAGGATCCGAATGATGACATGATCCCACTAGAAAATAGAAATTATATAGGAAAGTTCGAATTGATGGCACAACCTTATTGAAAAAGAGATAATATTGGTAGGGTCGGAATGATGGCACAACCCTACTGAAAAAGAGAAATTAATGGGGTAGGGTCGGAATGATGGCACAACCCTACAAAAATCAGATTTGAGGAGTCTCCAGAAAGACGAAAGGAACTATGCAAATCAAATCTGAGGAGTCACCGAAAAGACACACGATGCTATGCAACTCAGATATGACAAAGTAGTTCGAAAAAATCCACGGTACTACGCAAATTAAATATGAAAAGTAGTCCGAAGAGATGCACGATGCTACGCAAATCAGATATAAGAAAAAAATAGTCACCGGAAGGATGACACAGCCCTGCACATAGGATATGAAAAAGTAGTCACCGGAATGATGGCACGATACTACACAAATTAGATATGAGAAAGTAGTCACCGGAATGATGGCACGGTACTACACAAATTAATTATGAAAAAGTAGTCACCGGAAAGATGGCACAGTGCTACACAAATTAAATATGAAAAAGTAGTCACCAGAAAGATGGCAAGGTGCTACAACTTTTGCTAACATAATCATTGGCTAGATGGGCGACATATATGGGTAATAGCCGCCCGTCGACAGTAGAAGCTCTTTGATTGTTTACTAAGATCGTAGAGGCTCTGATACCATGTGAGAAATATTGGAAAATAATATTATTGAATTGTTGTCTCTACATTATTACAAAGAGATCCTATTTATAGACACTACAATAAACACCTTTTCCTAATAGGACACTACAAGACAATCCTTTTTTAAGTAGGACATTATATACTATTCCTATTCATATTACTATTCCTATTCTAAGTAGGATTGTATTATACCTATTACTATTCTAACAAAGATAATGTGTTAACGGTAAGTTCATAGATGCAATTCATACTAGTAGACACATGACTATACCATATTTTCTGCAGGATTTTTATGTCCTAGTGGTGAGCTACATGCAATGATTCTTTTTAATTATCATATTTTTGTGATGTTATTTTGGATTGTTAAAGGTTTTGCACTATCCATTTTTGTCAGAGTAAAACTGGTGAGATTGGGACATCCTGCACGTATGCTCCCACAAGTATTGGATAGCGCTCTGGATGCCCAGGTGAGATTTTACCATTTTCATTTGGCAGGAATCTTGTATCATGGAATGCTATCATGTATGGTGTAAGTTTCTTTTAGAAAATAGGAGCATAACAATTAGGTATCCTTCTTGCTCTGTAAGTGCGTTGTAGTTAAAAATAGACTAAAGCACCCGAGTTACATGAAGCTATATAGGCTTGCAAAGGCGAAAGAGAGAGGAAGGCTCGACACTTGGATCAAGTGAATTGCATTAAAGATGAAGAAGGCAGGGTGTCGGTGGAGGAGACCCTCATTAAGCAAAGATGAAAAACGTACTTGCACAAACTTTTGAATGAAGAAGGGGAAAAGGACATTGTGTTGGGTGAGTTGGAGCACTTTGAGAGACATCAGGATTTTGGATTCTATAGGTGTTTTAAGGTTGAGGAGGTGAAAGTGCTAATAGCAGGATGAGCATGGGACAGGGCCAAATGAGATCTTAGTGGAGTTCTGGAAGGGCGCACATAGAGTAGGGTTGGAGTGGTTGACTAGTCTATTCAATGTCATTTTTAAGACGACTAAGATGCCCAATGAATGGAGGTGAAGTATAATGTTTTTGTTGAACAAACACAAAGGGGATATCCAGAATTGCAACAAGTATAGGCTATTAAGTTGTTAAGCCACAATATGAAAGTTTGGGGGAGAGTGGTGGAGAGGAGGGTAAGGAAGCTATGTATATTTTTGAGAGTCAGTTTGGATTCATGCCAGGGCAATCAACCATAAAAGCTATCCATCTTGTGAGGAGAGTGATGGAGAAATATAGAGAAAGGAAGAGGGACTTACATATGGTGTTCATTGATCTTGAGAAGGCCTACGACAAAGTACCGAGGGAAGTCTTGTGGCGATTCCCGAAGGCAAGAGGTGTATTAGTAGCCTATATTATGGCAACAAAGGACATGTATGAAGGAGCTAAAACGCGGGTAAGAACGGTGGGAGGAGATTTAGGGCACTTTCCTGTGGAGATGGGGTTAACTAGGGATCAACTCTTAGTACGTTTATGTTTGCCTTAGTGATGGATGAATTGATGCGAGACATTTAAGATGAGGTGCCTTGGTGTATGTTGCTTGCGGATGGCATAGTACTGATTGATGATATGCGCGATGGAGTTAATGCTAAGTTAGAGGTGTGGTGACAAACTTTGGAAACTAATGGGTTCATGTTAAGCAGGACTAAGACATAATTTGTAGAATGCAAATTCAGTGATAGGCATGAGGTAGGTGTGGAAGTGAGGCTCGAAACATGAAATATCCCAATAGTGATAGATTCAAGTACCTTGGGTCTATAATTTAGGAGAGTAGGGACATCGATGATGATATCACATCGTGTTGGTGCAACATGGATGTAGTGGAGGCTTGCCTCTGGAGTCTTGTGTGATAAAAAGGTACCATTGAAACTCAAAGGTAAATTCTATAAAGTGAACATTAGACCGACATGGTAGTATAAGGTGGAGTGATGGTTTGTCAAAAAATCCCATGTCTTGAAGATGCATGTTGCGGAGATGAGAATGTTGAGGTGGATGTGTGGTCATACTAGGATCAATAAGATTAGGAATGAGGATATTCGCAATAAGGTGGGAGTGGCCTCAATGGTGGACAAGCGAGGGAAGCGAGACTGAGATAATTTGGACATGTGAAGAGGAGATGCGCTGACACACCAGTGAGAAGGTGCGAGAGGTTAGTTATAGAGGGTACGAGGAGAGATAGAGGTAGGCTGAAGAAGTATTGGGGAGAGGTAATAAGATACTGGGGACATGATCTTAGATAGGAGGGTGTGGAGGACACATATTAGGGTAGAAGGTAAGCAGGTAGTAGAGTATTATCTTGCGTAAGGTGGTTAGTGTTTGTCATTGTACTAGTGGTATTATTATTGTTTAGTGTGTTTCAATTATCAGACTATTGTACTATTGTTTTGCTTCTTTCTAGTAGACTTATCAATACTTACATATTGTTTAGTATGTTGTTTAGTGCTACATTTTCTTCACTGTCTCCTTTGTACCTTGATTTGCTGTCGAGGGCTTTTTGAAAACATCCTCTCTACCTCCACGCGGTAGTGGTTAGGTCTGCGTACATTTGACCTTCCCCAAACCCCACTTGTGAGATTTCACTGGGTACGTTGTTGATTCCCTAGGTAAGGTAGGCCGGTGTTCATACTCAGCTTTTCCCTTCCTTTTTACATGACTTTTTGGCCTTGGAAAAAATAATTTGATTCATTAGATGTTGCTTTTTTTATGCACGTATTGTTTCTTAATGTTCTTTTTAGTGACTAAAAGATGCGTTTTGTAATCTCTTCTTTCTCAATAGGTTCTACGTGGTGATAATAGTTCTCTTGCAAATGACATCCGCAAGGAGATGAAGGTATGGTGTAGTTACTTATTACCACTCTATCTTTAGCTTGTCCAACATTTTAGAGGAAGTTAATTCTAAGTAGAAGGTTTTCCTTTGGCAGTTCGCATTTTCAAGATAGTTTCAAGATAGGTCTATTGATACCCTTTCTCCTCTTCTGCAGTTCAGTAACTTTTGAATGTTTTTTTATGTCTACCATGATAATTCTCTGTTCTACAATTGCATTGTCCCTTTGCTTCATGATGAATTCTGCAGGCATTGAATGGGAAATTATTAAAAGCTAAAGATAGAAATGCAAAGAGGGACATCCGGAGGGAACTCAAGTCTCTTTCCAGAGAAGAGCGTAAAAGGCAGCAGCTAGCAGTAACAGATGTTATTAAGACTGCAGATGTAGTGCTGACAACATTGACTGGGGTATTGACCAAAAAGTTGGATGGCTTATCATTTGATGTGGTTGTTATTGATGAAGCTGCTCAGGCGCTGGAAATAGCGTGCTGGATTGCTTTATTGAAGGTGAACATGCTATCTGTGATGCTTAAACAATTCACTCTATGGATTTTTTTTTGCTAGATTTTTTTGTTTATGTTAGTAAATCGCCAACCAGCTCTTAAGGTAGCTCCTGTTAGACTATTGGTGAATCTGACATCAACGCCCTGTCTATATACGAACTGCTGCAGGAGAGTGAGAATTTCTGTCGTAAAGCTTTTTTACACAATTTACTTGTGAAAAAAAGAGTCTTTTCTTACATAATAGGAGTAGTCAATCCATGTAATTAGCTGGCATCCGGAGTTCTGGATAGCAGATCTGCGGGTTTTTCCAATCTGATAGAACAAAAAATGAAAAAGAACTTTGAGTCCAAGTGTTATGACTTATGAGAGTGCCAATATTTCAAAACTCAGCCAGCATAACTGGAAGGACCTTTGGTGTTGCCAGAAAAGGTACACCAAAAAATGCTCGTAGGAAACAAGTGGGTTTTCAGCGGTGCTGCCAGATCTTGCCTCTTTTCAAGGACAAGTAATTCTTGCATTGTGTTCAAGACTTATTGTCATGACCGACAATCGAGCTGTGATGACAACTACTATAACCCTTCCGTAGGTAAAGCCAAAAATCAAAACTAATGCAGAAAGTAAGTGCTAAACATGAATAAGTGGAAAACAGAAAGGAGATAAATAGGCCACCATGCATAGATATATACATTACAGGTACAAAATATACAACATGTGCCCTAAGGGGACAAGGAAAGACAAAATATATACAAGATAACTCCCTGGACCTGGTGTCACTGATACCAGAGTTACCAACAATACAAGAATAAGGTTGTACAATACATAACTGTGACAAAATACAAAATATAGACAATAAATACAAGAAGAAAAGAAGCAAGCCTCTGGACGCCAAGAGCTCACCATGATCCGATCAGAAGAAGGCCTCAGACGAGTGGAGATCAAAGTGAACGACTCGTACTAGGCGTTGCATAAAATAAATGCAGAAGTATAGTATGAGTGCCAAACACGGGATCCTCTATAGGCATCATAGAACGACCGAGCTCAGAAGATAACATAAAGCATAAAGAACATGAAAAGTAACTACAAAACTAGATCCACCTAGAAATCTAGTCATAACGAAATCGAAACAATCTAACAACCGAAATAGTACTACTCAATAGGATATAAATACATACAAACATAAATGTTGCGGTGCAACATGGAATGATGTAATGCAATATGTATGAAATGTAGAAATGTAAAACCTGAAATCATCCCTCGGGCCGCCCTTAGGCTCATCAATGTATGCAATGCAGAAAAGTAAAACTCAAAATGGTCCCTTGAACTGCCCTTAGGCTCATAGTGTATGCAATGTAGAAAAGTAAAACCTAGAATTTTCCCTCGGGTCACCTGAAAAGCGCGTCATACTCATCAATGGAAAAGTAACCGTAAGTAAAAATAGTGTCATCTTTCCGAGTCAGAAAAACAGTAAGTTTAAGGATAACAATCTCTTCAAAAAACTTTTGGCCGAAAGATTAAAGAAGGTGATGCATAAGCTTGTGAATAGGCAACAAATGGCCTTTATCAAGTGCAGGCAGATCATGGATGCAGTGTTGATAGCCGATGAATGTGTTGATTCCAGAAAAAGGGATAACCAGCCAGGGATCCTATGCAAGCTGGATATCCAGAAGGCATATGATCACCTGAATTGGAACTTTTTGATGAAGATGATGCAGAGGATGGGTTTTGGTCAAAGATGGTCAAAGTGGATCAGACTGGGCATAAACTCAGTGAAGTTCTCTATTCTGATCAACAAAAACCCATGTGGTTTTTTCCCATAAAACAGGGGTCTGAGACAAGGGACCCCCTATCTCCTTTCTTTTTATCTTGGCTATGGAGGGGTTGAGCAACCTATTCTAGACTACAAGAGCAAATGGTTGGATCAAAGGTTTCCAAGTGGGGGAGAATACAAGAAACAATCTAGAGATCACTCATCTACAATAATATGCAGATGACACTCTAGTATTTTGTGGAGTTGTAAAGGAGCACATGCTGATTTTGAGAGGTATTTTAAATATTTTTGAGGCTGTGTCAGGTTCACACATAAATTGGAACTAGAGTTTCATTTATCCAGTAAACAGTAAACACAATACCAAATATTGAGGACTTAGCTAGCAAGTTAGGAGGGAAAGTAGGTGAACTACCAACAACCTACATGGGAATGCCTTTGGAGGCTAAGAGTGAGTCAAGTGGAATATGGAGTGGTGTAATTTAAAAATGTGAAAGGAAGCTTGTGAACTGGAAGTGTCAATATCTATTCTCAGGTGGCAGACTAAACTCTAGTTAACAGTGTCTTGGATGCCTTGCCATCGTACATGATGTCAATATTCCCTATACCAGCCAAAATAACCAAGAGGTTAGATGCAATTAGGAGGAACTTTCAATGGAAAGGCAATGAAGATAAGAAGTATCATTTGGTCAAATGGGAGGAGTTGCTAGTTAGCAAGAGAGGGGGTGGACTCAACATTAGAGATGTGAGTACGCAGAATAAGAGCTTGATGATGAAATGGTTGTGGAAATTTGCCTCACCAGAAGTATCTTTACGGAAGGAAGTAATAACAACAAATTATGGCATGGAGGACAAGTGGATGACAGAGGTGGTGACCAACCCTTATGATTGTAGTGTATGGAGATCAATCAGGAACTTATGGCTACTGGTCAAGGACAGAACAAACTGTAAGGTTGGTAATGGAGAAAAAGTAGCCTTCTGGAATGACATTTGGTGCGGACAGGAGACACTCAAGCAAGCATTCCCTGAGCTACATAGTCTAAGTCAAGCACAAGAAGCATCAGTGGCAGACTTATGGACAGGACAAGGGTGGAACCTACATCTGAGAAGAAACTTAATGACTGGGAAATGACATCTATAGCAAGATTTCATGACACAATGGCTATGGCTACCAATCTAATAGAAGAGGAAGATAGACTGATATGGAAAGGGGAGAGATGGTAGAGTTCACCGTAAGATCTGCATATAGAATTGAGGCCTATTGAAGTGCAGCAAACAGGATGGCCCTGGAGGATGATCTGGAGAACAAAAATTCCATACAAGGTGAATTATTTCACATGGCTTTTGGCAAAGGAGGAAGTTTTGACACATGAAAACTTGAACAAGAGGAAACACAACCTTTGCTCTAGATGCTATTTATGGAAAGAACAGGCGGAGACAATCAACCATCTCTTTTTACACTACAAATAGATGGATCAATTATGCAGATGTTCATCCACAAAAGGAAGATCAAGTGGACAAAACCAGGGGGAATTACAGAAGTTCTAAAATGCTGGAACAGTGATGGAAATGCAGGAAAAAAAGAGGAGATATGGAGGATTGTCACAGCATGCATTTGGTGGACAATTTGGAAGGAAAGGAATCAGAGATGTTTTGAAGGAAAGAACAACACTATTCAGAAGATAAAGAAAAACTGCCTTGGTCTTTACTATTTTTGGTGTAAGCAAGAAGTGATAGGAAATTCTGAAGATGTTTCTAACGCTATTGACTGGTTGTAACTAGAAGATCTTAGGACTAATGCAAGTATAACTTTTTGGAGGGGGGCTACACTTTGATGTAGTATACCTATGGATATATAGAAGTAAATGTTACCTTTCTCCAAAAAAAAACCCTGAAAATCCATCAAAAGTGATACATTTCATCGTAAAACCCCCAAGTCAGTAAAATCAATGGTATGCTCCCTCGGAGCCCAAATCATCTAGTAAATTCAGTAGTAAGCTCCCTCAAGAGCCCAAATTAGTAATATTAGTCATATGCTCTCTCGGAGCCCAAAATAGTAAATGCCGACGCATCTAAGTTCAAAAGGTCAAAAATCAATTTTTTGCCTCCCGTTCATGCCATGATCAAATGTGTATGCATATGTGCATGAATACATGCCAATCTCAAGTATACGACTAAGTATATATATCACACACCAAATAGGGTAAATCATCCTCCATAGTATAATCGTACTTCCCTAGAGGTCAGTCAGACTGAATCCAAGGTCTCAGGCCCACAATCTTAACACGAGAAATATACATACAAAAAGTAAAGTGGAGGTGATGAATAATGATTCTACCACTAAGTCATTTTCTAGATTATACTAAGAATTCTACTAATCTAATTACAAGGCAATAATCATCAACCTAAACTAAGGCTTAAGGAGAAGAACGCTACTCTAAGGTTCCCAACAGCTGATTATACAAAGTTCACAATATGCCCAATCCTATTGAATCAATACTTCTAGCAATTCATGAAACTTATGCAATATGATATCTAATTGGCCTAGAGGTCAGTCAGACTGAATCCAATGCCTCAGACCCACAATCTCAACAAAAGAGAAATATGCATACAAAAAGTAAAGTGGAGGTGATGAATAATGATTCTACCACTAAGTCATTTTCTAGATTATACTATGAATTCTACTAATCTAATTACAAGGCAATAATCATCAACCTAAACTAAGGCTTAAGGAGAAGAACGCTACTCTAAGGTTCCCAACAGCTGATTATACAAAGTTCACAATATGCCCAATCCTATTGAATCAATACTTCTAGCAATTCATGAAACTTATGCAATATGATATCTAATTAGCCAAGTCTGAAGAAGGAAATCGCAACCTACCTCGCAGCCAAATGACAATCAATGAACCGTCATACGAAAGTCTTCCCTTCCCATAAATCCTCAGATCGCTGCCACGCTATCATATGAAGAATTTACTCGTCAATACGGAACTAATGGTACCCATATTAATATTTTAAAGATTGGGCCGAAAATATCAGCCCTCGTCACAATAATCTTCCTTATAGGGTAAGAAACCTATACCGGGAAGTTGGGCGAAGACGTATCCCAAAACATCACATAATAACTATCATTACATTTGAGACTCAATTTGGAGTCCAAATACCCGAAAGTTCCAAGAACAAATGAGGAAATTTCTAAGGATTTTGAGCTAAAATCACGGATTAAACAATGATAAGCTACAATTAACTATAGAATGAAGAGGGGAAGAGAATTTACCTATTAGGTGAAGAACCCAACAACAAATGAGTGAAACCACCCCAATTTGGCCTCAACAATGGGGGAACATTTAGAGAAGATGAAGAACAAGGCTGGAAATACAGCCCCAGATACTGCAAATGTGGTCATCGCCAAACCGGTCAGGCTACACAGTGCCAGGGACTGCAAATGGGGTGCACCATACACCAGCCCAACCCAACCAAGTTTTTCAGAAACTTGGATTCGATGCGCAGGATTCATTCGGAGTCCTGTGGTCTCAAAACGAATATGCTATCCAACTGGAAACGACATTCCGGACTCAATGGAATTGACGGAACAACCATCAGAGGTCGTCTTGACGAAATATTGACCGAAGTCAACACTTTAACTAAAATTAGAGAAAGCAACCAAGCGCACAAAACGAGTCTAGAAACCCCGGGACCTGAACCAAAGGTCCCACTAGATCAAAATCAATATTCCGGAGCTAACAACGCCGGCGGAAATCTCATCCGAGCCCGTTTACTAAGAATGTTGACCGAAGTCGACCTTTTGAACTTAAAAGCTCCAAAACTAGTGAAACCTTCCCATAACTCACCTGAACACCTTGAGAACCGTTCCCACCCATCCCAACAAGTCACAACAACAGTAAAGAAGCTACGGGAAAGGGGCAAATAACAAAAACACACAAAAGCAAGTAAATGACCAGGAGGGTCATTACACTTAGTAGGACAAGCCTGATGTGAGATAAGTCATTAATATCCTTGTGGAATAAAGTATCAAGTCAAAGACCAAACTTTAATTCGTCTCTGTACATAAGAGTGACAGCATTATGCAGTGGTTTGCTTCCATGTCACGGAGTGATTACTTATATATTGTGAATTAAGATTTTTTTCTTGTAGAAGCAGCTTTACTGGCTGGAATTCACTTCTAAACTTCTTATGTTATGGTCTTCCTACCCCACTTGCTTCTCTTTATCTTTCTGGAGGAGGTTTAGATGTATGGATTCCTTAAGAATGAAGAGGAAGAGGATAAATAAGCTAATTGGAAGTAGCTTAACTGGCTAGACTAAAGCTCTTATGGGTTAAATTCCCCTGATAATATTGGTTATTCTATGTTTTGCACTATTTATAAATTTTTTTCTATATTTTGTAATCTTGCTTGTGTTGGTGGATTTGTGAGTTGCACTTTAGGTTATTGTGGATCAAGTTTCTAATCAATGTTGCAGGTATGTGTGCTCTTATTTTTTCTTATTTCTGAAAAAGAATAAAAGAATTGAAAGCCAGATGAAGGAGTGATCATGTTAAATTGTTGATCAACTCTAGAGAACACTGCAAAACTAATGATGTAGTTCCTTACTTACAGGGTTCAAGGTGTATATTGGCTGGAGATCATCTCCAGCTTCCTCCAACCATTCAAAGTGTAGAAGCTGAGAAGAAAGGACTGGGAAAGACACTTTTTGAACGTTTAGCAGATTTATATGGAGATGAAATCATGTCAATGCTCACTGTTCAGTACCGCATGCATGAACTGATAATGAATTGGTCATCCGGAGAGCTGTATGAAAATAAGGTGCTGGGTCATTTGTAACTGTTGGTTGAAAACAATTTTT
The DNA here is from genome assembly GCF_900185275.1 of Solanum verrucosum. Classification (NCBI taxonomy): domain Eukaryota; kingdom Viridiplantae; phylum Streptophyta; class Magnoliopsida; order Solanales; family Solanaceae; genus Solanum; species Solanum verrucosum. The sequence continues at coordinate 3,446,082 of NW_026020157.1, forward strand.
TTTCAACCATCTTTAAATTTCAGTATACTCTAAGATAACAATATCAGTGAAACATACTGGCATCTAATTTTATCTAAACCTTTCAGCTGCATTTATGATTGTAGATTGAAGCCCATTCAAGTGTTGCTAGCCATCTGCTATATCACCTTGAGGATGTGAAGATATCACCTTCTACAGAGAAAGCCCTTCTGCTCATAGACACAGCTGGGTTTGTTACTCACTATCTCTCCTCTACCATTTTCTGGACTCATTCTTTCTCCCATTTCAAATAACTTCTTAAATGAATGTTCTGTAGTTAACGTCAAGATGGTTTGGGTACCAGAACAAAATTGGAATGATTGTGTTTGTGTACATGTAGAAATTCTACCTTTAACCTCCTTTTAGTGTTACTGCCAGGTCTTAACACTATAAGTTGCAGGTGTGACATGGAAGAAAAAAAGGATGAGGAAGATAGCACATTAAATGAAGGTGAAGCTGAGGTTGCCATTGCCCATGCAAAGAGACTAGTTGAAAGTGGAGTCGGGGCTTCTGATATTGGACTAATCACTCCTTATGCAGCACAGGTAAGTGTGATTTAATAATAAAAAAATGAACTGGTTTCAAGTTTGAGTGTTATATGACAGATGCTTGTGCAGGTTGTTTTCTTGAAAACACTCAAAAGCAATGTAGACAAATTAAAAGAAATGGAGATTTCGACTGTTGATGGTTTCCAGGGTCGAGAAAAAGAAGCTATTATCATTTCTATGGTCCGATCAAACGCAAAGAAGGAGGTACTCTTCACAACTGTAGAAACTGTCTCATGTATAGCTAAACTGCTCAGTTTTGGTAACAGCACAGTGAATCTAATATGAAACGTTTCATGATTAGGTGGGATTTCTTAGTGACAGAAGGAGAATGAATGTTGCTGTGACACGAGCAAGGAGACAATGCTGTCTTGTATGTGATACTGAGACAGTCAGTGGTGATAAATTCTTGAAGGGATTGATTGAGTACTTTGAGGAGCATGGTGAATATATGAGTGCTTCAGAGTACGTAAATGAATAGGAATCTTGGTTAGAAGCATCACTATTAGTTGCCTGTTCTTCAGTGCTGCAAACAGTCAAGAGAACTCCAAAACCCATGATGCTTATAGTTTGTAGGTGTAGGTTATCATCTGGTAGTGGGCGATCTGTCATGAAATGCCGAAATCACCTTTCTTGTGATCTGTGCTGGCTATGCACTGCAGTATCATGATTTGAAATCTCAATTCCTTATCTAAGTCAATTTTTGACTTGATGATGCACTATGTCTATGTGATTGTACCTACATTGATTTATCTCGGAGGAAAGTGATCCTTTTATTTTCACCTATTGATCAGTTTTAAGTGTATAATCTTGAAAATAACAAGGGGCATGCCAATGCATGTCGTCAAGAAACTAACTTGAAAATTTGGAAATCTTTGATTGTGGTTCTATTGTGCATATTGACAAATTGTGAGACTGCTGAGATGTCTCAGAAAACATGGGGATATTGTCAGGTATTATTTAGCTTGTTGAAGTCAAATTGTGACATGTTTTCAATATCACTGTAAGGTATCTTGTCGTCGATACATGTGAAGCAATTTGTATTCCACTCCAGTTCTCAATTAATTACTCACCATACTTCACTTTACTGTTGCAGATGACTTAACCTAAGAGATTGCTCATGATGTCTGAGGCAAAAGTTATCCAACTTAACGATTTCAAATAGATATGAAACAGACTAGAATGACTTTCTGCGGCTGAATATTACGTAATAACTTTAGGTGTCTTTTCACTAGATAATTGTCTCACTCTAATTGCATCAAAACGCACTTATAAAGTGACTTTGATCCGACCTGGTTCTGCCAGGAAAAATCCATGGTACAATGGTCATAATATTTTACTATGAGGTTTTGTGTATTAGAAATTAGACTCGTATACTGGTGATTTGATAGGTCACAGTTCCTCTAATCCATCATATATTGGGAGAAATGCTCGCCCCAAGTCAGCCCATGGATAAGATTATATGAAAAGTTTTCATCAATACATCTATCAATTAAGATTTTTGGACCTATAACTTTGATCAAAAAAATTTCAAATGACTCAGGGTGTGTTTGGTACCATGGAAAATGTTTTCCTACAAAATGTTTTCTTGGAAAACAAGTAAATTTCTAACTTATTTTCTCATGTTTGATTGGTGAGTAGAAAATATTTTTTAATGTTTGGTTGGTGAATAAAAAATATTTTTCAGAAAATGTCTATTATTTTTGGCTTGAGACTAAAAAAAATACTCTTTAGGAAAATAATTTCCAATTCGAAAATCAACCCTGATAATTGATCTAGGACCCGCCCCCGACACAAAACTAGGACAAGACCTCGATGACCGTTCCAAAATTCGACTCTGAGATTTGACAAGGACCTGACCCAGATTTTTTTTTTCAAAAATAATCTTCCTAAGAAATTTTGTTGACGGGGGTTGCTAGGGGGCGGCATAAAAAATGATTTTTTTAAAAAAATCAAAATAATTTTCAAAAACAATTTTTTAAAAAATTGAAATATTTTTCAAAAATAATTTTTAATTTTTTTTTATGGGGGTGTCCTGGGTGGGGGTGGTGTAAAAAATAATTTTTTTTAAATTTGAAATATTTTTCAAAAATAATTTTTTCTTAAAAACACATTTGACAGGAATGGCCTGGGTGGGGGTGGCGGGTGGAGGGGCTGGGGTAGGAGTAGGGGGTGGCGTAAAAATGAAAAAAAATTAAATTTGAAATATTTTCCAAAAACAATTTTAAAAATAAAAATATAAAAATTTGATGAGAATGGCCTTTGGGGGTGGAATAAAAAATGAAATTTTATAAAATTTGAAATATTTTTCAAAACAATATTTTTTAAAATTTTTTTTTGACCGGGGTGGCCTAGGTGGGGGTGGCACCAGGGGGGGTGTAGCGTGTAGGGGTGAGGGTGACGTAAAAAATTTCAAATTTGAAATGCTTTCCAAAAATATATATATATTTTTTAAAAAAAACAATTGACGGGGGTGACCTTTATTTGGGGTGGGGGGCCGGGGGGGGGGGGGGGTTGGGGGTAGGGATAAATATTTGAAATTTTAAAAATAAGAAAATTTAAAAATTCTATTTTTTTTTAATTGGGAGGGTCGGGTACAGCCACAGGGTATGGGTAGGGTAAGAAAAAAAATTAAAGGATGAAATAGAGTTTTGGAAAATGTTTTCCCTAATTTTGGAAGGAAAGTCATTTTCCTTAAATTTGAGGAAAATGAGTTGATTTGGAAAACATTTTCCGAACATTTTAAGCCAACCAAACATGAGAAAATTGGAAAACACTCCATTCCAAACACACTCTCAATATCAATATTTCTTTGTATAATCACCCATTTATGATTATTTTCTTGACATTTTCTCGATGGATGATGCGAAACATGATAGTTTGGCGCGTCAACTGTAGACTCATTATTTTAAATGTTACTAAATTATGAGGTGTTACATCTTGTTCCTAAATCATTTAGTGTCTTGCTTAAAAGAATTACATGATCATAGAGCAAGAGTTGATGGGTGTTGTCTATGCTTTCGAGAGATTTTGAGATTATTTGTTGGGTACCAAAGTAATTGTGCACACGGACCATGCACCTATTCGATACCTTATGACAAAAAAGAAGGTCAAACTAAAATTAATTCATTGACTTTTACTTTTACAAGAATTTGACTTTGAAGTCAAATATCGCAAAGGTTGCGAGAACCAAGTGGCAAACCATCTTTCTCAGCTTGAGGATAATGGAAACCTTCGAGAGAGATTGAAATTGATGACCCATTCCCCGATGAACATGTGTAGGTGGTCTCACATAATCTAATGCCATGATATGCTAAGTTTGCTAATAACCTTACTTGTGATTTAATGTCGGATGACCTCAAATCCCACTAAAAGAAAAAGTTTCTCCATGACGTAAGATTCTACCGGACAGGTATACAGTTTGGACCTACGGTCCGTAAGAATTCCTATGGACCATCCTGGTCAGTCGTAGGACCAAGTACTGGGGGCCAAAATCCTATAAAACTTCTACGAGAGCCTTTTACGAGTCGTCCATTTTTCTACGGTCCGTAAACCTCTTTCGTAGAACCCGTATTACCAAAATTTTATCAAGTTTGAGACTTTTCTATGGACCCCTTCCTACGGATTGTAGAATCTTCTAAGGACCATCTCGGTGGTCCGTAGGAAATTTCAAAAACCCAAAAATTCCCTCACCTTTCAAGACCATTCCTACAACTATCTTCTACATACCGTAGGACCTTGTACGGTTCATAGATTGGCTCTTAGGAACTGAATCAGTGCCAAGTTCCTGCAACTCTCTTCCCAAACTCAATTTCCCAATAATAATATATTTAATTAATAATAAAAACTGAGTCACTTATTTTATGGGTGAAAATTGTTTTTACCTCTTTAACTTTGTACAGTAATCAAACTCCTCCTTTTATTCTAATTATATTTTAAAGTGTGTGGTATACTATACTATTATTAATATTTTATTTCTTTATAAATCACGATATTTTCATTTTATTTTTGAATTCATGTAACAAATTTTTCATGAAAGCATAAACATTATCTTTTGGATGAAAAAAGTGAAAAATACTAATCATGTATATAAGCTAATAACGTTGTATAATGAAGTAAATTATCATAATGAGAAAATTAATTTTATTAATAACAATCAAAACTCTAATCTAGCAAAGAATAATAACTGTATAAACATATTTCGATGTAGGAATACAAAATAATTAAGTTTAACTTTTTTAAAAATGTATTTGTTAGATTTTAAATTATTATTATTTTTTGATGACAAGGAAAACCCGTAGCCGCTTCTCTTTGGGTGCACACAAGGTAAAACCCCTGCTCCTATGCAATAGCTCGCAAACCACATAGATTTTAAATTATTTTAACTATAATTTGTGTAATACTCCATTAATGTCAATCAAAACTTGTTTGTTTATAAAAGAGATAGAGGATAACCCTGCCGTTTATATTGCGTGATTCTCATTCTAAAAAAATAGTTATTTTAATTTATTTGTGCAATTTATGAAACCAATAGATTAATTTTTTATTTTTTTAATTTCTACCCTTAGTATTAAATAACTACATAAATTAGTAGTAGTCAAATTTAAAAGCATTATTAACAATGTTAGTTTTGGTAAAATACATCTCTAATTAATAATTTAAGGGGTGCCATATCAAGAAGGGTGAAGTAATATGAAACTCATGGAGTAGAGTGGAGAAAGATAAAATATATTCATGCATACATATATACATACACTTAATGCATGGGAAAAGACATAGATTCCCCCTTGAACTTATCTCGAAAAGTCAGTTACACATTTTAACTATCTTGATGATCTATTACACACCTAAACTTGTTTAAACTGGTATTAATGCCCAGATTCCCCCTTGAACTGGTCTCGAAAAGTCAATTACACATTTTAACTATCTTGACGATCTATTACACACCTAAACTTGTTTAAAGTGGTATTAATGCCCCCTTCGAAGATGACATGGCAAAGAAAGTGTCTCCACCTTTCTTAAGGTGCGTGAGAAGAAGAAAAAAAATGTTAAAATGACAAATTTGAACATGTGGCACTATCTTATTGGTCATTATATAATTAAGTATTATAATTTCTAATATATTAATTATGTCAACAATAATTTTTTTTTGTTTTTTTATTTGTGGCCCCCCAATTTTTTTTAAATGTTTTCACATTTTTCTTTATTTTGACATCTTCATCTTCAACAGTTCTTTACTTTGTCACCATTAATTATTGTTTCCTTCACTTTATACCCATGGACACATATTCAAACTCTTACAAAAGAACTCTAAAAAGAAATAGAAAGGAGTGCAAAAGAAGATGATTTTCATCGAAAGGTTAATAATTTTTCAATTTAAACTTCATAATTTTCCTGCTCAAACTCATCGGAGGATCCACCAAAGAAGATTATTGGAGAAAAAAATCATTAGAAAGATAATGACTTCTATTGAAAATTCCATGTCTATTTATGCATAAAATTTATGATTATATTGCCTAAATTTTTCAAAATCCATTGAAGAAAATGACTACTCTATGTTTGTATTCTTGTCGGAGCACCAATCACAATGTCATTTTGTCTCAAGCTGCCATCAATAACATATTTTATTATTCACTACGCACAAATAATACAAATGAAATGCTTAATTTGCATCCATAATTATCAATATTTTATTAAAGTAAATTATAGATCTGAAAGTAATTTTAAGATCTGTGAGTTTTTTTTGTTTCACCGGCAACAATGGTGTTGCCCACCGCATATCACCACCGCCAACATTTCTTACTTCATAATCATCTTACTATTTCCTATTTTCTCTTCAAATTTCTCTTTTTTCCTTCAACTTATGAAGAAGGAAGAAGAAATGAATTTAAAAAAGTAAAGAGATGGTGAGGGGAGGAAGAACACAGAGAATAGAAATAGCTATTTTGAAAAAGTGTGAGAAAATATTAAGGGAAAAATCTTTAAAAATATAAAATAATATTATTTATGTCATCAAAACGTGTGTATAACATTTTCTCACACAAAAACAGAGATTGTCTTCGGAAGGGGGAATTAATATCATTTTGAATAAGATTTAGGTGCGTAATAGGTCATCATGATACTTTAAGCGTGTAATTGACTTTTCGGGACAAATTCAAGGGGAAATTTATGTCTTTTCTCCTTAATGCATATTATATTGAAATAATGGTCATAACATAATATTAAATTTTGTGACAAATTCATAAAAGTATTATCCTACTTATCATGTTAATGAACTTAAAGAAAAAACTCTAAATACCTAGGTTAAAAAATAAAGGGAAAAGGGTCTGATATACCCCTTAACTTTGTCATTTAGAGCTGATATACCCCTCGTTATGAAAGTGGCTCATATATACCCCTACTTATACACAAATGGCTCACATATACCCCTTTCCTCTAACGAAAATGAAAAAATAATAATTTTAGATTAATTTTTATAAAAAAAATAATATAATCCCATTGAGTATATTTAATTCTCCTCAAACATTTTTTTTTTACTTTTTTTTTGTTTTAATGACTAATTTAGATTTATTATTTTGATGGTCAAATTTATTTATGTTTCACTAATATTCTTGTAAAACTTATTATAGATGACCAAATTTGTTTCTTCAAATACAAAAATTAAATTACAATATAGACAAAAAAAATAATTTTAAATTATAATATAGCCACAAAAAAATAGTTTTAAATTAAAAATAAAATAAGAATAAGAAACTCAAATAGTTATAATCAAAAAGTCAAAAAATAATTTATGTATGAAAAAGATTAAAATATACCTTGAACTTTGCTAGAAGAATCATATATACCCCTAAATAATTTTTAAGAAAATTAAAAGTCAAAAATAAAAATTTAAAACTAATTTTTTCACTTCCGTTAAATGAAGGATATATGTGAGCTCATTTTGTAACGGTAGGGGTATATGTGAGCCGTTTGTATAACGGTAAGGGTATATATGAGCCACTTTCATAATAAGGGGCATATTAACTCCAAATGACAGAGTTGAGGGATATATCAAGCCCTTTTCCCAAAAATAAATTATATATAATATAAAAATATTACATATAGGTGATATAACAAGAGTAAATTGGACAATGCATAAAATAAAGAGAAAAAATTAATTATTATTTAAATGAGGAAGAAAATTAATTTTTAAAACAAAGTTGAAAAGTGAAAATGAATTTCACCCTTTATTTTATTCATCCAGTGAGATTTGAGAGAAAACGAAGAATGAAAATTGGGTTTGGTTTGGTTTGGTTCCCTATGGAGATGTGTATAGAGTCTCATTTGGAAGAGGCATCTGAGTTGTTTATTTTGTTAGATGACACATGTCACCAATCAAAAAGGGAATTGGAGGGATCAGAGGGAGAAGATACCGGAGGGGAGCCACCTCCCTTCCCTACCATCCATCAAGACTCAAACCTTCAAATCTGACTCACAATCCCAAACCCCACTTGATCCAACCCTAGTCTGAGACTAAAAGACCTTACCATGACCCAATACTGACTCAAAACCCAGGATGCGAGTCTCAACCCTCAACCTCATTCTAACACTCGTGACACTAGACTCGAGACTTGACCTTAACTCGAGACCTAAGACCCAACCATATCTTGGGACCCAAGAGTAGACCATATTCCGACTCAAAACCCGACCAAACGATCCTACCTTCGGATTTAACTTACATAATTAGCTCTTAATTGAATCTAAATAAATTGAAGACAAATGATAATATTTGAAAATGTATAAGGTACAAGGTTCATTTACACAAACAACACTTCAAATTTATTGGATATAGAACCTATCTCATCATACTACTTCTTTGACAACACAATGACCTGAAATTTTCACATCAATCTCATCATACAACTTTCATTTACTAACTATATTCCCCTTTGGGAATCGATCAGATATATGACTTCTCTATAAACATGAAACAAAGGGTAAGACATGTACCCTATTTTGATCTTGTACAAAATATAGCTCCTAGAGAAGCTAACTCATTTACATGTATAAAATATGGTCTGAATAAGAACAACAGAAGACATGTTTTTGCCTTAAGTTGTCCCTCCAAAGAAAATACTGACTCAAAATTGGTATACTGACCAAAATTTTTGCCTTACTGCAGCTGTATACACTATCTATTTCCAATGCATTTAATCCACAGCAAAACCCTCCATGTGTTGAATCCTCTTTCAGGTCCAAGTAAAAAGTAGTTTCTCACTCTCTTCTAATCAAGCATTCTTTAGGTAATCCAAATTCCTTTTTCTGCAGAAGAAGTTGTTGTCTCCAAGTGTCATTATGCAACTTGTAATGCAACACCTAACGAAATAAAGGAAACACCGTTCAATAGCGTTCCCAAACAAAAGACGCATGCTTGAAGCTAATAGAGTTCTTTTCAATTAAAGAAGTGATGTGATAATGGTCAAAGGGTTTAGTCAAACTTCAAATTGGCAAAAGAAAAAACTCAACAGAATCCCTCAGTTAAAAAGACCATACTGGAATATAAAAAGATGTTAAGGCTTTGAGGGGAGGATAATAATGGCGAGGTGAATATGTTAAGTTAAACAAAGATAGTATGTTCACTCAGTCTCAATATTAGAGAAAACATGACATATACCTGTATGAATGTGGCAAAGACATCATCTTCCTTTAGCTGCGAAAACTTTAGGCCCCAGTCCTCAACACTCCCACGTACTGCCTTTTGCCTCTCAGCTTCAAGCACAACTGAATCGCGATACAGAAATCTCTGCCAGATTTTCTTCACATTTTCCAATTTGAATTCAATTTCTGTCTCATTAAAACTCTACAAGAAGTAAATTTATTATTTAGCAATCCTAGCTAAACATGAATGAAGCAAAGAATTCTACATTGAACTGAAGATAACATTGAGTTACCCGAAGAATGTTTAGTAGATTGGGTATTTCATCTTCACGTATCCTAACTGCGAAACTTTCATAGTTGAGAAAATTCTCATATGGTAGGTATATCCCATCCTGAACGTAGAGAAATGGAAGTCAGAGACGCAAGCCATAGGAGAAGAATCCAAAAGCATAGATTGAAAAAGATTCTAATGAATCAGAAGTATGTTCAACAAGGTTTGAAACACTCTTAAAGGGTACAACAAGTATGCAAGAGCTTCAAAAGGCCATAAGTCAAAAGCAGCCCATAGCATCTACAAAGCTTCATATGAAGGCGCTTACCTGTGACAATCCTCCGGCATAAAGCATGACATAATAAAGTACCTGAATCACCACAGGAATGCATCCTTGCAAAATACTATCTTCCATTCGTCCACTCCAACCATCCCCAGGCATAACCCCACAAAAGACGGAACTTGCCAATTCCTCATGGTAGTTCCCAGCACGTAGTGGTGTCACTATCACATCTTCTGCATGCTGCTTGCCAAGCTTACCTTCTTTGTTAAGGGTTGATCCAAATTCTGCAGCCACTTTTTGCCTTATGCCCATACTATACCTGCATATTTCACCAACATCCCTAATTAATGTTAAACAAGCTGCATGCTAACTGCTAAGGATGATTTGTAAACCGACAATCCAAATGCCAACATGCTCTCTTCTACCAATAACGGTTAATAAGTGAGCTGTCAGAGATCCAGAGGTTAGGTTCTCAAACATAGAGTGCTTCACGTCTTGCTGTAGAAATCCAAATCTTATTAGGTTTCAGATCACTTACGTAGCTTCTGGTCTTCCATTTTCATAAGCTGGTCCAAGATTTCCATTAAAATAGAAGAATGTTTTCCGCTCCTCACGAGCTCTGCACACATTTGGTCTTGGTCAATATAAAATGAAATCTGAACTAGTGCTGCATTTCAAAATAACTATAGCTTGATAGAGACCTATTATATGTGATTCATGGATGACAACTGAAAGGCACAACTACCTGGACCAATGTTTAGCATTTAGAGAACCTTCATCAGGTCGTTTCCAAGCAGGAAGTACGAGATCTTTGTCAGGGTCAAAACAGGTGTGGTTTCCTCTTCTATCTGAGGAAATTGGATCCCAATTATCACCCCAATATGCTGTTGTTGAATGGTTATGCTTTGAGTTTGTATTACCCCAATGAACCAACATAATGCTGTTCCATATCTCTTTAGGAGCATAGCAAGCACCTTCATCCCATGAGAAGAACTGCCTTAACAGAAAAAAAGATGACACCGGTGAAATCAATACCATAAAAGTACTACAGCTTCTTTTCTTGTACACTTTTTTTTTTATCTCTATGCAAGTTTATGCATCTCTAATTACTGTTCTCTAATATTAATATGCGGACATCTTTATAGAGAACATACCCAGATGTGATCCTTTCCAGCTGAGCGGCTCCAATAAGGAAACTGTGTGATAAGATGATCGTAAGCCTTTTTATAGAATTCAAGTGTCAGAGAACTTCTCAACCCACCATGGATATGTTCCTGAAATTGATCATAAGAAAGGTGTAACCTAAATGCATGTTCATGATGAAATGTATGGTATAAGGATCCAGAAACACAGATATATATACGTTGAAAATAAGATCTTGCAATCAATAGAAAAATATCTATTCTCTAAAGTAGAAGTAGACTCCATTGGTATATGTTAAAAAAAAAGACATTGAGCCTAACTCAACCATTTAAGGAGTCCATGTAACCTAAAGCCCACCGATGTGGGACTCAACACCCCCTGCATGCCACTGCATGCCAGTACTAAACATCTAGAGTGTGGACAATATAAGATAAGGGGCTCAACATCAGATGAAACAATAAATTGGGCTGGGCCTGGCAATGATACCATCTTAAATAATTGGACTCCTGCTTAACTCAACCCCAAAAGCTAGCTTTTGAGCAGAGTATTGTCCAAGACCATATAAGATGTCCATGTACCCTAAAGCCCACAGACGTGGGAGTGAACAGTATATGTCAGCCTGCAAGTCTTTATGTAGTCAGAAAGTACCCAACTTCAAGCAGGTAAAAGTTGACAAAAGATTCAAAATGGTAGGAATTGATAATCAAACAGAGGTGTTTCTAGGTAAAAAGGGCATTTTTGGTACCTGAAATGGAAATCATGGTTTAACTTGATGTCGGCACACAATGTGAAAGTGCCAACAGCCAGACAACTCTACTTATTGCATGGGTTCTCAACTGTTGAATTACTCCAACGAAACAAGATTTATATCCTAGTGGTGATTTGTTTGACCAAACAATACAGAAAAATAATATGCATCAATACCTGCATGCTCAAGTGTGGAGCATCATCAGCACGAGTTATAATACATGAATCAAGAACAGGAACAAAGAAAAAGTCTGCTTCCTCTCCATTCAATGTACGATGAGGGCTAGCTAACATACTTTCATAGAGTGCCATCTACAAAAAAAATATAAGCATAGTTAATCAACGTCTGCCCAAACATTCAATTTCTTAGTTGGAGACACTTACAGTCAGATGATACCTGTGCACCATACAGCTGGTCAGTCCATACTGTAGCATTTATCTGATCATAGATTCTGTTTATGCATTCTAATTTAAAATGGCGTCCCTACAATACCCAGGAAGCTAATAGGTATTAGAATTTCACTCTCCAAGTGAACGGATAGGATGTGGCAAGAAGAAATCGTTCTAACCTCCAGAAGAAGGCTGTTGAAGTCTGGGGGTAAGTCATAAACATATATCAGGGGCCTTTTCTTCTCCACAATAGCATCTAGATTGATAAGATTTCCGTTGCTGTTCACATTCTCAGGGACAGTAACCTGCGCTGGTCGTAGCCAGAGAGGCCACTCTCTAATGGATGACAAAACGGAGGGTACACTGCAATCTGTTCCAAACCAACCACTGTCACACTGCAATATGTAAATAAAAAGAACTTGTGTTATAATAAACCATGTTAAAGCTCTGTTACTCTCAACATACTTTCTCGGAGAGGATAAAGTTATCAGAAGGAAACTAGATATTGGTGAAAATGGGAAGATGAATGATTACAGCTAAATTCTGCAATCAACCTCTAAATATTAATGAAATACTTTTTAAACTTTCCGTACAGGAAAGACAATGAGGACTGACTTTACCTGACAAAATCCACCACGACACAACCCGTGGCCCGAGCATTGATTTATACAAGTGCTTAGCACAGACACCTCACAGAATCGACCCCAAAGACCATCATACTTGCAATCACACTCCTCCTTGAAAAGCACCTTGGAGGCATATGCTTCTTCCGGATCCACATTACACCATCCTCGTTTGCTACCATTTGTTGTAAAGACATCGAGATCAGCTTTTGTGAAGTCAGTCACAGGAGCACCACCAGGTTTGGATGGAGGACTAAATCACATACACAAGCAATTATGTACTGCCAGGGTTCTTGTGATGGAATAGATGCAAATAAAGGTTAAATGAGAAATATATTGGCTTACTTGATTGTAAAGCCACATGTCTCAGGAACAGGACGATTTGGGTATTTTGTGCCTTCCCCACAAAAGCACATTGCTCTAGTTGTGTCACAATAAGCAGGACAAATTGAGACAACCCAGTGCCCAAAAGGTTTCTCCTTTGATCTAGGGTAGTTGCAGCTCAACTCCTGCCTCTCAGCACATTCTTCACCTGAAAAGATATAGCATGCTAGTAATGAAGAAAATCAGATGAGAGATTTCAGCTATTGCCTAATTTGACATAAGTTTGATTGTGTTTCAGCCTAGGAAAAAAAAGAGTTTCCAGCTGATATTCTTAGTGTCAGAAGTTGTTAGATATCCTCCTCCTCTCCCCACAGATAACAAAATCCTATTTATCTTTGTAGATCAAACAGGAGGTATGACTTTACAATAGCCCAGAATTTGTGATATCAATATAACCAAATATTTGGTGTGTTTTCTTGCTTGTTCTTATCCACTGTATCATGCCATGTGCCACACTCTTTAACAAGTTTAACATTCCATTTCATGGACCACACTAATCAGAATTAATACATTTCCAGTGATATAAAAAGAGTGAAGGTTTACGAACCAGTGAAACCATGAAAGCATTGGCATTGACCCAATTCGCGATTGCAGATGCCTTGACCGCTGCAATCATTCCTGCAGCTCTTGCCACCGATATGCTGCACTTATAATAAGCTAAATCATCTCAAGAAACAGTATTTTGTTGGATTAGATATTACATACAGATTTTACTCCATTATATTAAAAGAGGGGGTAACAGGTTTAGATAAGTAAGTATTCAGAAGAAAGCAGTTGACAGTTTCATATTTTACTATGTACACACACATACCTCAATGACTTTAAGTGGAGAAGTAATTGAATCGCAACCAGCTAACCACTGACCAACCTGATTCTTCCATGGAGCACCGCGATATACAACACCATTGTGTAAATCAAGAGGAAATTTGGTTTGATTTGATATTATAATATTGTTGTGGGTAGGTTGAGTTGACTTAGTAGAATTGATAGGGATACAAGAGTTCTTATACTGCCTAAAGTAATCCAAGGAAGGCACAACAGGATACAAGAACAAATGAACAACTGAAACCAATGTCACAATTGAAGCAATTATTGTCACACTGGACCATGAACACATTCGTTTCTGCTTAAACCACATCATTTTCTCTTCAAATCTTTATATTTAATTGCAGTCAAACCAAAGCCAGAAGTATGAAAAACTAACTTTGAATAACAAAGCAAATCAATTCGACAATTTTAACCAACAAACATGTCCAGAGAGAGAGAGAGAGAGAGAGAATAAGTAAGCAGTTTGGGATCTGCAATGAAGATGAAGATTGAAGTAGATTCTAACATATTTATAGTGCTTTTAGTCAACACCAGTTAACCACAAAACTTTTCTTCAAAAATTAATAACATTTTCCAAAACTCTCCTCCGACCTCAAATTAAAATTTGTTTTTATCACTCCACCCCGTAAGTGGCCCTCTCCATTCAAAAAAAAAAATCAATTTATTTTACCCCTACCTCGGCTCCCCACCCCCAAACCAGCCCCTCCCACATCCGAAAAATATTAACAATTTATAACTTTATTTTTGAAAAAAAAAAGTTTTTTTATGAAAAGAATATAAAAATTTTCATTTTCTTTAACTAACACCTACACCAACCCCACACCCCCACCCCCAATTTTTTTTTTAAAAAAATTGTTTATGAAAAACATTTAAAATTTTCATTTTCTTTAACCCACACCTCCCAACCCCCATCCCCCACCCCCCCCCCCAAAAAAATAAAATTTTATTTTTTCAAAACTCCTTTAATTTTTAATTTTTTTTACCCCACGCCCCTACCCTGACCCTCCTACCATCCCTCCAAAAAATATAATTTAAAAGTTTGTTTTTGATTTTTTTTTTTTTCAAATTTTTAGATTTATATTTTTTTTACCCCACTTTACCCTGACCCCCCCCCCCTACCAGATCCCCCACCAAAATGAAATAATTTAAAATTTTGTTTTTGAAAAAATTAACTTTTTACCCCGACCCCCAACCACTCCCAAAAAAAAATTTAAAGATTTTTATTTTATTACCCCTCCCCCCTTACTAGCCCTGCTCCCCCACCCCCATCCCAACACACAAAAGAAATTTAAAATTTTCTTTTATTAAAAAAAATTCAATTTGAAAGTTAGGTCCCGAGTCGGGTGTGGTTGGATCCCGATTCAGAAGTTGGGGTCAAAATCTTGATTAGGAAGTCGAATCATGGGTCTCACATCGATGTTGGCCGAGGTTGGGTCCTGATTTGGAAGTCGAGTCTTGATTCGAGTGTCGAAGTCGAAATTCGGATTAGTCGATCGTGTTTAAGTTAGAGTATCGGAGTGAGATCCTGGGTCGGATATCCGGTCTCAATTCCAATGTCGAATCTTGGATCGAAAGTCAGGGTCAGGTCCTAGGTCAGATTAATCGGTCATCGGGGTTGTGTCCTAGTTCGCGTGTCAGGGTCATGCCCTAGATTGATTATTGAGATTGGTTTCTGAATTAGAAATTATTTTCCTAAAAAGTATTTTCTACTCTCTAGTAAAAAATAAAATATATTTTCTGAAAATTGTTTTTTACTCACAAAACAAACACTAAAAATATTTCAGAAATTTTTTTCTACCCATCAATCAAACATTAGAAAATAAGTCAGAAATTCACTTATTTTTTAGGAAAACATTTTCCATTGAAAACACTTTCCATACCAAACACATCCAAGTGACACTTCCCTATGGCCTCTATTCATATTTATCTTTTTTCTTCTTTTTTGACCATTTTTTTATTTAATTATTTATTTTATTTTTAACATCTCAAAAAGTTTACATAGAATTACTCACACCTCTTCAACATATACTCTTAATAATATTCATAACTTCATTTTCTTAATTTTCATAATCCCCAAAATTTAATTTGTTAGTTTATGACACCATTTAATATTCCTCTTCTTTATCTATACAAATTCATATTTTGTATCAAGAAAATTTTCATTATGGTTAATTCTTTCACTTCTCCATCACCATAGCATACACAAGGGTGAGAGGAAAATGTTAATCATCACATCATATGGTTTCTTTCATCAAAGACGTAAATAATCTACGAGTAAGAATGTTTCTTTTAATTTTTAAAATTATACTTTTTTAATTTTAATTTATGTGATACTATTTATTTTTCTAATCTTTGAAACTAAATTGAATAAACTCAAGATCAACGAAATCATGGAGTACGTAACTAACAATATCGTATAAGTATATTCTTAATTTGTGCTTGTAGGGATGAAGAAGAAAGCTGTGGAAGATAGAAAAGTAGAGAAAATGAATTTTGGAAGAAGATGACGTAGAGTCTTACAATAAATTATTATTATAGTAATTTTATCCCTTTACTTTTTTCTTCCTCTTCTCTATTTTCATTTATGTATTCTGCAATGAACCGGAAGGTTATTTTTGGAAATTTCCATAAAAATATTGTTTTCCCCTCCCGATATCGACCCCAAAGCATTTCAGATTGAGTTTTGAAAGTTGGTTTCGAACTTTGAGAAAAAATTAAGCACTTTATGATTTTCATCTTTGAATGGCTAAAGTTGTTAAAAAAATAGTTTTCGGTGTCTTTTTGGAGTTTCAAGTGTAGGAATGGAATTCCGTTGATTCCATCAATGTGAAAATTGGTCTAAGAGAGTTGTTGGTTCAAGATTTGGTGTCTTTTTGAGGATTTGAGGTCCTAAGTTGGAAATTATTGAGATTTTTCAAAACCTAATTAAATATCATTTAATAGAGATTGTGTGGGAAAAACATATATCAATAATTGTTTTCTTAATGAATGTGTCAAGTCAAACAATAACAAGTAAAAATGAATGGAAGGAGTATAAAATATAGCATCTTTTAAGATATATTAAAATTTGTTTTTAAATCTCTAACATCTATCAATTTTTACTATACTATCATAGATGTTCTAGGTAGTCTAAGAGTCTGTTTGACATTATTGCAAAAAATTGTTTATTTCTAAAAAGATTTTTTAAAAATATTTTTTTAGAGAAGTGCATTTGACAAAAAATAATAATTTGTATTTGGTTAATTCATTTGAAAAGTGCTTTTGATAAGCATGACGTGTTTGACTAAATTTTTTTAAAAAAAAGTGCTTTTAATAGTCAAATTACAAAAAGGACAAGTATCGTTGTACTTTTAATATTAAGATTATTTTATAATTTTAAATTTCTATGATAAAAAAATTGATCGAACTTTTATTTTTATTAAATTAAAATACATATTCAATTTTTAAATCAATATAATACATAGTTTAATTAAAAAAATTAAATATTGATATAAAACTAACATGATGATTTAAATATAATTAAAAATATCAAATATAAAATAATAATAATAATAATAAATATAAAATAAAATAAAAATTTATCATACAAAAATAAAATTCTTAAATGAATTTAATCAAACTTATGATATATGCTAATTAATTAATAAGGGATATATGAAAGAGATGTTTTGGTCTTGAAAAAAATTAATTCTATGCTCCTGCTTTTTCTAAAATCAAGAATTTTTAGCTTATTTTCCAATAACATAAAAACTGCTTATGCTTCCATTTAAAAACATTAAAAATTTGCCAAACGTCTTATTTTTTCAAAAAAATAAATACTCCTTTTTTTCAAACTAAATATTTTTGCCTTCCAACAACAATCTCAAACACGGTCCAAGTACTTCCAACTTATTTAGAGCAAGTTAAACCAGTGATAAACAATCACTACATAAAAAATGATCTTTAGCGGTAATTAATTAATGACAATAGCTTAATTGTCACTAAAATTGTATTTTTAGCGGCATTTAGTATTCTTTGTTAATGTTTCTAAAGCTTTTAGCGACACTGGATCCAATGACAATTAACTAATGCCAGTAAAAACTTTATCAGATTTTGTTAAAGTGTATATTTATTGTTGCTAAAGATTGTTTTTGTTGTAGTGAATGTGATATTCTATCATAGGAATATCCATCATTTTGAAATGATTTTGGAGTTGGCTTTAATCAGTTTTGCAAAATGTTAGTGTTAAATGATTTAAATGTGAAATTATATACAAATAGCTGGTATGGTTTACTAGTTCAACTACCAAAAGTAATCAATTACCTAAAGTTTTTTCCTTTTTATTTGAAACCTCTTTTATTTTATTTTTCTTATTATTTGGTAGTAATTGAGTAATTGTACATGCTTTGTCTTTCTTACAATATCTTCTATCTATTGAAAATAGAGTAAATTTTTGAAAGGTTAATCGAGAAATTATCTTATAAAGTCATTTATCTTTATTTTATATTAATAAAATCACTCAATTTAGTAAAATAAATCTATATGATAAATATAAAATAAATTTTTCTGTCACGTTGCACATGGACCTCACAAAAAAATAAATTAAAGAAAATTCATATTTTACACCTGACTCACCCACAATACCGTACTTATTATAATTATTAGTCAAGAGAATTTATATAATTTTATAATACTCTTCAAATTCAATTTGTTTTTCGCAAAAAAAATCAACCTCCAAAGTGTCAATTTGCACTTCTCATTTTTTTTGCGCTAAAGATATCAACCTTTGAATGTTGATGTTATTTTAAAAATAATAATTAATGTATGTATAGAAACTTGATTTTTTTTTCAAAAAATATATTAATTAAATAAACTATAGCTTTTTCTCTGTTCAAATAAAAGAAAACATTAACTGATGAATAAAGAAAATAAACACAAAAAAGGGGGAACAAAATTGCTTTTTAATTTATCTATTTCCTGTTGAATTTACCTCTTCAATTTTTTTCTTTATTGATTTTTTTTTCCTCTCACGATTGTGGAAATGCATTATTTTCCCTGAAATGTCAATCCTTTATTCTTTTAATGGATAAGGTTCTGAAAAATACCTCAACTTTGGTCGAATTTGTTGTTGCGATACTAAACTTTCATGAGGACCTATTACCTCTCTAGACTATTTAATACCGTATTTTAAACATATATATTTGCCCACGTGGACATAAAAAATAATGCAAAATTATAAATAGTAATGTGTCCACGTGGACACATATATACCTTTAAAATACACTATTAAATAGTTCAGGGGGTAAAAGTACGGTATTAAATAGTCTAGGGAGGTAATAGGTCCTCATGAGAGTTTAGTATCGCAACAACAAATCCGACCAAAGTTAGGATATTTTTCAGACCCTTATCCCTTCTTTTAATATGTTTTTCGTCTTTTCTTTTACAATTTCTTTTCTACGATTATTCCAAAAAAAAATTAATTTCCTTTCAAAAAAATTACAATTATAGGTCGGTAAGTCGGGCACAAAGATATTAGTCTTTTATATATATATATTTTTATGCGGTTCATATTTACTTGACATAAAATTAATTTATATCCTTATATTTGAAAAATATGACAAATTTGAAAGACTGATTTTATAAGATGAATATCCTAAGTTGAATCGTTTTATTAATACAAAATAAAATTAAATGACTTTACAAGATATTATTTTTTATAGTTGAGTAATTTTTTGAGATATTTATTCAAAAAAGTTACAATTAATAGCATAAATTACTTTTCGAATGCCTACTATCTCCTAATCTCATAGACATTTAATAATTTTATTGACTAAGAACTAAACAGAAAACATTAATAATAATTCTAAATAAAAGTGGATCAAATACTCAACTTTAGTTATAAATAATAGCTATCCCTTAAACCCAAAATAATAACTTTATTGATTCAAAATTAGAAGAAAGCATTTGTACTAATTCTAAACAAAAGTGGATCAAATATCAACCTTAGCTATAAATAATAGGCACTCCTATAAACCAAAAGAAATAACTTTATTGACTAAGAACTAGATAAAAAAAAAGTTTCTAGTAATAATAAACTTGAATGGATCAAATACTCAACCTTAGTTATAAAGAATAGTTATCCTCTAAATCGAAAAAATAACTTATTGACTAAGAATTAAAACGTTTATAGTAATTCTAAACAAGAACGGATTAAATACTCAATATTAGTCATAAATAATAGTTATCCTTTAAATAAAAAAAGAATAATTATTGACTAAGAATTACATAAAATACGTTTAAAGTAATAATTTAAATTAAGAACTAATCAAATATTCAACCTTGATTATAAATAAAGCTATTCTTCAAATAGAAATAAATAAAGTTTTGATTAAGAATTAGACATAAAACATTTGTAGTAATTCTAAATAAGAGGGGATCAAATACTCAACTTTAGTCAAAATGATATATATCCTTTAAACCAAAGCTTTATTAATGGAAAACATTTATAGTAATTTTAAAATAAATTAAACAAAAGTGGATCAATTACTCAACTTTGGTGGAGACCTAATTAACAAAATAGTTATAGCAATGGCAATGAGAGTTGCCCACCCTAAAATTGTGATAGTAATAAAAGTGGTAGTGAGAGTTGGCCACCATAAAATTATCCTTTCTTTACATATAATAAAATTGTTTCATTTTACTTTTTCTTAATCACATGATAGTTACGGTCAAACTTCGTCATAACAATCATCCGTTATAAATTTTTCTCAATAATCAATTTTTTATATCATATTTAATTTTTGTATAATAATATTCTACATATAATAACAGTGACATTTGTTATAGCTTACACTGTTTATAAAATTATCCTTCTGTAGAGTTATACTCGAATATTATATTTTGTAAGAAATATATTATGTAAAAATATATTATTAAAATATTTATGATTATTATCATTAGTGTCATGTACATAATAAATTTCAAATACAAATATATAAAATAAGAAATTGTATTTAATTGGTGACATTAGTTATGGTCATATTTCATGAGGAATATATATATATATATATATATATATATATATATATATATATATATATATTTATCATAATGGACTTGTAGTGGAGTCTTGTAGTGGAATCTTGTAGTTGATGAAGGCTTGTGATGTCACTGCTTACCTATTTGTTTGTCTTCTTGTGTTGATGTTATTGCTACGTATTTCTCTAGGTATCCAGGTTGTGTAGTGTTACAGAATCAAAACTCATCCCTGAATCATTGTCGTCATTTGGATCATAATGTTGATTAAACTGGTCTGATAAATTATTTTCGTCACTGCTACTCTCGTGGTCAGAATTTGCTGGATCTGGCTTTGGATTTTCTCGTATGATTTTTTCTTGTACTTCTTTAGTCTTTTCTGTGAGAAATTTGTAAAGGGAACTTTTTATTATTTTTTCTATTCTTTTATTTTTTTTTCTTTTTTGGAGGAATCCTGTTGTCCTTTTACTTGTCTCTGCCATTGTATTGAAGCTTGCCGGCAGAATTCTTACACTTTTTGGTAAAGTGTCAACCATCAACGGATTTGATGAGTCTTTACCCGCTACCGTTTGAACGGGACTAGCTGTACCTTTAGCTGGTACAATAGCTTTTTCTACATTCGTTGGGGAATGTACACCCGTCTCATCCATTTTGTGGGGAGATGGAGAACTCTTATTTTGATCGGTATTTCCAAGTAAAAATCTTATCCTCTCTTGTAATGAGTGGATATGTTGTGTCATTTTCCCTTTTTCTGTTTCTAGTCTTTCGATTGTCTGGTTTAGCCTTTTGAATCCTTCCGTCATTGAGGAACAATGATCGCAGAAAATGATTCTGTTTGTGTCTTTCTGAATATTGTATTGCAAAGACGGTCTTGAAATTTGTCTCAAACCTGGACTGATGAAATAATTAGGCCCGAGAGTTCCTCTAGCATAGTCTAGTGCTTCATTCAAATCATTGAATCCCTTAAAGAGTGGGGTAGGGAAGTCTTTAATTGAATCTACTACTTCTATCCATGTCTGGAACACGCCCTGTAATTTTCCTTGAATTACTACATAAAATCTGAATTTTTTGTCTTCATTTTTGTCTGTAAAATAATGGCTTAAAGAATTTACTACGGACACGAAATAACTGTTGTCTCGAGGAATCTTGTTGTATGCTATCCATAGGTTGTCTATTAAGCATCTTTGAGGTCTATCTATCTTCGTTTCTGGCTTCACCCTGAAACTTAGATTGGATGGAGGATAGAAGATTAAATTTTGTTTTCCAAAATATATTCTTTCCATGTTCGTTGTATTTTGTCTTGTTTGTGGTTGAAATGAAGTATTTCCTAAGAGAGTCTGCAACAAGTCTTTGTCTTTTTGCCCACTTGAATTTGAACTAGATGCTCCGTCTTTATCTGTACTCATGCTGAAAACAAACAGTTAGTTTTCATAAGTCTGCTTAGTTGATCTGCTAAAGAATTATCTTTCCCCTTTATATGCTCTAAAGATATATTGTATATTGATGTAGCGTCTAAAAAATTTAACCATCTTCTTTTACTACTATTTTTTCCTTCTATTTTTTGGTGAAATTTTACAATAGCCTCGCAATCCGTTCTTACCAGAATTTCTTGTTTATTAATAATGTATAACTTAAAACTATTTAAACCGTATATAACTGCCAAAATTTCTGCATCTATGCTACTCATATTTCCCTTTTCTTTGTATTTTCCGCTGTGATAAGCGCAAATTTTTTCGTCTTTTTTATCTCCATATTTATTGTTTTTTGTTTTCAAAACTGCTCCCCACCCTTCGAGACTTCCGTCTGTTTCTACTATTGGGTAATCTGTTTCTAGTGGGAGGGCTAAATCTGGTATATCTTTAACCATTTGTTTGAGTTTTTGTACTAGTTTTATGTCTTCTACATTAAATGTCTTTTGTCCATGACTTCCTGTTTTAGAGTATAGGGGTCCTGCTACTTTCCCTAGATCTTTGATGAAACTCCGTGCATAATTTAGTATTCCTAAAATTTTTTGCAAGTCTTTAGTATTGTCTAATTTATCAGGCATATCTAGAACCTTTTTTGCTATATGGGGTTGTAGTTTTATCTTTCCATTTCCAATTTCTACCCCTAGGAATTTTATAAGAGTCTTACATAATTCCATTTTCTTTTTGCTAATTATAATTCCATTGTCTACGAATAGTTTAAATACCGTTTGCAAATGTCCTAGATGTTCATTTGTATTATTACTAAAAACTAAAATATCGTCTACATAAACTAAAATAAAGTTTTTATAGTCTCTAAATATATTATCCATCTTTCTTTGAAAAATTGGAGGGGCTGTTTTTAAACCGAAGGGCATTACCAACCATTCGAAATGTCCTTCTGGACAGGTAAAGGCTGTCCATTCTATGCTATCTTCATGCATTTTGACTTGCCAATATCCGGACTTACAGTCAAACTTACTAAAAATTTTTCTTCCTTGTATTCGATTTATTAGTTCTGATTTGTCTGGTAATTTATATCCATCCATTCTAGTATTGTCATTAAGTCTTTTATAGTTTATTACCATCCTAGCTTTTCCTCTTAGTATTTCATTGTGATTTCTTACCATAAATGCGGCTGACCTATGTTTTGAAGTTGACCTTCTTATTACCCCTAGATTTAATAATTCTTTTATTTGATCTTCAAATTCCCTCAGGTCTTCATTCGTGGATTCTATTGAAGCAGTTTTAACCGTATATTCTGGGTTAATAATATCAAGTCTGCAGGTTATATGATTGGCTTCCCAGTGCTTCAGGGGTCTTTCTCCAATTATTTCTAGTTTATCTAAGATAGAAATTACTTCGTCTAGGTCTTTCTGGTTTTTTATAACTCCTATATGTTGTAATCCTTTCTTAAAATTATAAAGTTCAGTATTTATTTCTATTAAATTATAGTTTTTCTCTATTTGTATATCAGATAAACTTAATTCTAATAATTCAATTTCTTTAATGTCTTCCTCTTCTGTACTAACATGTAATTTAGTACAATTACATTCTTTTCCTTTATTACATTTTGATGTATTTGTATTATCAGTATTCTTAATATACCTTGATTTTGTAGGAACTGGTTCTGTTGTTATGGAGGTTTGAGTCATATTTTTAGAAAATATTACTCCATCTCTAGTGAGGAGACAACTTCCGTTATTATGTAGTAAGAAATCTAAGCCTAAAACAAAGTCTATCCTAATATTTAAATCTCTAACCCATATTTTTTCTAGTTTATAAGTAGGTTTATAGAAATCTGCACATGTGTTTAAAAAACTTATTTGAGCATTACTAACATAATGTTTGTATATATTTGAAGATCCGTCCATTTGCATGGCGCTTTGTGGTTCGGAAAATTCCTTTATTATTTCTATAGGCAGGATATTTCTATTTATTATACTCTTTGTACACCCTGAGTCTACTAGAGCTAAAGTTTCTATTTCATAGTTTTGAATTCTTATTCTCGTTAATATTTTGATAGTATTGATCTTTTTGTCTTCATTACAAATTAATCCTTCAAACGATTTGTATTCCTCTTTTTCATTTAAGAGCTCAATTCCTTCCTTTTCTTCTACCTCTTCTTCTACTTTTTCTTTTCCTTTTTCTAATTTATTCATTCTGTTTTCTAAACTATCAATCCTTTTTTCTAGGGACATTAATGTTTTTTCTTTTACGCTTATGGTCTGGTCTATAACTTTAATGTTAAATATTTTATTGATGCACATGAGGCATCCTTCTATATAGCAATTCGTACATTTAGCTCTTCTGTCTTTGCTGGGATATCCTGTACAATTAAAACATTTTTGGCTATCTAGACCTTTCCCTTTTAAAAATTGGTGATCACAATGTAGATTGACAAATGTAAAATCCTTGATGTCCAATTTTTCTAATCCTATCTCATTTATTAAGGTTTCTTCTTCTGAATCAGATGAGTCGTGTTGTCTTCCTTCTAAAGCATCTATACTTATTACTGAATATATACTTTCATTATCTGACATGTATTCATCTACATTTATCAGGGTTTCTTGGAAATCTTCTATGAGTTGGGAATTTCTCGTTCTACTATTATTTCTTCCTGGACAAGTGTTAGCAAGATGTTCTTCACTTCCGCATGTAAAACAAGATAGTCTATTTTTATAGATTCTATTATTATTATGTTTTCTTACATGTCTATCTTTATTTAGGTAAGGCTTTTTTGCCGTAGATTTTCGTAGATAATATTTTTTCCTTGGTCTGTAGTCTTGGTTATTTTGATATTTTCTTCTATATTTCTTATTTGGTGTACCTTGATCATAGCTTTGTGTTGTATATATATTCTTACAAAAACCAGTCTCATTTTGCTTTAATTGTTTTTGTATTTGTATATTTGTACACTTTTCCTGTAATATTTCCATAACATGCTGTATTTTATGTCCGATAGACCAATTAACATTTGGATTTTGCATAACTCCTTCTCTTTTACTCCATCTTTCTTCTATTTCTCTTCCTAATGCTCCAGGGAGTTTATTAAAAAGCTTTTTTCCTAAGCTTTGATCAAACGCATTGCCGCTTATAGCGCATAAATAAAAATAATCCTTTAGAAAGTTTTTGATATGGCTCCAATTTGTAATGCTAAGTTGTTCTAGTTTTATTAATGCATTCTTTTGCAATACTACCAATCCACTATTAGGGTCTTCTCCTGTTATTAGGCTGTGTATTTTATTAGTGAAATTATATGGATTTGGTCCCATATTTACTAGTTCTTGGAATTCTTGAGGGTAGGTTACCTTGTATGCTTCCCACATTCCTTTGATTGATTCTCCTAAAAAGGTTTCCATGTATCTATACATAGTTTCTGCATCTGTCTCACTATAATGATGTATGTAATCTGCTACTACTATTCCTTTCCACACATCTATTACTGAGTTCCATAATTGAGGATCATGAGCTGCTATGTTTAGTATCTTACCTCTATCTCCTCCATCTTGAAGCTTGATAGGGGCTTCTATTGGCATTCTTATTCCTATTGGTCTAACCATTTCTGGTTCTGTTGCCGGGTCTTGTCTATATACCCGATGACGTGGTAAGTTTCCTATAGTATATTCTACTGGTGTTATGGGGGTTGTCTTTTGAAAAGGACTTGAATTAGAAGAAGCGGTTTCCATGAATTCTTTTAGACTGCGTGTTGTCTCATCATCACTTTCTTCTTTTTCTTTTTGTCTATACCCATAATTATCTATTCTGAATTTGCATTCTTTAAAATGCGTTTCTACTATAGAGATATTTATTTTTCCCATTTTACAACCTTTACACTTAAACAAAGTTGTTTTATTTTCTTTATGTAATTCTTTAGCTTGTGCTATTGATAAGTCTACTTCGTAGTCTTCTTCATTTATATTTTGGATATTCATACCTTCCATATTAACGGTTGATTCATTATCTTCTAAGTCTTCCTCTATTTCTTTTTGATCTGTATATTTATAATCAGTGAATCTAATTGATGTCTCTCCTTTAGTATTAGTGTATGTGAGGTGGTCGTTTGGTCGTAATACTTCTTTTTTGCAGAAATTTTCTAAATTCCATTCTCTACCAGCATATTCTTCTGAATTTATTTTTAAAGGGTTCATTAACTTGATTCCTTTATTTCCCATTATACCTACTGCATCGTCTATCTTTATTTTAAACTTTGAACTGCTGTTGGTGGCTAATTTTCCTATAAAGCCAACACAAACTAAAAGATTATTTCCACAATTCATTTCTTCATACCCTTTGGTCTGTATGCCTATTTTTATGTACTTACCAAATTCTTTTGAATTTATCATAAAATCTGGACTACAGTAAAATATTCCTCCATTGTTACTCATGTCTACTTCGGTTAAACCTATTATTGATCTTTTAGATTCTGACCATCTGCTATCATATAAAGTAATTAGTACTTTAGTACCTAAATTTTTTCTAGTTAATCCTTTAAGCCCTATCACCACCAATCCCATGTGCATGAGATTCATTCGTCTTTTCTGTATTTCTTGCATAGATTCTTTACTAATTAAATTTATACTTTCACTATCGTTTTCTGATACGCTTAACTGTTCTTCTCTATAATGTCTGTATAGATGTGCTGTTGATGAGAAAAAACCTGTATTATAGAGGACTTGTGGATTTAACATTTTTAATTTATTTTGTTTGAAAATTTCTATGTCTCTATCTACATCTATTAATTCATCCAGCTGGTGACTACTACTAGGCTTAGATGAGTTATTCATAATTCGAGCTAACATATTGTTTCCTAGTCGATCTTGAGAGAAACTGGCCCTTTGTCTTTCTTGGGAATTTCTATTCCTGTTTGAAAAAAGGTCCATGTTTTATCTTTTCTTTTAGGTCTATCCTCTTGAGGAGTTAATTCTACTTTCTTGAGCTGTTCTATTAAGTCTTGTATATCGTTTTCTTGCTTACCTTTTTTAGTAGGGGCTTTATTTTCTAATAAAATATCTAATTTTTTATTTATTTCTTTTATTTGGTCTTCTAGGTTTTTATTTAATTCTAATAAAGCAAATATTATCAAATTGTTTTGTTTTACGCTTATAGAATCTGTTTTTCCTGGTGGAACGTAATCAGATAAACCTTCAGGGTTAGCTTGAAATTGTGCTGTTTTTCTAAGGACTTCTTGGTAAAAGAGGTTGTTCATGAAAGGGTTAAGTCTTTAAGTTTACTTAGTTCTTTCTTAATTTCTTTTGTCTCTTTATAAAGGTTTTCTATCTGGCTATTTAGTATTTCTAAAGGATTGTTATCAGTTATCTTATTTACTACTATGTTTTGTACCTTTGAAATTATATCTAGTTGCTGATTTTTTAGAAAATCAAAATTTTGTTCTATCTTTTCTAATGATTTGTTTTGTCTTTGTTGCCAGGTTTCTATGGTTTCTATTATCTTTAGAAATCTATCGTCTTTTGACTGACTATGTTCTGCTAAATTTATTATTAGATCTGTAACCGTATTTAAATGTTGATTCTCACTATGTAAAATATGGTCTCCTTCTGCGAAGTTACACTTAAGTAGTGATCCAAATTTTAGTCTTCGATACTTCTTTTCTGAAACTATTTCTAAATCTAAGTATTCTAATCTCTTAATACTTCCTATTATGCTAAATATAGAGTTCTGTTTTTGCAATCTTGTGTTTCTATTCTAATTTCTTTTATGTAGTGATAAACTCTTGCTCCTATAGTAGGTATTTGTAAATCTATTTGTCTTATTTCTTGATGTATAAAAGATATTTGATTTGGTGTTAATAAATCTGAAAATAACCTAAGTTGTTCTGTATATAGTCGTCTTTGTTCTAACAGAAAATCGTATATATCTATATAGTTCTGTCTTATTTTTAATAGATACCAGTGATATTCCTGGTCAATTATGATCTGTTTTTCGTATGGCCTAAATTTTTTCCTATATAGTCTAGATGACATATACTTAAACTAGAATGAGTACTACGCTTATTTAACCTAAGAGAAAATTTAAATTACTAATATGATTTCTTTGAACTTCTATACGTCTATTTGCGTTTTGGATGTTACTATCTATACTATGTAGTTCCCACTTTAAAGCACTTAATAACTCTGGGTTGACTAGGGTTGGTCGATTCGAAGAATATAAACCCCCGTGGTTACAAAGTCTGTCTGTTAGGTCTTTAGTTTCTAATATTTCTAGATATAAACTTAAACCCTCTTTAATCTTAAGCCAGTCAGCTTTAGTCTGTAATTCTCTATATAGATACCAATAATATAATCTTAATTGGTTAGCAAAAGGGTGTCTTTTCATATATTATCCTAAATTGTGTTCCCAAAAATCTTCTTGCTCTGATACCAATATAATACGTTTAAATTAAAATTTCGTTTAAATTAATAATAAGATGTAAAATAATAAGAGTAAGAATTTAGATTTAAACAAAGAGGATATCTGTCAAGATGATGTAAGCTGTGGTTGTAAAATTTGTTGTAAAATCCTACTCAGTACTCCCTCTTCCTGTTCCGTTATCTAGTATTAGTAGTTTTTTGTTGCTGAATCCATGTAATTTCTCCCAAAATTACTTTTTTTTTTTTTTTTTTTTTTTTTTTTTTCACTGTTCATCTCTTTACCTTACTCCTTTCATCTCTTTTCTTTACCCATTTTCCTAGCACCTGCTTCTTTAACCACACCCTGGGATTCACAGTCCTTTTGGTTTTCTGACCATGGCGGACTTTCAACATCCCTAGGTATTTACAATATATTTACAACCTTCTGTAGAGTTATACTCGAATATTATATTTTGTAAGAAATATATTATGTAAAATATATTATTAAAATATTTATGATTATTATCATTAGTGTCATGTACATAATAAATTTCAAATACAAATATATAAAATAAGAAATTGTATTTAATTGGTGACATTAGTTATGGTCATATTTCATGAGGAATATATATATATATATAATACAAATATATAAAAGAAGAAATTGTATTTAATTGGTGACATTAGTTATGGTCATATTTCATGAGGAAAGTCTAGTGATGCTTAGCTTTATATATATATATATATATATATATATATATATATATATAAACAAGAACTCCTAACTTGAATGTTAAATATATATATATATATATATATATATATATATATATATAAACAAGAACTCCTAACTTGAATGTTAAATTACTATAATATTCGTAACTTAGGTTGTGACTTTTCCGATGAGTTGTGACTTTTCTAATAAGTTGTGACTTTTTTCAAAGGGTTGTGATTTTTCGATGAGTTGTGACTTTTTCAAAGAGTTGTGACCTTTTCAATAAGTTGTGAATTTTCCAAAGGGTTGTGACTTCTCGAAACGGTCATGACTTTTCAGATAAGACACAAAAATCGGTTGTTCATACTACCATTTGCTGACTATAAATAGAGGGTTTCCTTTCAATTTTCAACCACAATTTTTTTTTTTATCTTTTTCTTCTTCTTGCATTTTAAAAAATTTCTTGTGATTTATTATCGTTGAGTGAGTTCGAAGTTCAGTGGAATATGAGGTACCACTATTTTGATTAAGTAAGTTGTTCTATCCTAAGAGGGTATATTTCTTAACCTCAAGTACTTAAGAAAAATAATTCTGATGATACAAAATAATTATATTTTTGCTTAGTATATACATTAGTATGTAATGTTCCAATTTATGAAGTTAACATGATGATTTGTTTTTGTTAAAAATTTCTCTTGTGATGTAGATATATGCTTCTGAATATCTTTTTCCAAAATTATTAAACTTCTCAAGAGTTAGAGAATTGTCATGATTTATTTTTTGATGTGCAAGACAAAAGAATAACTTTATTTATCAATGCTTCTTATGTGATTTAGATTGTCAGAAAATTTGCATCAAAATATTTATTACTATATAAACATTGACCTTTTGTTTTACTGAATTTACTATTTCTTAATATTTCAGTATTTTCAACGAAGAAAAGTTCATATTGAAGTTTGTATTAGTTTAATTTAGGGATAAGGGTCTGAAAAATACCCCAACTTTAGTCGGATTTGCTGTTGCGATACTAAACTTTCATAAGGACCTATTACCTCCCTAGACTATTTAATACCGTATTTTTTACCCCCTGAACTATTTAATAGTGTATTTTAAAGGTATATATGTGCCCACGTGGACACATTATTAATTATAATTTTGCATTATTTTTTATGTCCACGTGGGCAAATATATATGTTTAAAATACGGTATTAAATAGTCTAGGGAGGTAATAGGTCTTCATGAAAGTTTAGTATCGCAACAACAAATCCGACTAAAGTTGGGGTATTTTTTAGACCCTTATCCCTTTAATTTACGAATATATATGTTACGAATGTATTATCAAGTTAACAAGATCTTCTAACTTCAAAATATATTATTTTAAAATGTTCCGTGTTCTTTTTTTTTTTTAAAAAAAAACTCACAACAAATGTGAAAATATGTGAACATGTATGAATCATTTAAAATTTATCATTAACAAAATAAACTTTATATTTTGTAATATGGAATAAACATTTTCATTTTGTCCCTACACTTAATTTAAATCTAATAACTATAAAAAAGATAGTAACATTAATTTAAAGTCCTATTTATTTATGTAAGTACAAAATTTATTAGAAATTCATCTATTGCACATTAATTCTTTAGTTATAACATTATAAATTCTCTTAGTTATTACTAATTATTGCAAACATTATTCACACTCTTTTACATTTTTTAGTTATAATATTGTAAATTCTCATAGTTATTACATTAATTATTTCTATCTTTCATCTTTCTTTATATTAACTTTTATCAATAATTTTTCATATTATTATACCGCCCCTATATATGTGATAACACGGTGTTGTTATTTTTCCTTGGACGAATCATGCTTGGTTGAATGACTTGAAAATCGTTTACAAGTATATGAACTATATCTTTGTTGGGTGTAAGATAAATAGGTAATTATATATATAATCTCACAGATAAAATATATTTTTTAGTTTCTCCGGTAACAAAAAGGAAACATTTCTGAGTTAACTATGGACAGTCAGATAACTATCTTTAATTTATGTACATAGTCAATCAAGAAGTCAAATATGAGGGCCAACAACAAGAACGTCATTTATTATGTTATAACTTATAAAATAAAATTTAATATACAAAAATAGTTCTAAAATATAAAATGTAGTTATTCTCCACATGTTCATATGACATTTAAACAGATTAACGTGGAATACACATCTTGTTAGATGACAAGAAAAATACACAACAAATATCGTCTATAAGGTAATATTAGTGAGATACGACTAATTACATGATTGGACCTCATCAAATTGAAATAAATATATATATTATTGCATTTAACTAATAAAAATTTTCATTGACCATCTTCATAGGTTCGTGTGAATAAGAGATATATATGACGATCCACATTGAACGTTCACAAAAGAATCTGCAATATTATTTTGTGCAAAACTTATTATTCAAATCTTCGCGTAAAATTTCTAAATTGATAATCACGTGCAACGCACGTGTCGAAAAATTAGTATATATATATATGTCTATTAATATTTTTCGTGCGATACTAAGATCTAATTTCGCTGTGAGCCGTAAAAATTACTAAATGTTTGAATTTTCTTGAACAAATTAAACTAATTATGGATATGCGCTCTTTAAACTCACCTAATTGGTGTTCTAATTTGGTGATTAATTCATGTGACTAATGAGATACTTTTTTTAAAAATGATTTTCTTTATCCCAATAATTTTTTTTAATTACATAGGCAATAGGGGAAGAGGAAATTGGGGAGGGGATAATTACAAGGTGGAGAATAGCTAGAACCCTCACCAACAAGGTGAAAGTTCTCATACCCAACTAATTGGGTATTATCAAAATTCCAAGAAATTTTTATTGTTAACAAGAAGTAAATCCATACCTGGATATAGATGAAAGGACGCCAACAACCCCGTTGATAGAAGATGATCAATAAGTCACATTTTCAAAACATCATTCAGGCTTATACAAAAAAGCTAGTAAATTAGAACATAATGTTGATAGCTGAATAATATTATTTTCATCAAACAATTTGAAATTATCGATTTTTTCAAAACCTAATATAATGCTAAATAAAAGTACTCATCTTGTTTACTTGAAACAAAGTGAGCAAGATCAACAACAACCTTAAGCATTTTGAAATAAGTGATAATAAAATGAGTACTTTCACTTAGTATTATATCAAGATTCAAAAAATTGATCAATAACTACTTATAAATAATACCATTTGATGAAAATAGCATTATTCCATCATAAACATCAAATTCACTAGCCTTTTGTATAAGCATGAATAAGTTTTGAAATGTGACATATTAACACATTCATTTATATAAAGTATTGATCAATATTCTCGAAGAAAGGATGTTTATAAGAAATGAAATATCACGATTATTTGTAAGCATCACAATATTTTTTACGACGAAACATTAACTTTCTAACCTAATATTGTAATGAAATCAAATCTTTTTCATGAAAAAAATTATAGAAGCAAAATGAAATTGATATAATATTTGTAATGAGATATGAACTTTAAATTTAAATAGGTAAAATATTATTGATCAACTTACCTAATGCTAGGTTAGCGTTTGACCATATATTTTCAAATATTTTGGGCGAATTATTTTTCGATAAAATTTTGCCATGTGTTTGACCACAAACTTCTAAATCTTTTTGGCAAGTCATTTATGGGTGAAGTTTTGCCATGTGTTTGGCTACAAATTTACAAATATTTTTGGCAAGTCATTATTGTGTGAACTTTTGTCATGCGTTTGGCCATAGAATTTTTTGGGAGATATATTTGACTTTTAAAAAATAAAATATGATTTATGCCTAAAAGTTCTAAAAATTTATTAAAAATACTCATAAGTTTGTATTTTCATTTTATAATGAAAATGTTTTGTGAAAAGTAATGAACATAATTAATATGAATTCGAAAAAAAAGAAAGAAAACAAAACGAAAATACCATTGATTTGTATACAAAAAACTACTATTACTACTTGTAATTGAAAGTGACTTCGAAGAGTGAGCTCGGATAAAAATTGTATAAAATATGTATATAACGGTATAAATTATGTACAACAAACTAGGAATTTAGTCTAAAATTATAAATATTGGGTGTTTTATAAAATACAAAAGTTTAGGATAATTTTTAAATTTTTTAAAATTCTCGAATACTAAAATCTGACTCAAATTCTATTTTTTTCTATAACTTGGGAACTTTTTTTAAAATGCAACATAACATGGAATATAATGATTTAGCTATAGAAGAACAATCAATTAGTGTTGAATTGTGCCTCCAAAGTCTCCAACAAAGAATATAATATTGCAAGGTCCTTTCTAAGTTCTTTTTCTTTGATAAGAATTGAATCAAGAATCCAAATAATGCCTACATTTTTATTTTTATTTTAAAAAGATGGATCATATATGTTTCTTTTAAGAAAAGATGAGATTGTATTTTATTAATTTTTATTTGGTACACAAAATCATCAAACTAATTTTTTGCATAATTTTATTTATAATAACTATATGAGAATTAAACATCAATATTAATATACATATATAACAACTCACTATAATAATAATGTAATATTACGATTTGATTGTATCAATGTACTATACATTTCTTCCTTTAATTATCACTATGCTGAAAGGCGTCAAAGAAATTTAATTATTTCCTTAATTGAAATTATATTGCCAATTGACTATTATGTAGTAACACAAAATGCACAAAGTTATTTTAAACGACTAAGAATGTTCGTGCAAAACAATTATGATTTTCACTTATAAGAATTTGAATCTATCCAAACCATATCATGTAATAATATAAATATGGGATGAATTTGATCAGAAAAATAAAAAAATATCACAAGTTTCTAGAATTAAGATCTTCTATATTCTACTACTTTATATATTTTTTCTGCAAGGATTTAATGTAAGAGATTCAATTTATATATTTTCTTACACAAACAATCAAATATAGCAGAACATTATAGTAGGAACGTACTTTAGACATTGTTATTTAAATGTTATGAAAAATTGTTTTTGTCTAGGAAGTTACTGTTAGATTTACGTGACTTGAACAAGATAATTGTGTACATGTTAACAACAGTGGATTGATAATTGAATCTTGTGAAATAGTTACTTCAAGTCCGACTTTGAGTCTCAAGGAATCAAAGTTATGATTCACAAACTAAATATCAATTTGTTTGTTGATGTTCCTGGGAAGAAAGAAATGTGTTTTCTCTACTATTTGTTTTCTGTTCTTGCACTTCTCAGAAGTGTGAATTAAAAAAGGGTAATATGCTTATGTTGGAGCAGTTACTATGTAATTGTTTCCACCCCTTTTAAATTTGTACTTATCTTTTTCTTTCAGAAAATAATTTCGGATTGGATCGGGTTGGTCCACATGGGCGACCTATGACCCAAAACTTACATCTCCCACTTCGTACATGGTGGACAAGACCCAATTAAACGCAACACCAACTAAACACACAATTTATATGACAAATAGTTTGTGCGACCTGTGAGCATCAAGAGCTTACCTTTAAGGTTTTACAAGTCCTACATAGGAATTCAATCATATGTGAAAAGAAGTCATTACTATTATAAGGATACTATTACTCACAATATCCCAGACTTCATTCACTACTTCTGTTGTTGCTTTCTCATCCTCTTAAAGAGGTTAACTCGAGTTCATGTTTAACTTTATGCACAAAATTACAATCGATACCTGTAACATCTCGCTACTTGAAAGAACTAGAAAGAGATAGAATTGGAAATAGTCATTTTAGGAAAGAATGAAAAATCTGGAAAATTGGTTAAGGTAAGTTAAGTTTGAATTTTTGATCAACTTCAAACGACCATAACTCCTAGCTCAAAATGATTTAGGTGTGCTTCCAGATACCGTAGGAAATATCTTGGAATTATATTTCCAACGCTGCCTTGTCTACGTGATTCCAAGTTCGTATGAGTGAGATACACCCATTTGAAGTTGGGTTGTTCAAATAAGGGAAGTCTAATCCGGATTTTGGAAGGGTAGTTTGGTCTTGTCCATACCCTATTATTTTAATTTCATTGTTTTGGTAATTAGTTGGGGTCTAAACTGAACTTGGTCAATTTATGCTTTTGAAAAAAGAGTTAGGGTTTTGAGAGAAGAGAAGAGGAGAGAAGAGAAGAAAAGAGGAGAAAAAGCAAGGATTCGTCGTCTTCGTAAGGAATTGATTGCGGATTTCGTCAAGGATTTGATCCCACAAGGTATGCGAGACTTTCATAGCGTTGGGTTCGTTCACCCACTCGCCAATCATATTTGTTTCAGCGAAATCCATTTCTAGAAAGTTGATATTATGATGTTTTTGAATTATGTTCTTGAAGTTTGTTTTAGTTCTTGAGATTTGATGGGATTGTGGAGTTCTTGATGGAATCGTGTCAATTTAAGAGTCGTTTTGAGTTAGATTCTTATATATATATATATACTGGGTATTTAAATCTATAGAGGGATTGAGAAAAATAATTGAATTTAGGCGAATTGGGGTGAGAAAACAAAGAAGGAAAAAGTCGAGCAGGTTTTGGCACGCCAGTCCGCGTTGCGGACTTACAACCCTAGTGCACAAAAATTACCTCCGCGTCGCAGAGAAGACGCAGACTCCTTTGTTTCAAAAATAAATTTCACGATCAAATAATTAAATGCATCTCTGCATCGCGGACTTGTGTCCAGAAAATGATTTCTTGATCGTTTCCATGTTTAACTATCTAAAAACACTCCTAAACATCATGAGATCTTTCCTATCACAAATCACAATCCTTGAATCCATAAATATAATTCAAGGAAAGTTAAGAGTCAAGTCAAGAGAAGTTCATAGAGTTTTTCAAAAGTCTTTTACAAGCGTTTTAACTTTGTTTTAAGACTTAAGTTTTGAGTGGAGTAAGGAGTAAGAGTAGAGTTCATTTCTTCAAAGATTATACGGGAACTAAGTATTCCCAAGAGTTAAAATGTTTTCACATTTGAGCAAGAAAGGAAACACCGATTTCCAAGGGAGCTTTTAAGGTAAGTTTTGAGTAATTATCTCAAACCAAAGAAAGAGTTTTGTTTTAAAAACATATGAGCTGAGTATATTTTGGGAGTAGTATTGAACACCGATATGGGGATGCGAGTTCATAATAACTAAAGTCTCCATAAACCATGTAGTCATAATGGGTAGAACGGATCATACTTTTTAGATAATTTCTTAGTGATTTTTAGCATAGACTAGTGGATCCACTTAGTTAAGGCGTTCTATATGACAACAAAATATAAGACAGTTCTGGCAGCGTGGGCAAGACGTTGTATCATCACTTAGGCTCATAGTGGTGGTTGTCGGTTAAAGAAACTCCCATAGTATTATATTACTTTACAGGTAAACTGAGTTGTTATTGCATTTCTTTAACAAATTAAGTTACTACCTCCTGTTTTAAATGCTTTGTATAACTGCACCATTATTGTTGTTTACTTTGCACTTGAGTTGAGTAAAGCCAAGGTAAGTGTTCTTTTCAGAATTCTTTCAAGCTTATGTCTTGTTTATTATTTCCCTCGCATACTCGTACATTTAATGTATTGATGCCATTTGGCCTGCATCGTTTTATGATGCAGACACAGGTAACCAGGATCAACATCCAGCGCCTCGTTGATCCAGTTGAGCACTCAGAGTCAGTTGGTGAGCCTTCTTGATTTCTGGAGGATCCCTTATTATCTTGTTTTGATTTAGTACTTTAGCTGTTAGGATGATCGGGGGGTCTTGTCCCGACATCCCTCTTTTTTTAGAGGCTTCATAGACGAGTAGTTATAGTTCTTTAGTCTTCCCGTTTTCAGATGTATACGTTAAGACTTGAGTTGCCATTTTGGCTAAGTTATTATCTCTTAAGTTATTGCATGAGTTATGTTTTGAGACTATTTCTTATGTTTAACTCTTCCGCTGAGTAAGTAAGCCATGCCAAGGGTTCGCTTGGGGCCAACAATGGTTCTCGAGTGCCAGTCCCGCCTAGGGTGTAGGCTCGGGGAGTGACAAACTTGGTATCAGAGCCCAGAGTTTAAGAGTCCTAGGGAGTCTATGAAGCCGTAAAGTCCTAGTTATCGGTATGAAGCGTGTCACATCTATAATTAGGAGGCGGCAACATTTAGGAATTTCCTTCACTTCTTTGATACCCATTTCATGCGATAGAGTTCATCTCTATAAAGTCTCTTTCTATTTCGTGATTGCGCGTGTCTTTCAGTTACTCATGCCTCCACGAAGAGCTGTCCGAGGTCGTCCTACTAGGAGGAACGTTGAGGAGCAATGGGTACCTAATGCACCTGAAGTGCAACCCCAAGGAGAAGTCACGAATGCTGAGTTCAGGGAAGTGATTCAAATGTTAAGCCAAGCCGTGACTAACCAGGTTGGGAAACAAAGATGAGCTAGACAATAAGTGGTTGATACTTCAAGGATCCGAGAGTTCTTGAGGATGAATCCTCTAAGTTTCACTGGTTCAAGCACTACTGAGGATCCAAAGAATTTTATTGAGGAACTGCAAAAGGTATTTGAAGTTATGCACGTTGCCGATGCTGAGCGAGTAGAACTAGATGCATATCAACTAAAGAATGTTTCTAGGACTTGGTTTGACCTGTGGAAGAAGGGTAGAGCTGAGGGAGCACCACCTGCGAGTTGGGCTTGTTTTGAGGAGGCCTTCTTGGGGCATTTCTTTCCCCGAGAACTGAAAGAGGCCAAGGTACGAGAGTTTCTTACTCTTAAGCAGGATTCACTAAGTGTTCATGAGTACAGCTTGAAGTTCACCCAACTTTTCTGATATGCTTCGGAGATAGTTGCGGATAGTCTTTTTGTTGCTGAGTTGTCCCATCTATCAAGTAAAGGGGACAAGGTAGCCATGCTAATTGAGGGCATGGATATAGCAAGGTTGATGGTCTATGTGCAGCAGGTTTAGGAAGAGAAGCTGAGGGATATGAAGGATTTTAGGAACAAGAAAGCGAATACAGGGAACGAGTCCAGGCAGTAGAAGAATAATGTGAACCGATCTTCTTTCCAACAAAAGCAAAATGGACTTGCTCCATCATCTGCTAGTGCACTTGCACCCAGAAACAAAGGCGAGTACAATGGTCAGAATTCACAAAACTTCAGAGCTAGACCTGCACAGTCTCAGGGTAGTGTGGCACAATGAGGTAACTAGGCTCCTGCATGTGCTAAGTGTTGTAGGACCCACCCAAGTAAATGTCGTGATGGCTCCACAGGTTGTTTCAAGTGTGGACAAGAGGGTCACTTTATGAAAGAGTGCCCTAAGAACCGACAAGGTAATGGGAATCAGGCCAATAGAGCCCAATCTTCAGCAGTTGCTCCACTAGACAGGGCTGCACCTAGAGGAGCTACTTTCGGTACTAGCGGAGGAGCAAACCACCTTTATGCTATCACTAGTCGTCAAGATCAAGAGAATTTTCCAGATGTTGTCACTGGTATGATCAAAGTCTATACTCTTGATGTTTATGCTTTGCTAGACCCAGGAGCAAATGTATCTTTTGTGACTCCTTATGTTGCAAATAATTTTGATGTTCTTCCTGAGAAACTTTGTGAACCCTTTTGTGTTTCTACACCGGTTGGGAAGTCTATTCTAGCTGAACGAGTATATCGTGATTGTGTCATCTCCATCAATCACAAGAACACCATGGCTGATTTAGTTGAGTTAGACATGGTAGATTTCGATGTCATTCTTGGTATGAACTGGCTTCATTCCTGTTATGCCTCCATTGATTGTAGAACTCGAGTTGTTAGGTTCCAAATTCATAATGAGCCAGTTATAGAGTGGAGTAGCAGTTCAACAGTGCCTAAGGGTTGTTTCATTTCATACCTTAAGGCAAGAAAGTTAGTTGGTTGTTTCTATCACTTAGTCCAAGTTAATGGCTCTAGTGTTGAGATACCTCATATTCAGTCAGTTTCAGTAGTAAAAGAGTTTATAGAAATCTTTCCTGATGATATTCCTGGAGTCCCTCCTGAGAGAGAAATAGACTTCGATGTAGACATTCTCCTAGATACTCGTCTTATATCTATTCCGCCATATAGAATAGCTCCAACAGAGTTGAAAGAACTAAAAGAGCAGTTGAAAGATCTCCTTGATAAGGGTTTTATTCGATCAAGTGTCTCACCTTGGGGCGCTCCAGTCTTGTTTGTGAGGAAGAAAGATGGTTCCCTTAGGATGTATATAGATTACCGCCAGTTGAACAAGGTTACCATCAAGAATAAGTACCCTCTTTCAAGAATTAATGATCTCTTCGATCAGCTTCAGGGTGCCACCTGTTTATGTAAGACAAACCTCAGATCAGGCTACCATCAGTTGAGGGTAAGGGAATGTGATATTCCAAAAACAGCATTCAGGACCCGTTATAGTCATTATGAGTTCCTAGTTATGTCCTTTGGTTTGACCAATGCGCCTGCAACATTCATGGACATTATGAATAGAGTATTCAAACCTTATTTAGATATGTTTGTCATCGTATTCATTGATGACATACTAATCTATTCGAGGAATGAAGAAAATCATGCTAGTCATCTCAGAATAGTTCTCAAAACTCTAAAGGATAAAGAGTCGTATGCCAAGTTCTCTAAGTGTGAGTTTTGGATTGAGTTTGTGGCATTCTTAGGCCACATTGTGTCTAGAGAGGGAATTAAAGTTGATACCCAGAAAATAGAGGTAGTGTAGAATTGTCCTAGACCCACATCTCCAACTGACATTACGAGTTTCTTGGGTTTGGCTGGCTATTATAGAAGGTTCGTAGAGGGGTTCTCATCTATTTCATCCTCTTTGACCAAGTTAACTCAGAAAACAGTGAAATTTCAATGGTCTAAAGCTTGTGAGAAAAGCTTTCAGGAATTGAAAATGAGATTGACTACTGCCACAGTATTGACCTTACCAGAAGGCACGCAAGGATTTGTTGTTTATTGTGATGCGTCTAAAGTTGTTTTGAGTTGTGTGTTAATGCAGAAGGGCAAGGATATAGCTTATGCCTCCAGACAATTGAAAGTTCATGAGAAGAATTACCCAACCCATGATCTAGAATTGGCTGCCGTAGTTTTTTTTAAAAAAAATATGGGGTCATTATCTTTATGGTGTTCATGTGGATGTGCTCACTGAGCACAAGAGTCTTCAGAATGCGTTTACTCAGAAAGAGCTTAATCTTAGACAAAAGAGGTGGTTAGAATTACTTAAGGATTATAACATGAGTATTCTTTATCACCCAAGTAAGGCTAATGTTGTTGCTGATGCCTTGAGCAGTTATCTATGGGTATTACCGCCCATTTTGAGGAAGATAAGCAAGAGCTAGCCAAAGATGTGCACAGACTTGCACGCTTGGGAGTCCGACTAATGAATTCCACATAAGGAGGAGTAGTGGTCATGAATGGGGTTGAATCATCATTAGTGTCAGAATTAAAAGAGAAGCAAGATCAAGACTCTATTTTGCTTGAATTGAAGACAAATGTTCATAAGCAAAAAGTATTGGCTTTTGAACAAAATGGAGATGGCGTATTGAGATATCAAGGTAGATTATGTGTAACCAGGGTGGATGAACATCAAGAGAGGATTGTTATACCTCATTTTAACCAAGGTCAAATTAGTGTACAACATATTGGTGATTTCCAAATTAATTAATTTAAGAAGTCGTCACCTAATTATTTTTAAGGCAAATTAGGATACCTAAATTATTAACTATGTAATGCTAAAAATGACTTCAATTAAGGTCTACTAACTTATGTGATTCTACGTAAGAGTTCTAACTTATCCTAAAGGGAAGGGGTAAGGCATCCTTTAAGATTAGTTTTAAAACTATTAACCGGCCAAACTTGGGTTAATAGTTTTAAAACTAATCTTAAAGGATGCCTTACCCCTTCCCTTTAGGATTAATTAGAACTCTTACCTAGAATCACATAAGTTAGTAGACCTTAATTGAAGTCATTTTTAGCATTACATAGTTAATAATTTAGGTATCCTAATTTGCCTTAAAAATAATTAGGTGACGACTTCTTAAATTAATTAATTTGGAAATCACCAATATGTTGTACACTAATTTGACCTTGGTTAAAATGGGGTATAACAACTTGGCGACTTCACTGGGGAGTTTTCTTCAGCTGTTCAACAACTGAATATTCCTTAGTTGACATCTTCCTCCAGAAATCTTCCACTTCAGCCTCTGTCACAACCCTTTTGTGGTTGTTTTCCTTGTTTGGTCCTCCTCGTACAACTTCTTCAGGGGCATAACAACACCCGAATCTTGTCATTCCTGCAGCAGCAACTTCTACAACTATCTTTCCTTTTCCTTTGTCCCTTACATCAATCGAGTAATCCCAAGGAACTATATCAGTGTCAAAAAGGGATGATAGGGCCACAATCTTAGGCTTAGGAAGAAAAGCTTCCATTTTAATTGGCGCTCGTACTTGGATTGTGATTACAGGAGAAATAAAGGCCGATATCTCAACATTCTTCTCTATCTTAACTGGTACTATGGTCCCTTCCAAATTGCAATCTTCATCAATGGTGATCATGTGAACATTGCCATGATTTGGCAACGGGTTGTTGTTTACATTAGGGGAAACACCTTTGAGTTGAATGATTCCTTCTTTGATCAATGCCTCAATCTTGTCTTTACGAGTAAGACGACTTTCAGTATCATGTCCAACAGCTCCAAAGTGATATGCACAGTGCTTGGTCTCGTCATACCATCCAGGAAGGGGATTGGGAATTCGTCCTTGGATTGGTTGAAGTACTCCTGCAGTTCTCAACCGTTCATATAGTTGGGCTAAAGGTTCGGCTAAAGGTGTATAAGTTTTGGCTGGTCTTCTTTCAAAGTTTGGGCGGGGGCTGGGTGCATTTGATGGACGGTTTTGTGGTTGGTAGTGGGATTGGGCTAGATATGCGGGTTGGTATCGTGATGGATTTGGATAGGCAGGTGCTCTGGGTAAGGGGCAGGTGAAGGTTGATAATATGGTTAAGGAATTTGGGTATACTGACTATAGTATGAAGGTTGGGGTAATGGGTTTTGGTAGGTTAACATTTGGTTTGGCCTACGTTCCTGGATGGTCATGACAGCAGACACACCGTCCTTCCTTTCCTTGAGGGCTCCTCCGATTGAATCCGACTGAATTGCCTTACTTGTCGCTTGCAGGGCTACCAAATTAGTGATTCTCCCAGTTTTAATACATTCTTCAATAAATTCTCCCATCCTGACAACCTCAAAGAACTTTTGCCCTACAACACTTATCATCTTTTCATAGTACGTTGCATCTTTTTGGGATTGTATAAAAAGAGAGGTCATCTCACTTTCTGCCATTGGAGGTTGAACTTTTTCGGCATCTGCTCTCCACCGCATTGCATACTCTCTGAATGACTCTGTTGACTTATTTTCCAACTTCATCAAGTAGAACCTGTCCGGAATTGCCTCAGTGTTAAACTTGAACCTATCCATGAATTCTTGCGCCATCGCACCCCAACTATTCCATTTCTGTGGGTCTCGACTCGTGTACCAATCAAGGGTCTCTCCTGT
Organism: Solanum verrucosum; assembly: GCF_900185275.1. Taxonomy (NCBI): domain Eukaryota; kingdom Viridiplantae; phylum Streptophyta; class Magnoliopsida; order Solanales; family Solanaceae; genus Solanum; species Solanum verrucosum. The sequence continues at coordinate 3,489,079 of NW_026020157.1, forward strand.
CAAGCTCCTTATAAACAACTTCATTCTAATCGCCTCATCTTTCCTCACTCCAACTAACTTGTCACAATACGACCTTAAATGAGCTCGAGGATTTCCCTTCCCATCAAATACATCAAATTTCGATACCTTATACCCTACGGGTAATTCAACATCGGGATGAACACATAAATCCTCATATTCAAGACCTTCGACCCCCTTATGGACTTGGATACTTTTGAAAGCTTCCTTCAAATTACGAATCTCCCTCGCTACTTTGTCATCTGTTCTTGACCTTGCTTCTTTCTCCATCTCTTCATATGAATCAACTTCTGGCATGGTTGGCATTGGATTAAGGAAAGGTTGAGCTTCCGCTACATATACTTGAGGCACATATTGCATGTTAGGGATTGCAGTGTGTGCCACCGGTATATGTTGTGTCATTTGGTATTTTTGGGTAGGTAAGGCGGTTTGGGTGAGTGGGTAGTTTGGGTAAGTGGGTTAGTTTGGATGACTGGAGTTTGGGTAAGTGAAGTTTGGGGCGCATATGGGGTAGTGAAGGCTAAAGGGTTGGCTTGTTGCGGATTGTTTTGTGGAAAGTTGGGTTGTTGAGGGTTGGTGGATTGTTTGGAAGGCAGTTGGATTGGTCTTGTGAAGGGAAGGGTTTGGTGGAAAGTATTGAGGAGTATGAGAGTCAACATATGGAAAAAAAGGCGGAGTAGTTGTGTTTGTTCCATGCTCGGGAAGTGGCGTGTTCAAAGTGATGGACAAATTGGTGAGGTTACGAAGCCGATCAATCTCACTTTGCATATTGGCCATTTTTTGCATCAAATTAGCAATGTGTTCATCATAAGGGATTGGTTCCCTTCCTTCTGAAGTCTCGGGTTCATCTCTCAGGACAGTGACAAGCCCCAAACCATTTTGATCAGACGCACCTGAATCAGTCATGTCTGCACGTGCTTTTGATCTCGTAAAGTATGGATGATCCGTCAGTTCGTAGTCAACGCAAATCAACCTTTGGGAAAATAAATCAAAAGGAAGAAAACTTTCAAAAAGAGAGAAATATTAGTATCAAGTGGGTGATTGTTGTTTCAATGATATTAATAATTAGACAGATAATTAAATAATAACAATAAATAAATAGAGAATAAGCATGTATTACGCAACAAGTAAATCACATAACAAAATAATAAACAAAATATTCAAAGAGAATGCATCCTAATATGCACGGGACCTCTTTTTGCCAGAGGTGGGCCTAAATGTCAAACATAACGTGATTATGACAGATTGATCCAACCCATTAATTTGTGACAACTTAAGTTTTGGAAAACCAAAGGCCAAGTTTTCATTAATACAAATAAAATAGTACAACAAAGAAACTAAGAAATACATAAAAGATGACATAATATAAAGACAAATCTAAGACTTGGCCTAAACTACTATCAATCACACTGGTGGAGGAAGTGAAGATGATGTTTTCACGTTGCTAGGTCCTGCTCCCGCATTGTCCAAATATCGCATTATATTTTCCATTTGAGCCCACATTTCAAAAGTAACTATTTTGGTTCCGAGACGAGAATGTCTTATCCAAATCGTCATTCCAATATCCCCAAAACCTTGCTCACCTTCTGAACTTATGCTATTGCGACCTTCTTGAAACCATACCTGGTATTCTGGAATTTCCTTTTCAGGCCCATTTTCGATATCTATCGTGAGGATATTGTCCCACTCATGAAGAATCTCTTTGGCTCTAGGGACTTCAAAGTTTGGTCCAAAGGAAATTTTAGAATTCCTCATATTTGCTCGAAGAGGAATTACTTGTGCTTGACCAAACTGTTGAAACACGCGCACTGGAGCATATGGCTGGAGACCTTTCAATCCAATAAGCTCAATATAATAAAACCTTCTGCATCTTATATAGGTAGGAGAACGTGGGGGTAATGGATATTTCCACTGAACTTGGTCACTAGTGCGGTGGGCCAGAAACTCATACCAATCATCAGTATCAACCAGATACACAAACTCTTTCATCCTATCGTAAAAACTATTAATATGATTTATGTTACTAAAGCATATGTCATATTTGTTTTTACGTTGGTGAAAATGTTCCATTACCCACATTTGTAAAAGAAGATTGCAACCTTCAAAGAAGTTTGATTCCCCTCTTTTACATTTCCCAAGAGCTCGAAATATTTCTGCTAAAATCATGGGAACCACAGTGAGTTCTTCGTCATCTACTCCCTCAAAAAGTACTCGAGCCACGGAACATATGCAAGTGCTAATGTATCCGTGTTCTCGTGGGAATATCAAAGTCCCTAGTAAAGCCACAACAAAGGCAATAAGACGTCTAACCTGCCAATGAACTTGAGTACAAGAGAATTCATTCCTAAATAGATTGTAACTATCCGAGCGTCCATATCTCTCATATAGGTAGTCCAAAGAAACCCAATTATTTTCGAAGCACCGAAGTTTCTTTTCATTTTTCAACCCTAAGTAGCGAAGGAATTTCTTCCCTGATTGACTGTGTGGAATAATTTGACCCATTCTTTGATACTTTAAACTGGTGAAATAGAGGATTTCCTCCAATGTAGGTGTTAGTTTAAAGTCTTTGAAGGCGAACACAACACGGTCTGGATCCCAAAACTGAATTAGTGCTCTAATCACGTGTTTGTCGGGGGTGATTTTGTATAGCAGAGGGAGGCACCCCAACCTTCTTGTAATCGCTAGTTTCTCAGTTGGAGTGAAATTTTCCCACCATGTCCTCAATTTGTGTGGGAAACCCTCGACCATTCTAACTTTGGGCACTTGGGGGACTGAACTCATCCTACATTACAAATTGAAATGAAATGAACACATAAATTCCAAACTCACTATGTCAAAATTAGGCTTGGATTTGTCTATCATTATCACGTTGCACAAAACATGCTTGTTGGTCGTTGGGTCGTGAAACCCGTCGACAAAATGGTAGATTTCTTAAATATGGATTCGATACCCGGGATCGATCCACCTAAGGTGAATGCATGCATGACTTAAATTAAGGGGTGGTTTAGCTCTATCTTATGTTTTCTAAGATTTGGCTTACTAGACACAAGGTTCCCGAGTGGACAACTCGAGTGAGAAGGCTACGCAGTCACACAAAAAAAGATCCAGACACCCCGCGCATATGCCAACTCTCCTAAATTTGGGATTTTGAAAGAAATTTGCGGGTGCGCAAAACACACCTCACGTGTACGTGTGATAGTGTGAGTTTTCCAGAATTGGAGGGATTATGATCGGAATGACAGTTTATATGAAGAGTAGCAAATAAACAATTTATATAAAACAGTAACAAATAAGCAGTGTATATCATATAAGCATGATAAGTAAAGCATTTAGGCATTTAAAATAAAACAAACAACAAAAATGAAACAAGCAGGTGTTAAAAACCTAATTATTAACCTAAGTTTGTTATGATTTAGAACCTAAAGTCCCCAGTGAAGTCGCCAAGCTGTTATACCCCATTTTAACGAAGGTCAAATTAGTGTACAACATATTGGTGATTTCCAAATTAATTAATTTAAAAAGTCGCCACCTAATTATTTTTAAGGCAAATTAGGATACTATGTAATGCTAAAAATGACTTCAATTAAGGTCTACTAACTTATGTGATTCTAGGTAAGAGTTCTAATTTATCCTAAAGGGAAGGGGTAAGACATCCTTTAAGATTAGTTTTAAAACTATTAACCGGCCAAACTTAGGTTAATTACTTTTAAAAGAAATGAATGCTAAAGATTAAGTAATTGAGTAGCCAAGTTGGAAAACATTATTTATTTTAAAGCTCTTATTACAATTGTATTAGAGTGAAAAAGATTTAAGGAAGAGTAATTTCTTTAGATCCATTTAGATAAATCCATGACTAAAAATAAGTACTTAAAAAATAGACACTTGTTCATTGATTGACAAGGCACTCCCATTAGAAAAAGTTTAAGAAAAAAAAAAAGGTTTAGAACAAAATATTTTCTTTATATGACATTGCCAAGTTTGAAAAAAACTTAAAAAATTAGTGAGTTTAAAGTGATGCAAAATGAAATGTTTAAAAAGATTTTTTCAAGTGAAATTAATAAAAGCTAAAGTAACTAATAGGTTTATTGCTAGCTAAAGGTACCCAAACCCAAACATCTATATTAAGTTACCTATTTGAGAATTCAAAGATAAGAACATCTTCAAGTCACGTAAACTAGTGTAACATGTAAAGAAAAACATGTAAACAAATAATGAAAAAATGTAAGTAGCCGTGACTCCAAGACAGGGCCACTAATTTCGCTTGCAATTTCGAATGGTCAAATATGTAGTGAAAACTCCATGTGCAGGTATGAGGATAATGTTGAGTCTATGAGACTCGATAATTGGTAGAGTCCCGAAATCAAGACTCCATTTTTGTTCCCAAAGTGTTCATGCAAATAAAGATAGGGTAAAGAGAATTAGTAAAACAATTAAACCTTACTCAATATCAAATAAACTAGAAATAGAATTAAGTTAAATAGCAAATATACCATCCAAAACATAAATCAACATGCAAATGCGGAACAAGTCTCAACGCAAACTACTATGCCACCTTTAAAGCACAAAAAACATAAAAATAATACACAAACCCTCATATTTAAGCTACAAATGAACTACTCGTTAAAGAATTGAATTAAAAAAACGATACTTATGCCATAAGTTTTCCAGATTTTATACATGTTATAATGCTATTGCTTAAACTAAAATATAAAACAAAATACATACACAATATAATTAACAAAAGAGCACAAAACTTAAGTTAGTACTTATATGCAAAAATAGGTTGCACGAGAATGCTTGCAGTCGTGGCTTTTAATAAAAGAGCACTTAGTTGCTAATCGTTTTTTATTTGTAATTAAAACATCGACTCTATCAAACCTTTTATAAAATAAAGGCCTCGGGTGATTTTTAACTCAAAATAAAACTGATTCTAATAAATTATTTACAAAATGAATCCATTCGTATCCTTTTAAGCATAAAATTAGCATTCAAGTTCAAACAAATTCAAACTATTAGAGAGATTACTTTTATGACAAGGATAAGATCAAATTGTGGCCATTCGACATTCTTACACAACCATTACTAAAATATATAGAAGAAATTGAATTTATAAAACAGAGTAAAAGGCAGAGACTTAAACTAAAATTTATATATAGCAAGTTGCAGACAGTGACTTGCATTTTTGTTCCTTAATTGGCACAACGTTTCTAATCATGAAAATCAATTCCTTTAAACATACTTCCATACAAGAATATGATGAGCTGCAAATTTTATCATGTAAAGACACCTAATAATCATCTAAATTGGAACGACAAACTGATTTCAACTGAAGATTTAATCGTGAAATGAAACCATCTCTTAAGTAAATGACGGCTAAAACGTGGGAGGAAACCAACTTCACTTCTCAAAGAAGATGCATTATTTTTCTTTAACATGATTTTCACTAGTAAAAACAAACAACAGCAGAAGAAACACACATGACATAAAAAAAGGATTCTCAAATATACATGGTGTTGTAGTGACAAAGAAAGGAAGGAAAAAAAAGCCGAGTATTACCTGTTGCAGGGCAGTGAACAGGGTTGCCTCTATCAAAGGTCTGTGTTTGAACAACGACGGACTCGAGCAAGCGTGAGATTGGAATTTCCGGAAAGATTCGAAAGAGAATATCAAAGGCAATTTTCTTAGCAAAACGCAGTGGTTTGAAGTACTATGGGGGCGAGAAACTTCTTGCTAAAAATGAGTGCAAAGGCTATTATCAAGGTCGGAAAAAATTCCCCCTATTACGAGTAGAAATGTTGGTATTTATAGCAATGAACTAGGGTTCTTGACCCGAGTTTGGGTGGGATTTTAACAAGTAAAATAGTTGTTTGAATTTTGAACCAAACCTCTGTACCTCTCCCTCAGAAATCGCAGAGGTTTTTGGCCTCTTCCCTTGACCAAATTAAAGGAAAATATATAAATGAAAGAAAAGAAAAAGCATTTGATTTTTTAGGAGAAACGATGAATATTGCACCATAAAGGAATTGGTGATCTTCGTCCTTCGCTGAAAGTCACTGGAATATTCTGCAGAAGAGGAAAGGGGGAAAGAAAACAAAAGGGTAGGGTGAGCCACGTGCTTGGATCGACAAAACTGAATTTTAGGGCTGCAAAGCATAATGTATAATATTGGGTTGAAAATTTGGAGTAGATTTGGGCTGGGTTTTTGGACTAAATGGGCTGCAACGTTTTGGTTTGGTTTTAGAGGGTTTGGGCCGATTTTCGGTCTATTTTCAGATGGATTTTAGTGTAACAAGATGGGCTGAGATGTTGGCTTGAATTATGAGCCTTTTCCTTCTTCTTTTAGATCATATTTTGGCTTCTAACTTGATAACTAATACAATATATATTATGATATAATGACAAACTAAAAATTTACATAATAAAATATCGCTAATATAAAATATGTATACAAAAATATTGACTTATAATTAATTTAATAAATAGGAAACTAGAAATAAGATGACGACGATTGATTATTTAAGAAAAGAGGTGTAAAAGTAATATTAGTAATTTTGATAATAAAACTAATAATTTTAGAAGATATATAGTCATAGTAGTAAAAATAGTTGTGAAAAAGGATTATGTTATACATTATTAAATTAGAAGCTTGAAAACAATAAATTAGAAAAAGGGAGGGTCAAAATTGGGTGTCAACAAGGATCATGGAGGAAGCTCATAGCTCCAGATACTCTATACATCCGGGTTCCACAAAAATGTATCATGACTTGAGAGAAGTTTATTGGTGGAGTAGTATGAAGAAAGGCATTGGAGAGTTTGTTGCTAAGTGTCCGAATTGCCAACAAGTTAAGGTAGAACATCAAAGGCCAGATGGTATGGCTCAAAATATAGAACTTCCGGAATAGAAGTGGGAGATGATCAATATGGACTTCATAACATGTTTACCAAGGTCTCGCAGGCAACATGATTCAATTTGGGTGATTGTGGATCAAATGACCAAATCAACCCACTTTTTGCCGGTAAAGACTACCAATATAATAAAGGATTATGCTAAGTTGTATATTCAAGAGGTAGTTAGACTTCATGGGGTGCCAGTTTTGATTATTCCAGACAGAGGTGATCAATTTACTGCATATTTCTAGAAATCTTTTCAGAAAGGCTTGGGTTCAAAGGTGAACTTAAGCACTGCTTTTCATCCTCAGACAGATGGTTAAGTAGAGCGCACTATTCAGACCTTAGAGGATATGTTGAGGGCTTGTGTGATTGACTTCAAAGGTAATTGGGATGATCACCTACCTCTTATTGAATTTTCTTACAACAATAGTTACCACTCTAGCATCCAAATGGCTCCTTATGAAGCTCTTTATGGGAGAAGATGCAAATCTCCTATTGGATGGTTTGAAGTGGGTGAAGCAGGGTTGATAGGACCAACCTTAGTTCATCAAGATATGGAGAAAGTGAAAGTGATTCAAGGAAGGTTGAAAACAGTGCAAAGTCGTCAGAAATCCTACATTGATGTTAAGAGAAGGGAGTTAGAGTTCGAAGTAGATGATTGGGTCTACTTGAAAGTTTCACCCATGAAGGGTGTTATGAGGTTTGGTAAGAAGGGGAAACTTAGCCCTTGGTATATTGACCCTTACAGAATATCCAAAAAGGTTGGTAATGTAGCTTATGAGCTAGAGCTGCCCCAAGAGTTAGCAGTGGTTCATTCGGTATTTCACATCGCCATGTTGAAAAAATGCAAGGGCGATCCTTCAATTATCATACCAACTGAAGATATTGGTATCAAGGATAACTTATCATGTGAGGAGATTCCTGTTCTGATTCTAGATCGCCAAGTTTGCAAGTTGAGGACTAAGGAAGTATCATCAGTCAAAGTTCTTTGGAGGAACGAGTGGAACGAGTTTGTTGGGGAAGCTACTTGGGAAGCTGATGAAGATATGAAAAAGAGATATCCACATCTATTTGAGCCCGGAGAAATTCTAGACCAAGGTACTAAATACTCATCTTAGTACTCTTTAATTTATATACTTGATGTGTTAGATTTACTTGTTGGGTGTGTGAGCTGAATGTTAGATGTTACACCCTTAGCCTAGTAAGAGTAATCTCATTCGAGGACGATTGTTCCCAAGGAGGAGATATTGTAACATCTCGCTACTTGAAAGAACTAGAAAGAGATAGAATTGGAAATAGTCATTTTAGGAAAGAATGAAAATTCTGGAAAATTGGTTAAGTTAAGTTTAAGTTTTTGGTCAACTTCAAATGACCATAAATCCTAAATCAGGATTAGTTAGGTGTGCTTCCAGATACCATAGGAAAGATCTTGGAATTATCTTTCTAACTCCACCGAGTTTGTGGATTCCGAGTTCGTATGAGTGAGATATGCCAATTCGAAGTTGGGCTATTCAAATATGGAAAGTCTAATTCGCATTTTGGAAGGGTAGTTTGGTCTTTTCCATACCCTATTATTTTAATTTCATTTTTTGGTAATTAGTTGGGGTCTAAACTGAACTTGGTCAGTTTACACTCTTGAAAAAAGAGTTAGGGATTTGAGAGAAGAGAAAAGAAGAGGAGAAAGGAGGAGAAGAAGCAAGGATTTGTTGTCTTCGTAAGGAATTGATTGCGGATTTCGTCAAGGATTTGATCCCATGAGGTATGTGAGACTTCATATCATTGGGTTCACCCACACGCCAATCATATTTGTTTTAGCGAAATTTGTTTCTAGAAATTCAATAATATGACGTTCTTGAATTATGTCCTTGAAGTTTTCTTTAGTTCTTGAGATTTGATGGGATTGTGGAGTTCTTGATGGAATCGTGTTGATTTAAGAGTTGTTTTGAGTTAGATTCTTGTGTATATATACTGGGTATTTGAATCTATATAGGGATTGAGAAAAAGAATCGAATTTAGGCTAATTGGGGTGAGAAAATGAAGAAGAAAAAAGTCGAGTAGGTTTTGGCACGCAAGTCTGCGTCGCGGACTTACTCCCCCAATGCAAAAAAATTACCTCCACGTCGCAGATAAGATGCGGACTCCTCTGTTTCAAAAATAAATTTTGCGATCAAATATTTAAATGCATCTCCGTGTCGAGGACTTGTTTCCATACAACGATTTCTTGATCGTTTCTCATCTTTAACTATCTAAAAACACTTCTAAAAATTATGAGATCTTACCTATCACAAATCACATTCCTTGAATCCATAAATTCAATTCAAGGAAAGTTAAGATTCAAGTGAAGAGAAGTTCATAGAGTTTTTCAAAAGTCTTTTACAAACTTTTTAACTTTGTTTTAAGATTTAAGTTTTGAGTTGAGTAAAGAGTAAGAGTAGAGTTCATTTCTTCAAAGATTATACGGGAACTAAGTATTTCCAAGAGTTAAAATGTTTTCACATTTGAGCAAGAAAGGAAACACTGAATTTCAAGAGAGCTTTTAAGGTAAGTTTTGAGTAATTATCTCAAACCAAAGAAAGAGTTTTGTTTTAAAAACATATGAGCTGAGTATATTTTGGGAGTAGTATTGAGCACCGATATGGGGACGCGAGTTCATAATAACTCGAGTCTCCATAAACCATGTAGCCATCATGGGTAGAAAGGATCATACTTTTTAGATGATTCCTTAGTGCTTTTTAGCATAGACTAGTGGATCCACTTAGTTAAGGCATTCTATATGAGGACAAAGTATAGGACAGTTCTGGCAGTGTGGGCAAGATGATGTATCATCACTTAGGCTCATAGTGATGGTTGTCGGTTAAAAAAACTTCTATAATATTATATTACTTTACATGTAAACTGAGTAGTTATTGCATTTCTTTAACAAATTGATTTACTACCTCCTGTTTTAAATGCTTTGTATAATTGCATCATTATTGTTGTTTACTTTGCATTTGAGTTGAGTTATTCATGAGTTGAGTAAAGCCAAGGTAAGTGTTCTTTTTCAGATTCCTTCCAAGATTATGTCTTGTTTAGTATTCCCCTCGCATACTCGTACATTCGATGTACTGATGCCATTTGGCCTACATCATTTTATGATGCAGACACATGTAACCAGGATCAACATCTAGCGCCTCGTTGATCCAGTTGAGCACTCAGAGTCAGTTGGTGAGCCTCCTTGATTTTCGGAGGATCCCTTATTATCTTGTTTTGATTAGTACTTTAGTTTTTAGGTTGATCGGGGGTCTTGTCTCGAAATCCCTCTTGTTTTAGAGGCTTCATAGATGAGTAGTTATAGTTCATTAGTGTTTCCGTTTTCAGTTGTATATGTTAAGACTTGAGTTGCCATTTTGGCTAAGTTATTATCTCTTAAGTTATTACATGAGTTATGTTTTGAGACTATTTCTTATGGTTAAGTCTTCCGTTGAGTAAGTAAGCCAGGCCAAGGGTTCGCTTGGGGCCAACAATGGTTCTCAAGTGCCAGTCCCGCCCAGGGTGTAGGCTCGGGGCAAAGCAATACCAATATGGTTAGGGTAATAGCCAACTTGTGTATACAATTTACATTATTATTATTAATTAATTTTACTTTCCTTTTTATTCGAATCTATCTGTTCCAATTCAACTTCTTTCCTAGACATGCACTGCATTGCCGAATCATTCATGGTTATTAGTGATATGCTAAAGTATTAACATCGATTGAAACTTCAAGAAACAACAAAAGGTCAAAGGGTATTCCATTTAAAAGTCATTTTAACTTTTATGGGTCTCACACAATGAAGAAGCAGGGAACCATTCTTTCACTAACTCATTGATCGCTTAAACACGTGCTACGACGTTTTCACCTTATACTAGTGCATGTGTCTCATTCTTTTGATTATCCAACATCGTACATACCTTGTTCTAAACACCTCCTGATGTTTAACCCTAGTTTCTCTATTTAGTGATCCTCAAACTCATTTTCTCAGAGAGACTCTTGTCTGGTTTATAAAACAAATCATAACATGGTAGTGAAAATCATCTCTTCACGTTCTCCCACTTTGCACATGGTGGACAAGAACCAAAACAACACAGCATCATCTAAACCCACTTCATACGACAAATAGTTTGTGAGACCTGTGAGCATCAAGATCTTACCTTTAAGGTTTTACAAGTCCTACATACGAATTCAATCACATGTGGAAAAAAATTCATTACTATTATAAGGATACTATTACTCACAATATCCCAAACTTCATTCACTACTTCTGTTGTTGCATCCTCATCCTTTTAAAGAGGTTAACTCGAATTCATGTTTAAATTTATGTACAAAATTACATTGGATACCAATATGGTTAGGGTAATAGTCGACTTGTGTATACAAGTTACATTATTATTATTATTATTAAATTAATTATCTTTTCTTTTTACTCGAATCTACTTTTCCAATTCAACTACTTTCCTAGACATGCACTACATTGTCGAATCATTCATGGCTATTAGTGATATGCTAGAGTAGCAACATCGATTGAAACTTTAAGAAACAACAAAATATCAAAGGGTATTCCATTGAAAAGTCATTTTAACATTTTGGGGTCTCACACAATGAAGAAGCAGGGAATCATTCTTTCACTAACCCGTTGATCACTTGACACACGTGGTATGAAACACGTACTACGATGTTTTCACCTTATACTTGTGCATGTGTCTTATTATTTCAATTATCCAACATCATACATATCTTGGTCTAAACACCTCCTGATGTTTAACCCCAATTTCTCTCTTTACTGATCCTCAAACTCATTTTTTCAGAGAGACTTTTGTCTGGTTTATAAAATAAATCATAACATGGTAGTAAAAATCATCTCTTACATTCTCTGACGTAAGAGACAATTGCTCATGTGAGAGAGTCAATCTCGAGACTTGTTCGACACACTTTATTTCTAACAAAATATCACACGCATATGATAATAAACATAAATTTAATACTATCATATAAATGAGAATATTATAATAACCAAGTTATATAACAATATAAATATATCAGAAAAGGGTCAAAAATACCCTTAAACTATTCGATATAGCTCATATTTACCCTTAAACTATATTTTGGCTCAAAACTACCCTTCCCATCAAACTATTGGGTCAAAAGTACCCTTCTTATTAACGGAAGTTGTTAAATGCCATGTGGATGCCACATTGCATTCCACTACTAATTACTCTTTTTTTCCACTGCCACATAAACTAAATCCCTAAATTATAATTACTCTTTTTTCCCCCTCATTTCATTATTTTCCAGGAACGATTTCACCCCTTCTCCCTCAATGAAGTTTTGTTTTTGTCAGATTTTGTGATGTTTATTTTTAGTTTTTACTTAATGTTTGGTAATGCATTTCTTCATTAGTTCTTTACTTAGTTTATGTCCAGCCTTTGTGATGTTATTTCCAGTTTCTCTATTTCTTCATTAGTTCTTTACTTAGTTTATTTCTAGCTATTGACCAACTCTGCTTGTTTTTTACAAACAACAAGCTAGTGGGGATTTTTGTACTTAGTGTGTTTTGTGCTCAACGTGTTTTGTATGAAGTTCAAATATTTGCTTCTGCTGTTAATGTTTCTCATTTTGCAAATTGGTTTATCAAGTTACATTGTTGGTGTTCTATTGCTGAATGCTTTCTGGTTAATGGTGATAAAGTTTACTTGTTCAATAACATACTTCAATGAGGGAGAAGGGGTGAAACCGTTTATGGAAAATAATGAAATGAGGGGAAAAAGAGTAATTAGGATTTAGGGATTTAGTCTATGTGGCAGTGGAAAAAAAGAGTAATTAGTATTGGCATGCAATGTGGCATCCCCATGCCATCCATATGGCATTTAACAACTTCTGTTAATAAGAAGGGTACTTTTGACCCAATAGTTTGACAGGTAGGGTAGTTTTGAGTTGAAATATAGTGTAAGGGTAAATATGAGCTATTTCGAATAGTTTAAGGGTATTTTGACCCTTTTCTGTAAAAATATTATCAAATCCTGTGTAAACCTAGAGCCGTAGCATGTTTGTCAAACATGTCTCTAGGGATTTCCATTGTAAAAGGATCATATATCATTTCACGTGTAAGAATGTATTGCAAATTTATTTCTCCACTTGCTACTATGTCTCTCACAAAGTTATACTTGATGTTAATGTGTTTGGTTTTGCCTTAGGATCCTTCGTGTATGTGATAGCCGCTTGACTACCACAATATAAAATCACGAAATCCCTAAAATTCTTTGCAATATTCAATTGGTCAAAGAATCTCTTTAACCAAACAACTTCTTGTATTGCAGATGCACAAGCCACAAATTCAGATTCCATTGTTGAAAGATGTAACACTCTGGAAACTAATAGGCTAAACTAGAGCTAAACGTAAGGGTTAAAAATCATAAAATGACCCCCCGTAGATTAGTAGACCATCTAGAGTTGAAATGAGGGTTATGAGAGTCAAGGCCAATGGGCAAGTGCCAAGGCAAAGGGGCCAAGCCAAAGCCAAAGGCCAAGGCTGCCCCAACCTTAGAGCACACTGCCCCAACTTCACGACCATCACCACGGCCAATGGTCTTGACCACAGCTCGTAGGAGGCTACCTCAAAGTCCAAGAGAGGGACCACGACCAGTGGTCTTGACCATGACTCGTGAAGCCCCTCGTGAAGATGCCTTGGGAAAGTGAGCTTAAGCCCAAGTAGAATAGCTACTGCCTCAAGGACCATGAGAGGGACCACGACCAGTGGTCTTGACCACGGCTTGTGGAGCCCCTCATGGGAATGCCTTGGGCTTGTGAGCTTGTGGCACCAAGTTCCTAGCTACTACCCCAAGTTCACGAGTAGGACTACGACTCGTGGGGCCCCTCGTGGCACCTGGGCGTGGTCACTTAATGAAGGTCAATTAAGTCTTTTCCTTTTTTAGTCCAATCAAAGTGAGGTCATTTTGGGTAAGTTTGGGGTCACAATATAAGTTGTTTTTAAGTAAAAATTCTATAAACTATGTCCTTTTTCACAAACAACTAAATCAAACCAAAAGTTCATCTTTCTCACAATATTTCTCTCTCTAAAACACAAAGAAGAAGAAGGGAAGAATTGGAGCAAGGTTTTGGATAATTTAAGGCTTCTTCCTCAAATTCTTTGAAGATTCTTTATCAAGGTATGTTGGCTTTTCATCTATGGGTAGATTTCACCCAAAGAGTCCCTTCAAAACTAGATTTCAAAGCTTTCAATTTCCCCAAAAGCAAGATTTTCACTCTAAGTCATGGATTCCTTTCTAACACGTTTTCAATGATTGATTTATAATGGATTATGATTGAATTGATGATTAATTGTTGATTTATGATGAAATCCCCCCAAGAACCCATGAATTCCCGATATTACTTAATTGTGATTTCATGATGTGGGTTGATTGATTTTGGAAGCATGTGAATAAATTATGTCTATATTGATTGAGTTTATTGAATCATGATATTCTCTATATCTAATGTAGAAATTCTAGATGTTTGGGTTGAATGTGATCTTTGGTCCTTGAAGGGCAAATTATGAGGGTTTGTACATGTTTATGAGAATTGTGTATGAGCTTATGATTCATTTAGAGAGTGAAGATCCTATGACTATGGTGTAATTGTGGTATTGTTGAAAGATTATTCTCCCTATACCCTTACACATGACTATGCATGAAATATCTATGACTATGATAATATTGTTGTGTTGATTGAAAGGCTATTCTCATGAACACACTATGAACATGATGTGAAAGGTTTACTCACACAATAATGATTCTAAAGGTTGAAAGGCTATTCTTACCTATTGAATCTATGAGCTATCATGATACCATGTTGGTTTGAGTGCTAGGACATTCTTTCATGAACATTAACCTAAGTTAAGACTTAACATGAATATTAAAGGGAATTATGCTTAGCACCGAGTGGATTTGAATATGAGATGGAAATCTTTTACGTCAGTCAGTCCGGCTTTCCCAGTGGGTTCCTTTTATGCCAGTTAGTTCGGGTTCCCAAAACAGTTATTTTATGAGATGGAAAACTTTTACCTCAGTTAGTCCAGGTTTCTAGTAGCAATCTCCCTATCCCGTAACTATGTTCCCAAATAGGTCTTTAGCTAGTGGATCCACCTAAGATAACAAAACTAGTTCTACCTTAGGCAAGTGGGACACCTTTTTTTGGTGTGGGGCAGTACACCAGATTCCATGTAGCTCACATGGTCTATGTCGATTAAGGCAATTTCCCTACATAACAAGAATATGAATTATGACATGAACATGAACATGGACTATACTTATGAATTCTCAAGGAGCTCTACATAGTGTGAGTGGGGGTATGGGACTTCATTCATGAATTGCACAAGTAGGCTTTGAAAGGGGTTATTGTGTGGTTTTCTTATGCTATGAAGATATATGAATTTATGCATGTATGATATGGATTGTTGCTAAGAGTGGCTTTCCTTTTTATAAGCTATGAACATGAATGTTTACTTGTCTATGAGTGCTGGCTATAAATGAGGTCAAGGTATGATATGCATGAACATGGTGGCCTAAAAGTGGTACTGAGTATTAGATAGGATTATGGGATCTTATCTATGCATTGCACAAGTATAGCTTAGGGTTGCTTATGAAATGGTTTGACTTATGTATTTACACTAATGTGCATGATGACTCTTAAAGTTGATAAAGTCCATGGTTTCAACTAAAATGTCCCTTTTAGCATGTTTTAAGGATTTTTATGCATGGCTTCCATACTTAGTGCAATTTTGTACTAACCCATATTTTTGACATTTTTCTATAAGTGTAGGTCCCGGTTGTTGTGGGTTCTTCTCTTATTGTCAAAGCTTGGATTGATTCTCTCTACGTTTTTGGTGAGTCCTCATGGTTCGAGGACGAGAGTTGTTCATTTCTAGTTTCTTACTTACATTCTCTTTAGGGACTATGTTGTAAAAGGGTTGTGACCCTTATTGATACTCAATTGTATTAGATAGTTAATGAGACTATGTCTAGACTTCCATTTGATTTTATGAAAAGACTTCGATCGTAAAAAGTTTTAATTCTGCATCATTTCCATTTATCTTATGCCATGATATGCTAAGGGCTTGTATGAGACCCCTTCGGGGTCGAGTACGCTGTGTTACATCTAGGGGGTACCCCTGGATCGTGACAAACTTGATAATCAGAGCACAAGGTTTAGAATGATTCTAGGGTGATGTCTCATAAACCACGTCTAGTAGAGTCTTTGTTCATGAGTGTGAAACGCGTCACATTTATGAATAAGAGGCAATAAGATGTTTAGGAAATTCCACTTCTTTTATTACTCTTTAGTCGTGCCTTAGAGTTTTATATCTATGAAGTACTTTTCCTAACCCTTCTCTTGTGTCGTTAGGATATGAATACAAGAAGGGCGAATGCAAGAAGGATGAAAGATGAGAATGTGAATGAGGGAGTTCCTCCCTAAGACCCTCAAGTTCCTCAAACTCCTATTGATGCAGGGGCTATGAAAAATGTGGAAATAAGGCCGGTTCTCCAAATTTTGACTCAAGCCATGAAAACTCAATCCCAAGCCATGACGGCCCAAGCTAATAGAGAGGTTGTTTCTCCTGCCAATCCAAATGTAAATTCGGCCATTTCAAGGATTAGGGACTTTGCTAGGATGAATCCTCCGGAGTTCCATGGTTCCAAAGGGGGAGAAGATCTTTATGAGTTTGTGGAAGAGGTTTTTAAGATACTTAACATTATAGGAGTAACTTCGGTAGAGAAAGCGGAACTAGCCGCCTACTAATTAAAGAGTTTTGCTCAAGTTTAGTATAAACAATGGAAAGACAATAGGCCGGTAGGAACAAGTCCCATAGAGTGGGAAGTGTTCAAATCCGCATTTCTGGCTAGATACTTTCCCTGAGAATTTAGGAAAGCTAAGGTTGAGGAATTCATCAACCTTCTTCAAGGGAACATGAGTGTGAAAGACTACTCCCTCAAACTCACTCAATTGTCCATGTATTTTCCATCTTTGGTGTCGAATCTGAGAGTTGAAATGAGTGGGTTCTTAACGGGTATGTCCGACTTGATTGAAGAGGAATGTTGTGAGGAAATTCTCCATGATAATATGGATATCTCACGTCTAATAGTGTATGCTCAACAAGTTGAGTAGTCAAGACTTAGGAAGAAAAATAGGGAAGTGAAGAGAGTAAGGACCGATAATGGGAATTCTTCCAAGGGTAAATCCGTGAGTCAAGGGCAACCAAGGTTCAAGTGAAGGTTCTCTAACCAAGGCTCCTCTAGTGATCCAAGGTTCAACAAAGGGAGGGTATCTATGCTTAAGCCTCAAGGAGGCAATAGTGGTGGATCTTCTATGGTGAGGCCTACTTGCTCCAAGTGCGGCAAGAAACATGATGGTAAGTGCCTAGTTTGCACGGATGGTTGCTATAGTTGTGGGAAGAGAGGTCATATGATGTGAGATTGTCCCATGCTTAAGAATCAAGAAAGAGAGGGCAATCAAGTCCCTCCTAGCGGTTCAAATTTCGATGCTCCCAAGAAAAACTGCTTCTATGCTCTTCAATCCCGAGGTGACCAAGAGACCTCTTCGGATGTAGTGACTGGTATGTTACAAGTATTTTCTATTGATGTATATGCATTGTTAGATCCCGGTGCCACCTTTTGTGGCCATGAAGTTTGAAATACTCCCCAAAGTGTTAGTAGAACCTTTTTCGGTTTCTACCCCGGATGGTGACTCGGTGGTGGCAAAAAGATTCTATATGAATTGTCCTATTTCTTTGTCCTATAAAGTTACCTTAGTGGACTTGGTGGAGTTATACATGTTGGATTTTGATGTGATTTTGGGTATGGAATTGTTGTATGCATGTTATGCCTCTATTGATTGTAGTACTCCAGTAGTTAAGTTTCAATTTCCAAATGAGTCTATTTTAGAGTGGAAGGGGGGAAATTCTATCCCTGGAGGTCAATTTGTCTCTTGCCTAAAAGCTAGGAAAATGATCTCCAAAGGGTGTATTTACCATTTTGTTCGGGTTATGAATGTTGAGTCCTAAACCCCTTCTCTAGAGTCGATCCCGGTAGTGAATGAGTTTTCAAATTTTTTTTTTGATGATTTGCTCGATATTCCTCCCGAGCAGGAAATAGAATTTGGCATTGATCTCTTATTGGATATGCAACCTATCTCCATTCCTCCTTATAGAATGACTCTGGCCGAGTTGAAAGAGTTGAAGGAGCAACTAAAGGATTTGTTAGCAAAGTCTTTATTCAACCGAGTATCTCTCTATGGGGTTCTTCGATATCGTTTGTTAGAAAGAAGAATGGGTCTCTTAGAATGTGCATCGACTATCGTCAATTGAACAAAGTGACCATAAAGAATAAATATCCCCTTCTTAGAATTGATGACTTGTTTGATCAACTTCAAGGGGCTAGCCATTTCTCCAACATAGATCTTCTTTTGGGTTACCATCAACTAAGGGTGAGAGGGGTTGACATTCCCAAGATGACCTTTACAACCCGGTATGGTCACTATGAATTTGTGGTTATGTCATTTGGGTTAACAAATCCACATGCGGCATTTATGGACCTAATGAATATAGTATTTAGACACTACCTTGATATGTTTGTGATCGTGTTTATCGATGATATTTTGATCTATTCTGTCACGATCTAGGGGTATCCCTTAGACGTAACATGGCGTACTTGACCCCGAATGGGTCTCATATAAGCCCTTAGAAAATCATAACATAAGATAATAGAAAAGTATGGAAAATTTAAAACTTCTTTTAAACCATACAATCAAAATCATTTTCATAAAGCAAGCAGAAGTCTTTACTATATCTTTGTCTCAAACCATCTAGTTAACTCTTGAATAAAACTCTTGGGATGCAGCCCATACAAAGTCTAAAACATAAAGAAATGACATAAAGGAAATAATGGGTTTGTCCTCGAAGCTATGAGGACTCACCAAATCTTCAACTCTTCTTGCTCCTTAGAAACCTAGCCTCCAAAGAAACTCAATCTCTGAAACCCTACATTTGATTAGAATGTAGGCAAAGTATGCGTTAGTACAAAATGTACCAAGTATGATAGCTAGTACAACATCATAAGAGCATCTCAAAATGGTTAGTCAACATAAGACGTAAACATAAGAGATACTAACATAGTCATAGCCTAATCTCCAACTTAAGCATCATCTAATCATAAGTCAACATAAGACATAGTTAATGAGCATAGGAAATAAGTCATAATCATAATAAGAAAAGTCTTCAACATAAGCATCATATAAACATAATTAGCTCTTAGTCATCTCTACCATAATAAAACCATTCTCAAGTAACCTCAAAAGCATACAAGTGCAAAGCATGAATAACATCCCATAATACCACCCAAGCCAAGTACCCATTTTTGGTCATCTTGATCATAGTCTATATACATGGTCAACTCTTAACTTCTTTACCATAAAGGTACCATACTCCCAAGTGACCTCAAGACACACTTATGCAATGCATGAAAGGCATCCCATACTACCCTTCACACTAAGCATAACCTTGAAGTCATCTTGGTCATATTCACACTCCTTTGGTCTCACTATTGGGTTTCTTCATATAGACAAGGGAACTATCACCTTTGGTAAACTATAGCAAGGAAGACAACTATAGCACAATCCTATCTCAAATGTTTTTTTTTAGTAACCCTAAGTCATACTTGTGCAATGCATGCATAGCACCCGATAATACTATTCATGCTAAGTACCACTTTTAGGTCCTCTTACTAATACTCCTTGGTTGGGAACATAGTCCCTCTCTTTAACCTCAGAACACTATGAGGTACCCTCTTAAGCAGATCTCAGTTTATTGTTAGCTTGAACCCTATAAGATACTACTTTTAGCATGTCTTAGTTCATCGTCAACATGGACCCTATGAGATCCTAACTTAAGCATGTCTAAGTCCATGTATACTCTTGAACACTATGAGGTACTTCATTAAGTAAGTCTTAGTTCAATTATGCTTTAGAACACTATGAGATGCTTCTTTAAGAATGTATAAGTTCATTGGATATGGAGATTGCTTATAGAAACCTTAACTGAACTATGTGATGACTTCCATCTCATGAGACCTAACTTTGGGAAAACCCACACTCTACTACGTAAAAGTTCCCCCTTTAACTTGGATAGTCCTCACATCAACTAGGTGTGGTTCTCCTTTCAACTTGGAATCCGGACCCTTTATTGTATGACACTCCATCTCATTGTCAATATCCACTAGGGGCAAAGCATATACCCCTAGATTCACTATTAAGCCTTGCTTAACATTCATATATCATGGAAGGAGGTCCTTGACAACCAATCCATGTTCAAGTGATTCTATCACTTTATACTTTCAAGCATTCATAAAGTAGATTAGGTGAGTATAGGCCTTTCACCAAAATCCACCTATTAGACTTCTATTCATCACATTGACTCTACTCTCAAAGCCCTAGTTATTCAACATTCATGACTACAAGCCTTACTCTCAAAGCTTAACTTCATTCTATCATCATTCATGTCTAGATTACAAGACATTCAACCACATTCTTCATTACTAGGTGGTTCTAGTCCTAATTCATCATAAAGGTTCAATTTCATCTTTAAAAGTCAAGATCCTTAATTCAATAAAGTCTAATTCAATTCATGATTATATGCTCCTAACTTTGAACAATTACTACTCATGACACGATTTAAGAAGATCACATTTGAACCTTCAATTTCACCTCTAATGGCATAAACCCACAAATATCACATTACTCAATTTAGACTAGGGTTTACAATAGAAATCACATAAATTCATCATAATATCACTAAACAAATATAAATCAATCATAATTAGGTTTTATCCACTAGATTGGAATCATACCCAAACCCTACCCATAATGTAATAAGAACCCTAGCTAGAATTGGGTTTTTGATTTCACAATTGGCAGATTTCTAAGGGGCTCTATGGGTGGAAGAACCCATATATGAATAAGCTAAACATACCTTTAATCAAATCCCTAACACAAGATTTCAACAATGGAGGTTGTTCTTGGTCCAAGCTTCAAGCTCCATCTTTTTCTTCTTCTTGGGTTTTCTAGAGAGAGAATTATTTGAGAGGAGAGTGTTTCGGAGTTTTGATTCTTAGTGACTTAGTTGGGGTGGTTAATGACTTAAAATAATATATCTAGGTGTATATAGTCCATATAAAACGATCCCCAATTAATACTAACTAAAATTGAATTTACTAATTTAACCCTCATTTGGTGTCAGGCACCACGACTGGACTCACGAGTCGTGGTCAAGACCACGATCCATGGTCCTATCCGTGGTTCCTTAGGCATTGTCTTGTACTTGAGGTCTTGGCCTCAAAAGTCTAAGGGGAGACCACGAGACCTCCCATGATCCGTGGTCAAGACCATGAGTCGTGGTGATGGTCGTGGACCCTAGGCAGTAGCTAGGCCTAAGGTCTTGGCCTCCCATAATTCTAAGGGGACTTTTGATACGCTCATATTACACCTCCTAAAACAATTATAAGCGATCGTTATCAAGTAAAGAACCCAACTTGTAGGTTAGGGTTGATCCCACGAGGAATATGGTTTAGACTTAACTTTAACTTACAATTATATTTGTTTAGTCAACGTATTTCCGAGACAAGTAAGTAAAGGGGGGGGGGGGGGTTGTGTAAAAAATAACTGATTGTTGTTTAGAGAGCAAGTGATCAAGATTCGAACTTTAGTTGTTATCAATGAGAGAAAGAAACTAGGGTGTAAGTGTTCCCCATAAGCTTATAACGCAGTAATCCTAGTAATACTAATCCTTTCCTAGTGTATTACATGCAAAGTGGCAAGTTATGTATCTCTAAGTCCTTGGTCTGGCAAATAAAGAATTTCACCCCGCACCTTGATCCGGCTACGTGTGTATAATTTACTAACCCTAACCTTTACCTCATAGTAGACATCACATCAATGTATGGCTTAGTTTTCACCCTCGCACCAATTAACATTAGACTATTAGATAGTATCACACTAAATCTATGTTGATAATTGTTTTCTTATTACTACCTCCTTGGTCCGGCAAGTAGCAACAAGGCGAGTTCTAACATTTGAAACCGTTAAAAAGACTTCTAAACGAAAGAATTATCAATGCATGCAATAACACTATTCAAGAATTACTTAGTTACTATTCATACTTTGTTAATCGCTCATGGTTCCCACAACCCTAGTTGTGGATTTAGTTACCTATGCTAGAAAGAACATAATTCATAGTTGTATAAGAAGAATTCATGAACTTACTATTAGAGTAGAAGAAATCCAAAAACCCAACTTGAATTGCAAAGTAAAAATCTTCAAAATGAACTTAGGAAATCAAGAATCGCTCAAGTTGCAAAATTAATCTCCCAAGCCAAAAACTAGAACTAGAATAATAGTGTCTAACCTCCAAAAATGAGGTTTACATGCCCTATATATAGAAAAACATGTCTGAACTAAAAAGGAAACGAAATAAGGAAATAAATTTTCTGGACGCGATTTCGATTTACGACACTGACCTGCGGTCCGTAGGTCCCTTCCATGGTTTGGGACTTAGGCAATTTTTCAAAACTCAAAATCTCCAACTTTCAGTAACAATTGACGGATCAGCGGGATGGACCGTGGTTTGATCCACGATCCGTGGATCCCCCTCCATAGCTCCATACTTAAACTTTCAAAATCAGGTACTGGAACCCCCTTCTCTGAATCATTTGACGAAACTGCAGGATGGCTCGTAGGTCGACCTATGGTCCGTCGTTTGTATCCGTGGTTCCACACTTGGTCAAGAATTCCCTAATTTTCCTTCAAGCCTTGACTGTCCATCTACGCCTACCACCTACGGTACGTAGGTCACATCGTAGATGCCCTTTTTTGCACAGTTTTTCAGCTGTGTCTCTCCACTTTCATGTCCGGACTTATTTCCTGCAAACATGATAAAAACACCTTAATACCAATACAAAATGGCCCTAGACAAACACAACTCTTAAGTGAATTGTATTAAGAATACCGAAAAATTCACGGTATATCAACACCCTCAACTTAAATTCGTTATTTGTCCTCAAGTGACACACTAAGACTCTAAACGACACTTGTATAGAAGCAAACATTCAGCACCAGCAATCACATGACTTTCTATCCCGACTCCATTTTCGAGTGTAAATCTTTTCTCTTAGACTCAACAAGCTAACTCATGCAGATTAAGATATGACAAAAATCGACCAATAGACACATAACATACACTGTTTCATTATCACCAAGGTACCAACTCTCCGACAATGTAACTAGTGCCCTTACTTCAAACGAAATGCCTTTTTAACACAATGAATATGAGTTTGATTGCAAGTATTCATTCAACACTCACGCTTAGAAGTAACTTCAAGTACAGTTAGTTCTCAATGCCATAGGCTTGCCCTTATTTTCACTGCTTAGACTCTCCAAACTAGTTGCTAGGATCACTATAGGACTTTCTTAGCTTGTAACGTAGGTTCAGGGTCAGGTGTGGTACATTTGGGTACTTTTTAGTGACTTTCTGCCCTCCTTGACATTACATTAGGATTTTTACCTCTTTTGCCCTATTTTTGACATCCTACCTTTTTACCTTCTTTCCCTCGACTCTTTTCACCATAGATGTGACTTTTGACTTTGTAGCTCTTTATTTTTCACTTTCTTCGTTTTCTTGCATTTTTTTCTTTATTTTTCAACACTTTTATTTATCATCTTTTGCTTCTTTGGCACAAAGTCACATCCTCTTCCATCTTTTCTTTTTCTGTTTTCAACACCAAACTCTTTTCATACCCATTTTTCTTTCAGTTTCCTCTTTCATAGCCACCCTCAACTTATGGATTTTCCATTAGTTGAGGTGCACAATATCCGATGTCAGACCAGGGCCAAGATTGAGGTAACTTTTGCATTAGCCACCCTTAACTTAGGCTTTTGGCCTAAGTCAAGATGCACATGTCCAAGGAGGGACCGGGGTAAAAACACTAGATTAAGGGAAGATGAGTTACATGTTTAGAAAGAAATGGTCTATTTCAAACTCAAATCATTTGGATCAACGAGAACATTTATTTCATTTGGTTGGATTCTTTTAGGCAATTAGTGGACTTATTAGAACAAGGGCCTATGATCCCTTCCTAGCCTCTAGCGTAGGTTATCTTAGCAAGACTAGCCGGGCAAGTTCTAGATTGGCACAAACTTGTCTGAACAATTCAACTCATCTCACTCACTCTTGGCACATTATTAAATTATCAGATTATCAGTTACCCAATTCAAGTTTAGCTAAAGTCATGAGGTCAAGTTGGTTCATTTATCATGTCATATTAAGAGCCAACACATTCAACTCATTCTAGCCTACATATTTTAGCACATATCACAATTTTTGGACGGGTATCATTTTTCATTTTTGACTATGCCATCATGTTTCATTCTTTCTCATGCTTCTACATATACAATCCTAACATATGCCGGTTCAACATAAATTTAAAACAGTCTCTTGGGGGAAATGAACATAGTCAAGAAAACCCCAAGAGAGGATTATAAGTTGGGTTACTCAGACTTCACCCTATCACTCACAATCCGTTTACCACGCCCCCAACAAAATAGAGTGCAATTGTCCCCAATGCATAAAAAGTAAAGAATAAAGGATCAGGTGAAGCAAACATGTGGCGTATAGCATCAAAGACCTATCAACAAGCGGGTGGGTCCGATTTCCCAGAGCCCACTGAATCAACACTTGGGTCACCCTCAGTAGTGCCCACATCAACTATCACAGCACTATCAGTAGTGCTATCATCCATTCATACAACACCATCAGTTGTACTCACATCATCTCTCACAACAACTATAGCCTTAGTGGTGGGCATAGAACTCAAGGCTCCAACATCACCCTCACGAACCCTCTGCTGGCACAATTCCTCATCAACAATGGAGGCTCTCCTAGCCTGCTTGGTCTGCTGGCGCTCCCGCTTCTTTGCACGTGCATCATCAGTAGCGTCAGAAGTGCGACTAGACTGGGGCCTCTTCTCTCGAGCATGGGTGGACTAGGGTTGTGGTAAGTCCTCTCCGAATAAGCCATCTAGCACCACATCATCAGCTGGTATAGTAAGAGTGGACTTTGGTTCATCTATAAGTGGAGCAAGGATTTTATCAAGATCGGCCCGGAGACTATCCAACTCCTTCCGGAGGGAAGAGACATCAGTGGTGGGGGCTGGTCACTCGAGGACTCTCAACTCAAAGGTGTCAAGGTGCTTAATAATGGCCTGGACCTTCAGGTCCATCATGTGCTCCATCTTCCGCTCTATCCTGACCTCAAACTCTGAGATAGACTGCTGCATCCAAGGCTTCACATGATGAAACAGTGTCACCATCTGTGCCTCTAATTTTTGAACATGAGCAAGGGGCACAACCGCGGATCCTGATGAAGGGGTGGCTCTGGATGAGCTAGGAGCCCGACTAGCGGCCTGAGATGGGGAGGTCGGGGCATCACCAGTAGTGGCTAGAGGGGTAGGGTCTACACCCTGCATTTTCTCCACATTAGCAACTAAGTCGTCTCCCAATGGAGGTACATCGACCTACGAATCTCTGCGTGCTGCCGCCCTATTCGCCTAATCCTGAATCAGACCTATATCCAGGGTCTTAGTCACCTGGATCAACTTATCACAATGCCAGATCAGTACTCCAGAATCCCTGCATAACTGAAAGATGAGGCAAGGAAAAGGGTAAGTGGTGGAGGTTTTGAAGGACCTCTCGTGAATCTCCGCATTCAGCATGTGGGGGAAGTCTATCTCAAACCCAACTACCAAAGCAACAACTATCACAATTGTTATGTCATAATTTTACTAACCTTTAGAAAAATCACTTTTTGAAACGTTCTAAGTTTAAAACAATTTGAGAAAAATACTTAGAAAAGAGTCGCCACTTAATTTTTTTTAAGAAATTAAGAAATCTTTATTTAAAAAGACTCTAACAGATTAAGTCTTTATAAATTTAGAAAAAATGGGTAAGAGGTTCTTATTTATGCCTCAAGAAGGTTTTTAAGGCATTTGAAGCGCCCGCTAACACGCGGTTATCCTATGACTTGGTTAAAATAATTTTGACTATTTTTAGGAATATGATTTAACATAAAAATATATAATAATTTACAATATTCGATTAACTTTGAGAAAATAATTAAACAAAGAGCAATTTTTATTTTTTAAAAAAATGGGATCTTAATTGAAACATTTGAATTAGAGACAAGTAATTAGAATTTTAACAAAACTAGATTAGTTGATTTTTATTTGAATCATTTTTTGGTTAATAAAAATATGAAAACTATTTTAAACTAATAAAAGAAGTTTTGACTAAAGATTATAAATTAAAATACAAGAGTTGATAAAATGAGATTTGTTAAAAACAAAACAACACAGAGAAATAGTTCGTCTGTTGGGAAAATCAACTAAGTTTATTAACAATTATAAGGTTTGAATTAAACAACAACAATAAATAATCACAATTAAATAATTAAAGAATAAGGGAAAAGTTGAATTTGGGCCTCCTTTTGGGCCAATTTCGGTGGCATTTTTTAGGTTTTAATCCAAAACCCATTTTTTTATACACTTTCTGTATATCGGATGTATACAACCCATTCTTTTTCTTTCTGAGACATGTACATCAACTCCAAAGACTTGTTCTTCGAATTCTCAAGGTTGGCTGACTCGATAAAAGAATTTTGGGCCTATATGGCCCTCTCAAAATGTGAATGGAGGAAAGAGTCCATGAGGACTCGGAGGCAAGTTTCATGCAAACAAAGGGTAACAAGGAATTAGGATTGTTAAAATCAATAGTTAAATAAGTCAGCCATGAACTATAAATTAATGTAAAAATAAGATGGAAGGCAGAATGGCATCACGGAAAAATAAGAAGAAATTTTGACGACCAAACTTAAATAATAGGTTCAATTTTGATGAGCTCATCTTAAAGTTGAGGCAAACAAAATTATAAACTAAAACAAAATTATAAACTAACTCACTGCCAACAAAACCTTAATACCAAAATTTAAAGAGTCAAAGTAGTATTAAGAGAGACACCCAATCTGCTAAACAGGACAATAATATGCTATTATTTCAAAATTACTTTTTTCATTAAACAAATGGCAAACTTAATAAACCCACATTGTAAAGGATTTTGGTTAATGAAAAGAAGGCTATTTCAATTAATGGTTAATAAGAACCATGATTTAAAAGGAGATGGCAACAAGGGTATTAATAGAACACGTACCCAAACATTCATTTTTATAAAGCAATCAAGTTAAAACAACCCAAGAGAATTGGTATAAATATGCAAAGGATCATGAATCAAGAAAATAAAACTAATGGAGCATTAATGGAACTCACACTTTAAAAGGAACCTCAATTGCACATGGTAGGCATTTTCGACTAGATTTTAAACAAAATGGAGACATAAACTCGAGTCAAACAAGGTATGCTAGGCAGCGAAATAATCACCCTAAGCAATATGAAGAATGGAAGAAAGGACAACTAAATACGAATTGAGTTGAAGCTAACTTAGATACCGACAATAAAATTTCATTTTTAGCATGTTTAAGGGTGGAGATGATAAAGGTATATACGTGAAAAACTAATCAGCATAGCATAACAATTTAACAAGGAGAGCTTAACGCAAAAAAAAGGTTCCAACAGCTCGAAAATGACCAGTTTATTAATTCAAGTTAGCTCGAATTATCCGATAACGAAGGATATGTGACCAACATTATTAAATAAGAGATTTAAAGGTGCAGCAGCCAACAGGTGAATTATAATCTTAACTACATAGAAACTAAAGACGGGAAAGGGACTGATAAACCAACCGAAACAAATTCTAAAGCAGCTGACTCACTAAGAATTCAACAAACTATATATTATCTAAACAAGGAAACCAACTGCTTACTATTTTAAACATCTTAACTAAACTTGTTCATTTTAAGGCTATATTTTAAACATCTTAACTAAACTTGTTCATTTTAAGGCTACATTAATCGATAGTACTATAGAAAACAGTAAATAAACTCCAAAATAAAGCCTAGCAAAAACCAAGGCAGCAAACTAGCTAAGGCATGTGAAAAAACTAAGTTTTCGAGTATGCCATGTAGAGAAAACAAAGTTCAAATTTAAGATAGCAACATGGTTCCTTAAAAATCAAAGCAATTTGTATTGAACAAGAAAGCAACTGGAAAGAAATTATGACAGAAATAACTTGAGGATATCTAAAACGGCAAGTTTAAAACAAGACAAAGTTAAACAAATATAAATTGAATTTGAAAACATGATAGCATCTGGGATATGACAATCTATACTGGACGAAGTCGGTTAATCAAGGCTTAGACTAGTGTTGAATTTTAAACAAATGACTTCAAGACAAACTACAATCTAACACTCGTTCTAAGCTAGAACCAAATCAGATTTTTGGTTAATCAAAGGAAAATCCAGAAAATAGAACGCCGGGTTGCATTAAAAATCAGATTTTAACAAAGATTCTATAAAAACGAGCTCAAATTATGCTAGAATAGAGGATCTAACAAAATAGAATTAGTCATTATCTAGCTGTGAAATCCTGTAAACCATGAGGACACCCAACCAAATTTCATACAAGCTAGAACACTTCAAATAATCCCAAACTTTAAAATTATACCAAAAGAAAACAACATCTCCTTTTTTTTAATTAATCAATGTAAACGAAACAGGACTTTTAACCGGAATAAAGAGGCGCCAAATTAAAGAATCTAATACACATTTTTCTCAATTTAAAATTCAAAATGGCATACCTAGTAGCTATTTCAACACATCATGCTCATTTGTATTAACTCGACAACATTCGTGATGAACTAAAATAGATAGAATAAAGAAAAATCCTAGTAGACTAAATGGATAGTGAAGGAAGAAGACTACTAGAATAAAACTACATCTACTCTATATGCAGAATATACAACATATTAAACTAAAAAATTTGGAAGAAATATTACATTTTCCGAAGCAGCAAGCAGGACGATAACGAGCTTTGAGAGCGGCGATTCTTTTACCACGCAATTCGAATACGAATAGCAAACCAAGAATCCCCAGGATAGAGAATCGTTCTAAAGTTTCTTGAGTGTAAAATGAGTATTGTCAAAGAACCAAGCTCTAAAACATATCCCCTCATAACTAAGAGTAGGGGGTTATTTATAGGGAAAATTGGGGTGATTAGGGGGGGGGGAATCCGTCGGAAAAAATTCACACAAAATTTGAATTTCTTTCTTCCTTTCCAAGGGGAACAGTGAAAGGGATTTGAAAAATCCTGAAAATGGGGAAAGGGAACAACGATTTGATCGATTAGGTTGCTAGGGTTATGGGTTTGTGGAGTAGTTGGATGAGGGAATTGGTTTCTCGCGATTTTCTGTTGTTGTCCGTGATTTCCGATGCGATGAAGAAAAAATGGGGTCGTTGTTCGCAGCCTTCTGCATGTTGTTCTCATATGATGAAGAAGAAGCAGAGTGGGGTCGGTTGGGTTTGGCTGGGAATTGTTTGGCGTTTGCTGGAATGGGTTCTTTTTTTGTTTCGGAATTTGATGTAGTGTAAATAAGAATTGGGCCTGGGAACTGGTTGCTGGAAATTTGAGGCAATATGGGCTGCTGAAAATTTAGAAGTAGGGCCCAAATTGGTTTCTTGCAAAGGGTTGAAATAAATCGATTAGGAGTAATAGCCCAAATAAATTTCAATGGTAACCAAATCGAATTCAATCGATGAATTTGGTCAAAACTTAAACAAGACGAATTAATACAAATTAATTAATGAGCTTCTTACTCTTAAGTAAATAAAATAATTAACTTAATTATAAATTAACCGATTTGATTAACTCAAAATTATAACTATAATTTACAGTAAACTAAATTTAAAATATTTGACTAAAATGCAAAATATTTTTGAGACGATTTTGGAATATTCATAAACTGTACCTAATTAAATAAAAACATATTTATTATTAAAAATTAAAAAGCGACTAAAATTACTTTAAATACTTGAAAAAATATTTTGAACTTTATAAAACTAATTATTTCAAATCGTTTGGAATTTAAGAAGCTCGATGATTAATTTATATTGTGGAGATTCAAAATTGGGTGTCAACAATTGTCCCTCATTTGACTTGGATTGATGAAAGAAATTCGAGGCAAATGAAATTGACGAATCCAATTTTGATCGACCGCATCTTCATCTAGAAAAGAGATTTTGGTACAAACTTTAGGAATTATGGCCGACCCCGGGAATGGGACTTCTACTTATCTCAGGCTACATGAAAATTCAGGTCACTTGTAGTTCAATACGCTTTATTTGACACACAATTTATGAAATAATTCAAAAGTTGTCTAGATATCGAATTATGAAGAGACCGAAAAGCTCGTGAATAAGATTTGAGAGAGAATGTCAGAATACAGCCGAGTTTTCAATATTGAGCCCGCTTACATATCCTTATACCTTAGGAATCAGGCTGTTTGTAGTTCGACTCGATCGATTAAAAAGGAAATCTATTATGCTAGATAACCTTCGTTTCTGGAAGAGTGACAAGTAAGTCGAGTATGAAAAAGAGGCTTGCAACCTCTTAGTCATGAATGTGGCATGCTTCACACCCATAATTAATAACTTACACTAACATAATTTCCAAAACTCTTGGTGCATTGTCACTCAGATTGGAAAGCGGCCTCCGGTGAGAGTGGGAACTTTTTCGGATGCGAAATTGAAACTAATAAACCCAAGGAAATGCCCACATGCCTTTTGATAGGGGTGTGGTTTGATTGTGGTGGAAGTCGCTCCTCAAGCTTGCGTCCTAAGAGTTTGATACTCCTCTTTGGGATATGTCCCGGTTCGCTGCTAAGAAAAAGTTCCACGTTGTGCTACATCCTTTTCGATGTTGTCCGCACCTGTGATTTGATTTGAGTATTCATCCTCTCGGATGCTCTCGATAAAGACTGAGATAAAACTCATTAGTGTAAAATATAATCCAAATGGAAAGATAGTGTCATTTACCATGTTGGCACTTAATTGTTCCCCTTGAATATTTGACATCAAATAAAGCTTGTATCTCATATTTGAGACATGACTCTTCGTTGTACTCTTCTTTTAATATCGAAGTAGTAAAATAGACTAATGTAATATGTTGATGGTTTTCTTGATGGTTTGAATATGATGACCTTCTCAGCAGTTGGATATGCAATGGACCTCTCAACGGTTTGAATATACAATGGCCCTCTTGGCGATTTGAATATGATGGCCTTCTCGACAGTTTGAATATGCAATGGTCTTCTTGGCAGTTTGAATATGTAATGTCCCTCTTGGCGGTTTGAATATGCAATGGCATTCTTGGCGATTTGAATATGATGGCCTTCTCGGCAATTTGAATATGCAATGGCCCTCTTGGCGGTTTGAATATGTAATGGCCCTCTTGGCAATTTTAAATATGAATGTCCCTCTCGGTAGTTTAAATATGTAATGGCCCTCTTGGAGGTTTGAATATGTAATGGCCCTCTTGGTGATTTGAATATGATGGCCTTCTCGACAGTTCGAATATGAATGGCCCTCTCAGCGGTTTGAACATGATGGCCCTCTTGGCAATTTGAATATGAATGGCCCTCTTGGAGGTTTGAATATGATGGCCCTCTTGGCAGTTTGAATATGCAATGGTCCTCTTGGCGATTGGATATAAATTTGACTATGAATGTCGTCTTTCATCAATATTTGATATAATGATAGGTACTTTTTGATCATAACATCATTTTCATCGGTATCTCGCAACCTTAATCGGTAGATACTATTCTTTAATCTGTGAAATACCTCTTTAATCAAATGAAGATGTTACACTGACTAATTGATATTTGCTGGATATGTTCTCCTGAACTAGTTGGTTGATAAATATAGTTCCTTTGATGATCTTATTATACCCTGCATCCACAAAAACATGTTAGTTTTGGAACATTGATCTGTGTTGAAGTCGCCTTGCTCCTGGTCTTTTTATCTCTTGAACTTTGTCTGGTAGATCCAATGAACCGCAGTAGACAGAACACAAGATCATATTTAAATTAAAACACTTGCTAGGTGAGAAGTTTTTGAAAAATGGTTTGAAAAGTTCTCTGCCACTTAATTGTCACGACATGCTCGACACGAACGAAACATTCTTTGTCTCAGATTTTGGCATGAGAGGTAACTTGCTGACAACTTAAAACCTTTTAAGGACATGTCAATTTGAGGCAGTTGAAGTTGACTTCGAAGGTCTGGGTATCCTTGATGGAATTTTTGAGGTCCTTCTCAAAAAATTTGTCCCAGTTAGTTGCTTCAAAAACAAATCTGATAGTGATCACAGAAGTCATGATATCTTGCAAAAATGTTGAGATTTTCTCAAGATTATTCCCAGTTGCACATTTTGATATGATATTTGACCCTTGTTTGTAGGAAATAACTCTTCTTGTAGAATTTTTGAGATACTCTCAAAAATTCTGTCCCAGTTGCAACTTCTAATATATCTTAAGTCTTGACTTGTTGGAGAGATCCTCTTCTTGAGAATTTTTGAGCCACCTCTTGAGAATTTTTGAGTGGGACTCAAAAATTCTATCCTGGTTTCTATTATAAAGGAAAATAGAAATCTTATGGGAGATATGATCGAGCCCTTGTGGCGCCTACGTATCCCGTTGAGGCAAGAATAAAGTCAAACGTAGTTCCCCCCTTGAGGATTGACAGAATAGAAAATTTTGATAAGGAAACGTTGAAAATGGATGAAGGGGTGACTAAGGCCGACATAGACCGCCTACGTATCTTATTCTTGAGAATTCAGGTCAGACGTAGTTCGTTACAAGGGGAATGTTCAAGGCATAAAGGCAATGATGATTACAAACAAACTGCAATTACAAGGAAATGAAGGAAGGAAGTATCATCCTTCAAATGTAGTATCTCTTAACGGCATCTGAATTGATAGCTTTGCGCCACACCCGACCGTCCATCTTTGCTAGAACCAAAGCTCCTCTTGATTGTACTTTGTGGACAACAAACGGTCCCTGCCAGTTAGGTGCAAATTTCCGTTTGTGTTCGTCTTGATGAGGGAAAATGCGTTTCAACACCAATTGGCCTACCTCAAATGTTCGAACTCTTACTTTCTTGTTGAAAGCACGAGTCATTCTTTGTTGATACAACTGGCCATGACAAACATTACTCATTCTTTTCTCATCAATCAATGTTAACTGCTCATATCGATCACGAACCCACTCGACATCACTCAATCCAGCTTCCTGAATAATCCTTAAAGATGGTATCTCAACTTCAGCTGGTATCACTGCTTCTGTTCCGTATACCAATAGATAAGGAATTGCTCCAGTTGAGGTTCGAATTGTGGTGCGATAACCTAGCAAAGTATAAGGCAAATTTTCATGCCAACATTTGTAGTTGTCAATCATCTTTCTCAGTATCCTCTTGATGTTCTTATTAGCAGCTTCCACAACTCCATTCATTTGAGGACGATATGCAGTTAAATTGCGGTGGATAATTTTGAATTTTTCACATATCTCTTTCATCAGATGACTATTCAGGTTTACTCCATTGTCTGTGATGATAGACTCTAGAACTCCAAAACGACATATCAAATTGTTGTGAACAAAATCGGTCATAACTTTCTTCATCACAGCTTTGTAGGAAGCAGCTTCCACCCACTTTGTGAAATAATCAATGGCGACCAAAATGAACCTATGCCCATTTGAGGCAGCAGGCTCAATCGGTCCAATAATATCCATGCCCCAAGCTGCAAATGGCCAAGGGGAACTCATCGCATTGAGCTCGTGGGGAGGTACTTTGATCAGATCTCCATGTACTTGGCATTTATGACATTTTTGGACAAATCGACCACAATCATTTTCCATAGTCATACAAAAGTATCCCCCCCTTAAGATTTTCTGTGCTAACATAAACCCATTCATGTGTGTCCTACACACTCCAGCATGCACTTCTTCAAGCAATCTAGTGGCTTCTACAGCATACACACATCTTATTAAACCTAGATAGGAGTCCTCCTATAAAGGAGCTCTCCATTCAAAAAAAAGTTGTTTGCCATTCTTCAGATTGTTTTCTTCTGAACACTTGTCGCTTTTTTCGGGTACTCACCAACTTTTAAGTACCTTTTCACGTCGATATACCATGGATTCATCTGATTCCTCTTCCACATGTGAACAATGTGTCGGTTGTTCTTTTAAACCTATCTCAAGAGGATCAATGTAATTCTTTTTCGGGTGTTGTATCATGGACGATATGGTTGCGAGGGCATCAACAAGCTCGGTCTGTATTCTTGGCTTGTGTCTGAACTCGGTCTTCCTAAATCTTTTGCATAACCTCCGTACCAGTTGTACATAAGGTAAGATTTTAGGATTCTTCACGGCCTAATTTCCTTGAACTTGATGAATCACCAATTATCAGTAATTCTTGAACATTCATGTCAAGAACCATTCTAATTCCAAGAATACATGCTTCGTACTCAGCCATGTTATTAGTGCATCGGAATCTAAGCTTTGTTGTTGCTGGATAATGTTGCCCCGATTCAGATATCAACACTACTCCAATTCCTGATCCTAGATATGATTCTGATATGTCTTCCTTTACAAAAAATACTTCTTCATCAGGGAAATATGTTCTAAGAGGTTCATATCCTTCATCTACTGGGTTTTCAACAAGGTGATCTGCCAAGGCTTACCCCTTGATTGCTTTATGAGTCATGTACACAATGTAGAACTCACTCAACAACATTTGCCACTTTGCTAGCTTTCTTGTGGGCATTGCTTTCTGAAATATTTACTTGAGCGGGTCCATCCTCGAAATGAGATGTGTTGTATAAGCCAACAGATAATGTCTCAATTTCTGAGCAACCCAAGTCAAAGCACAACAAGTTCTCTCTAAAAGGGTGTAACGAGCCTCATAGGATGTGAACTTTTTGCTCAAATAATATATAGCTCTCTCCTTTCTTCAGGTCTCATCATGTTGTCCCAACACACAACCAAATTAATTATCTGAGATGGATAAATATAATAGTAACGGACTGCCTACACGTGGTGGCACCAACACTGGTGGATTCGAAAGGTAATTCTTGATGGTGTCAAAAGCCTTCTGACATTCTTCGGTCCATTTCGTTAGCACATATTTTCGTAGTAACTTGAATATGGGCTCACATATCACCGTTGATTGAGCTATGAATCGACTGATGTAAGTCAGTCTCCCTAGAAAACTCATTACTTCCTTGTTGGTCTTTAGAGGAGTAAGTCTTGAATTGCCTTGATCTTGGAAGGATCAAGCTCGATACCTCTTCTGCTAACTATGAATCCGAGTAACTTCCCTGTAGGTACTCCAAATTCACATTTGGTTGGGTTCAACTTCAAATCATACCTACGTAACCTGTTAAAGAACTTTTCCAAGTGTGTCAGATGATCCAAACTCTCGCGGGATTTTATCATGACATCGTCCACATACACCTCAATTTCTTTATGGATCATATCATGAAAAATGGTGGTCATAGCTCTCATGTAAGTGGCTCCAGCATTCTTGAGGCCGAACGACATCACTTGATAATTGTAGACTCCCCAAGGTGCGATGAATGATGTTTTTTCTGCATCTTCTTCATCCATTAGAATCTGGTGGTATCCCGCAAAGTAATCCACAAAAGATTGCAGCTCATGCTTACCACAATTATTGATTAGTATGTGGATATTCGGCCAGGGGAAATTATCTTTTGGACTAGTTTTGTTGAGATCCCGATAATCCACGTATTTCCTGATTTTTCCATCTTTCTTCCCCACTGGAACAATGTTAGCCAGCCAAGTGGGATACTTGGTCACTTCAACGACTTTTGATTCAATTTGCTTCATGACCTCTTCTTTTATCCTTAAACTTAGATCGAGCTTGAACTTTCTGGTTTTTTGCTTTACCGGACAATACTCTGAATTGATAGGCAGCTTATGGGAAACAATATCGGTGGTTAACCCTGGCATATCATCATAAGACCAGGCAAACACATCAATGTATTATCTGAGTAGTTTGACCAATTCTTTTCTTTCTGTCGATGTTAAATGGACACTGACTCGAGTTTCTCTAACCGACTCGTCATCTCCTAAGTTTACTCTCTTTGTCTCATCCAGGTTGGGCTTATCATCATTTTCAAGTTGTCTCAAGTCCTCGGTGAGATGTTCAGGCATCATGGTTTCCTCATCATATTCTTCACATTCATCTTCATTGGCCTTACTTGGTTCGCTGTGTTTGTGACATGTCATGACATTGGCAGGTTTAGATTCATTTTTACTTAAAAGAACAATAAATCAACCATGTTAGATAGAAAGATTTTAAATGTATATATTGGAAAATAATTCACAAAGACAAGATAATCAATTTAAAATAAACGAGGCTTTCATTGGAATTATAAAAAGGCGTACAAACTTTGGTCATGAGTCATTTCCTTTTTAACATTATGATGAAAAAATAAAGTGACATAAATGGTGGTTTCGGGCCTCGTCCGAAAAACACCGATTTTCAAAAATAAAACTTCAAATCTTGTCTTTGTCTACCAAGCCATTCGATGGATCATAAATGGAGTGTCCATCCAATTTTGTAGCATCTCTCCAGGTTCGACATCTCGGATATTGGGTGTTGTGGTGCATTCTGCCGAGATCACAACACAATCTTCTTCATCAAACAATCTTCCCATCCTTTCCACTAGACCATCAATGTCAAGCTGTAAAGCTTTAGCAACAAATAACTGGTACAATTCTGGAATCGGCTTAGGTATATCACAGTTATGCTTCTTCCACGTATCTGCTTTAAACAATTCTTCCTCTATTGGGGTATAGCCGATGCCGAAGTGGAAATTTTGAAGTGGGATAGAAAGAGGTTCGAATATGCCATCCAAATTCTTACCTAACCCACGCCCAGGTTCAAAACTGCTTCTTAGCATAGTCATGGCAAGCATTTTATATATTGACGGCATTGGTGCTTGTGGTGTCGTATCTTCAAAGGTAGCATTCATTATCTCCACCATGTAAAAGTCAGTACCCTAAGAAGACTCTTCAATAACTAGAATGGAGAAGCCAGGGTAACTATGATTACTCCCTTCACCATGGATGACGATTTCATTATCTTCCCAGATAAACTTTAAAATTTGATGTAATGTAGATGGGACTGCTCCAACAACATGGATCCATGGTCTTCCTAGCAATAAGTTGTAGCTTGTAGATATACCCATCACCTAGAAGTCAGTGACAAATTCTGCAGGCCCCATTTGGATACACAAGTCTACTTCCTCCATGGTCTCTCTTTGCAAACCATCAAACGCCCTTACATTCATGCGACTTTGACGGATTTTCCCTACATCATAATTTAGCTGAGTAAGGGTTGATAATGGGCAGATATTGAGTCTTGAGCCATTATTAATAAATACTCGCGCTACAAACTTGTCCCTACATTTGACGGTCATATACAAGGCACGATTGTGCATCACGCCTTCGATTGGTAACTCCTCTTCTCGAAAAGAGATTTGGTGACTCCCAATGACAAGACTAACCATAGTGGCCAGAATCTCACCACTTGTTCCCGTCGGTATATACGCTTCGTCAAGTACCTTCAATAGTGTTTTTTTATGGTACTCAGAACTCATTAATAGAGCCCAAACAGAAATTTGGGTGGGAGTCTTCTCCAAATGCTTGATAATGGAATACTCCTTAGGTTGCATTCTTCTCCAAAACTCCTCAGCCTCACCCTTTGTGATCGGCCTTTTTTAGTT
This sequence comes from Solanum verrucosum, assembly GCF_900185275.1. Lineage (NCBI taxonomy): Eukaryota > Viridiplantae > Streptophyta > Magnoliopsida > Solanales > Solanaceae > Solanum > Solanum verrucosum. The sequence goes on from NW_026020157.1 coordinate 3,526,844, forward strand.
CTCCTTTCTTCGTGTTTCCTGAGCTAGCTCTTTCGAAACATAACATTTTCCAGAATGTGTCATCTCATGTGTTGTACCTACCTGGACAACAAACTTTTCTTTAGGCTGATCATTGTTTTTTTCTTTTGCCAAAGCGAATGCCTGATGAGGTGCAGTTATTACAACAAACTCTGGACGGGCCTTTATGGTCAATGAGGCCACCGTTGGTATGAGTGAGTTGACATTTTCTTCATTGGTAGTCACATTAGCGAGCAAATCTTCATCTATTTCAATCATGTTTATGGTCGCTCCTCCATGATTCAGCAATGGGTTATGGTTGACATTGGGGGCGGGAGCCTGGAGAGTGATAATTTTGTTATCAATCAAATCTTGAATCTTATGTTTCAGATTGAGACATCCTTCTATATCACGTCCTGCCCCTCTAGAATAGTAGGCACATCGTTGATCCGCTCGAAAGAACTTTGTTGTGGGATTAATTGTCCTTGCGTCTACTGGTTGGATCAATCCTACCGCTCTTAGACGCTCAAAGAGTTGGGTACGTGTTTCTGCCAAAGGAGTGAAAACTCTGGGAGGCTTTCTTTCGAGGTTAGGGCAATGCAGGTTGTTCGCATTTGGGTTGTTTTGTCCGGGATTTTGGTAGATTGGTGCATTAGCTTGGTGATTTGGTAGTGTATTTTGGTAGGTTGGTGGTTGATTTTGGTAGATAGGCGGTGGTACTTGGTAGTTTTGTTGTGCATAGTAGATTGGGATTGGAGCTTGTGGAGATGGTTGGTAATTATTTGCGGTGGGGAATCTGTTGGAGTTTCCGAACCCAAAATACCTTTGTGGTCTTGGCCTCGGGATAAAAGATACAGCAGACACGTCTTCTTTCTTTTTCCTACCGAATCATGTGGCCATAGACGTCGAGGCTTTGTTGGCGGTTTGCAAAGCAGTGAGACTTGTAACCTTTCCAGACTTGAGGCCATCCTATATGGCTTCTCCCATTCTGATCAGCTTCGAAAACTTTTGTCCCATCATAGGCAACATTCTTTCGTAATACTCGGGCTCCTGAGCTTGAATAAAAGCAGAGGTTATTTCGCTTTCGGTCATAACAGGTTGTACCTTTGCAGCTTCTTTCCTCCAGCTGTGCGCATATTCACGATAGTCCTCCGTGGTCCTTTGCTTGTTTTTTTCTAAATAATATCTATCAGGGACAACTTCAACATTAAACTGGAATCTTTCCAAAAAAATCTTTGGCCAGAGCCCCCCATGTAGACCACTGACGGATTTCTTGAGATTTGAACCATTCTAACGCCTCCCCATTGAGGCTTCGACTAAACAACCTCAGAATTAATGCATTATTTTTTCCGATACCCACGAGTTTGTCACAATAAGCTTGTAAGTGAGCCATGGGATTGCCAATACCATTGAAGGTTTCAAATTTTAGAATTTTGTAACCTTCTGGTATTTCCAAGATAGGGTGCATGCAAAGGTCCTCATACTCAAGTCCCATTATCTTCCTCGAAGATTGGACACTTTTTACTGCCTCGAAGGTGACATCCTTTATAACATTCATTTCTTTTTCACGTTTTTGTTCTCTCAACCTCCACTCCTTCTCCATTTCTTCATAGTGATCCAGCTCCGGTTGAACGGGAAAATTAGGACATGGCTCAGAGATTGTATAGGCTGGTGGAGTTTGGAATGTTACGGAAGGGTGTACAGGCTGGCTAGGCAAAACAGTTGGATTATTAGGGACTAGGAGTGGGATTTGATAGGTTGGCATGAAGTTTTGGGAATGATTAGTGTTAGGCGCTGTGTTTTGATTTGGTAGTGGTGGTGGTGTTTGGAGGAAGTGTTGGCGTAAGGAGCGTTGGATACAATTAACTCGATGGTAGGAGGGTTAGGAGAGGAACTGATGGGTCCTGTGGTATGGGTAGGGAAATAGTTGGGTAATGGAGAACTTAGTGATGGAAAAAGAGGAGGAGGTCTTCTAGTTTCGATGGGGATTTCATTCGACGCGATGGCCAGTTTGGCTAGATCTTTGGTCTGTTGAAGCTTTTTCTGCATATCTATAATTTGTTGCATTAACTAAGAGATCAACTCACGCTGATCATTGAGTTTGATATTTCTGATGGTCACATCCACTATTCCCGTTTCGTCAGAAGTACCAGTCATTTTGCCTTTGTCTTTATCCAAAGAATGATCAGGAAAGAATGGTATGATTGCCTTAAATCTTGTAAAGTAGGGATGGTCGGCCAGTTTGATATCAACACAAATCAGTCTTTACCTGTAGAGAAGAACAACTCAAAAGACACATATCTTAGTTTTTTATTTTTTAAAGAGATAAGCAAAAAAGATGACATAAAAATAAACACACAAGTATCATTTTGCTTCAAGCAGATTAATCCACGGAAATATTTTGGGTGAAAGGGAGGACTCAAATGGAAAGAAATCTTTTTGTAATTGAATTGGGAAGGTCGACTTGCATAGAATCCTGCTAATTTCTTCCACTCATATGATTTTGTAGGTGAAATTCTTCAGAATTTTTCACTAATAAGGGAGAATAAAAATTGAAAACATAGGGATCGAGCCTTAAGTAGGCTGCCTACGTATCCACCAAGGAAATCAGGCCCGACGTAGTTCGAATTACAAAAGATAACCTAAACGTACCCTTCCCAAAATTGATAGAGAGACTAGGCTCGAAAAGAGCTTCCTACGTACCCCCTATGGGCTCAAGTCTCGCGTAGTTCTTGATCACAATAAAAATTTAAAAACAAAATGACGAACATGAGAAATGCGTTACATGAACCTAAATATACCCAAATGTTTCTTTCCTTCCTCTTCAACTGTAGGGTGACAATCCGGTGCTCTCGTCATCTGAACCTTAGTTTCTTTTGTTTTACCATTTCCCCTCATGGAGAAATCATTCCCAAAATTTAGTTTCTTAATGTCCCGTTCAATTTCGGGGATCCTTGCAGACGCTTTAGTGATATTAATTATCTCTTGTTCAATTTTGCAATCTTTCTTTTCACCGAGGCTGTTTCCATGTCAACCTCAATAATTATTTCTCGTAGCATCCATTCAGTTTGGTCCAGTATTGCAAGTCTCCTTTTAGCTGCAGCTATCCTCTCTTTAGTCTCGATAATTTTTTTGAACATTAATTCTTTAGTTTCTTCATTACTAACCAAAGCAATGGGTGGGATTCGTGCGTTGACACTATTTCCAGACATTCTAGCAAATCGACCTTCCTGTGATGGACGAATAAAAACTTAGGAGATTTTTAGAATAGACAGTTATATATATCTGAGAAACTTGGACAACACTATAACGCCCCGTACGAAAGTAGTAAGACCTAGCTAAGGCTAGACTAAACCTAGTAGGTTGACCTAGAGCATCACATGGTAGTTTATAGTTGAAAACTTGTTTAAATGAAGAAAAATGGCTATTGAAGCTAGTTTGGTGATTTTAGAGATCAAACGTCAAGAAACGACCATGACGTCCGGAAACTAGTAGACTAAGCGAGGGCCAAGTTTGAGGGTTAGAGCCAAGGAAGAGGACTAGGGCAGTCCATTCTTTCATGGACACTGCCTCACCTTCCACGACCACCACCACGGCTCATGGTGAGGACCACGGCTCGTGGTGTGGCTCATGGTAGGCTAGGCAGTAGCTAAACAAAGGCTGCCAAAAAACAGCCCCTCCACACGAGCCACTTCACGGCTCGTGGTGACGACCACGGCTCATGGGAAGGCTCGTGGTGGTGCCTTAGATTTTTAGGGCTTAAGGGGAAGGTTTCCTAGATACTGAATCATGACCACGAGAGGCACCACGGCTCGTGGAGCCTCATGTGAAGGGATCTCCATTAGACTTAGAGTATAGGGTCAACCTCAAATGGTCATATCTCTTAGCTCAAAACGAATTATGTGTTCCATAACCTATAGAATTAAAGGTCTATGAGTCTTCTTTTCAACGCCACCGAGTTTGCCCAATTCCAATCTCGGAGTAAAAAGTTATACCCAAAATAGTGAAGCACTGTCAGGCTGAAAATCTTCACGACCTGTTTCACGGTCCATGGTGATGATCACGGTCCGTGAAGGCTTCAGTGATGCCATTTCGGCAGTTTCCAGCAAATAACTTATTGGGCCTTTTCCCAATTGCTTTAACTCAAGGATATCTCATTTTTCCCAATCCTAGGACCCCTATTTAAGTCATTTTAACCCCAAAACTCACCCAATTAAATCAATTATTCCAAGACCCAAATAAAAGCTCCCAACTCCTTTTCCCTCCCAAAAATCTTCTCTCTCAAAAACCTCCATTGAAGAACATAGAAGGAGATCAGCTAGGGCTAGGAGATGGAAGCTTTTCATCACGAAATTTGTGGGATTCTAAGGCTAAGGTATGGGAGTCCTTTATTCTTGGTTAGCTATCACCAAGAAGCCCTTTCAACTAAGTTTTCAATGATCCCCAATTTCTAGGTTTTCAATCAAATTTGTGGGTCTCTTTCTAAAATCGATTCCATTGATCTATAATGGTTATTTATGATTAAATATGAATGTTTGTGGATGAATTCATGTAATACTTATGGTTTTTGAACAATTCCCCACAAGACCCATGATTTCCCTTTTCGTTCTCAATTCTTAAACCTAGCTTGTGTTGAATGATGATTGAAGGATGAGAATCTAGTATGTTATTATGAAATTCATTATTGTATTATGAGGTTATCCTATATGTTGTATGAATATCAAGAAAATAGGGTTGAATCTTGAAGAAAGACTTGATGGCTATGAATGAAGGTTTTCAATTGGTAAGTAGCCTTCTATTGAATTGTTGATCCACTTGTGGGGGAGATGTTTACTTATTATATATCCTTTGAATGAATGGTTTGATCCACTTATGGTGGAGGTGCTTACTTGTTAGTATGAATTGTAGTGTTGAGACAAGGTCCTTCTTCCCTACAACCCTAGATATGACTAAGTATGATACATTATGAATATGAATGAGATGTTATGAACATGATATGGTCTATATGTTGAATTTTATGAGGTTCTCTTGTGGAAGGACCCTACCCACATAATCCCCAAATGATACATGCCATGAATGATGTACTTGAATGATGAATATTAGATATGTGACTTACATGATCTAAGATCCTTAAATGCAATATATGAGAATTGTGCATGAGTTGGGATATTATATATATGTTATGACCCTCCCCCCACTTGACAAGGGAGGTGTCTATGATGTTAATGTTGTTGTTGTTGTGCCATTGTGAGGACAATCATGCGCGCACACACCATGCATAAATATGAATATGATATGTCTATGGGGTCAATTGAAAGGCTAATTCCCATATGCACCTTTACATACTATTATGCATGAAATGTACATGACCATGAAGATATGACTATGTAAGTTAGGATGTATGTATATATGTATGTTATGGTATGATTGCTATATGAATGAAAGGTAGTTCTCATGATTATAGTATAATGTAAAGTGAAAGGTTTACTCACTTGCTAAGTGTTTCTAAGGTAAAAGGATTGTTACTCACTTATGAACACATATGAGCTATTATGGTAAGATGTCGACATAAGAGTCTAGTAAAGGCTAATGTGAACTTATGTGATGACTAATGATGATTACAAAAGGGAATTAGATGCTTAGCACCGAAAGGGCATGTAAATGAGATGGGGGTCTCACGTTTAGTAAGTCCGGCTCCCCACATGGGTTTCCTCACATTTAGCAAGTCTGGATTACCCACTGTATGTGTTGTCTCATGAGATGGAAACCCCCACGTTTAGTAAGTTAGGGTTTCTAGAAGCAGACTCTTTGACCCTTAACGATGTGCCCACATAGGACTCTAGCTTAGTGGATCCACACTGATAGTTATGTACGAATGGTTACACCTTAGGCAAGTGTTAACCCTCTCTTTTCGGTGTGGGAGTAGAACACCGGATTCCATGTAGCTCTCATGGTCTATGTCGGTTATTGCAATATTTCCCTAATGTAAAAGTAAATGAAGGTATGAAAGGTGTGAACTCTTACTAGGGCTTTCTTAAGAGTTTCTACATAGTGTAAGAGAGGCTATGGGACTTCTCTTGCACATTGCACTTGTGGGATCCTAAGGGATGGTTGTAGTAGTGTTTCTCTTATGATTATGATGATTATGACTTATGTATATTGAAGCTACGTTCTGTATGATCATTATGAAGATGGTTTACCTATGATATAAACTATTTGAATTATGACTAAGATGTATGATATGAACATGTTGTATGAACTATGCCTTAATGGTGTTGTTCTATCTTATTATGATTATTATGAATAATGTATGCTTTAATTGTATTATGTTAATGATTGACTTTTCTTGATATGAACTAATGTTTGTGAATGTCACCTTACTATGTATATGACCAATGGATAAGACTAATGTATGATAAGTATGAGTATGGTGATCCAAAAGTAATACTTAGTGTAGGTAGGACTATGGACCCTACCTATGCATTGCACAAGTAGAACCTAAGGTTACTTATGTTGTTATTATATTATGATGTAATGGTCTTAATGATTGAATATGCATGAGTAGTATGTCTTGTAATGAGTAATATGGTATTAAGATTATGTTTAGAGACTATGATTATGGTGATGTTATTATCCTTTGTGCTTTGATGAACTATATGTGAATTGCTTGTGACTTGTGATTCTCCAACTCTTTCAAGATGATGTTCAAAATGTGCATAAAGCATGGTTTCAACTAAATGTCCCATTTTAAGCATGTTTTAATGATTTTTATGCATGGCTTCCATACTTAGTACGTGTGTTATACTAACCCATATTTCTTCTACATTTTTACAAAGTGTAGGGTTTGGTGATGTGATGTCTTATGCATGGAAGTTAGGTTTCTAAGGAGCTTGGGAATGAAGACTTGGGGAGTCCTCATAGTTTCGAGGATGAACCTACCTCGTACACTTATGTCATTATGTCTTTATGTTTTATGTCTTTAGACTTGTGTAAGGGTCGTGTCCCTAGTAATTATTATGTAAGGGTCGTGTCCCTAAGTTGTTATGAAAGAGTTGTTATTCTAAATATTATACATGGTTTGAGACATACTGTCATAGACTCTCTCTTATTTTATGAAGACTTCGATTGTAAAGAAAAGTTTTAAATTTTCCGTTATTTTCATATGTTTTAATGTTCATGATATGCTAAGGGCTTGTATTAGACCTCCGAGAGGTCGAGTACGCCGTGTTACGACTAGGAGGTGCTCTCGGGTCGTTACAAACACTTCAGAAGTAATTTGGACAGACTTTGTTGTTGTGGATTCTAAGAAACAAGAATGGATTAATTCTGCTTTAGACAAAATGACAGATCACAACACAAAGCAATTATATCAAGCAACACACAAACAGTTCATATCGCGCCCTAGATTTGTGACCTTTTTATGCCAGAGAAAGGCCTAAACGTCAAACATAACGTGATTATGATAGATTGATCCAAGCCATTAATTTGTGACAACTCGAGTTTGGAAAACAAAGACCAAATATTCATTAAATACCAAATAAAATGGTACAACAAAGAGAGAATAAACTAAAAATACATAAAAGATGACACAATATAAAGACATGCCTAAATTTGTTATCAATCACGCTGGTGGAGGAAGTGAAAATGACGCTCCCACATTGCTAGGCCCTGCTCCCGTATTGTGCAAATATTGCATTATAGTTTCCATTGGACCCCACATTTCCAGAGTGATCACTTTGGTTCCAAAATGAGAATGTTTTATCTAGATCGTCGTCCCAATATCCTCAAAACCTTGTTCGCCTTCTGGACTCATGCTATGGTGATCTTCTCGAAGCCACACCTGATATTCTGGAATTTCTCTTTCTGGCCCATTTCATATGTCTATCGTGAGAATATTATTCCATTCATGAAAAATCTCTCCGGATCGAGGGACTATAAAGTTTGGTCCGAAGGAAATTTCAGAAACCCTCATATTTGCTTAAAGAGGGATTACTTGTGCTTGACCAAACCGTTGAAGCACGCGCACCGAAGCATATGGCTAGAGACCTTTCAATCCAATAAGGTTGATATAGTAAAACCTCCTGCATCTTATATAGGCCGGGGAATGTGAGAGTAATGGATATTTCCACTTAATTTGGTTACTGTGTGGGAGGCCAGATATCCATACTAGTCATCAGTACCAACCGGAGACACAAACCTTCTCATCCTGTCGTAAAAACTGTCAATATGATTTACGTTACTAAAGCATATGTCATCCATATTTTTATGCTGGTGAAAATGTTCTATTGCCCACATCTGTAAAAGAAAATTGCAACCTTCAAAGAAGTTTGCTTCCCCTCTTTTACATTTCCCAAGAGCTCGAAATATTTTCGCTAAAATCATGGGAAGTAGAGTGAGTTCTTCGCCATTAACACCTTCAAAAAGTACACGAGCCACATAACATATGCAGGTGCTAATATGACCATGTTCTCGTGGAAACACTAAAGTCCCTAATAAAGCCACAACAAATGTGATAGGACGTCTAGCTTGCCAATGAACATAAGTGCAAGAGAATTCTTTCCTGAACATTTTGTAACTATCCGAGCGTCCATACTTTTTGTATAAGTAATCCAGAGAAACCCAATTATGTTCGAAGCATCGAAGTTTCTTTTCATTTTTCAGTCCTAAGTAGCGAAGAAATTTCTTCCCTGATTGACTGTGTGGAATAATTTGACCTCTTCCACGATACTTCAAACTGGTGAAATAACATATTTCCTCCAATATAGGTGTTATTTGAAAGTCTTTGAAAGAGAACAGAATACGGTCTGGATCCCAAAATTGAATCAACGCTCTAATCACATGTTTGTCCAGGTTAACCTTGAATAGCATAGTGAGGCAACCCAACCTTCCTGCAATTGTTAGTTTTTCACTTGGAGTGAAATTTTCCCACCAAGTCTTCAATTTACGTGGGAAACCCTCGACCATCCTAATTTTGGGCACTTGGGGGACTGAACTCATCTTATAAATCAAAATAACAAGAATGAACACATAATTTCCAAACTCACTATGTCAAAATTAGGCTTGGATCCGTCTATCATTATCACGTTGCACAAAACATGCTTGTTGGTCGTTGGGTCGACATAAGGGTGGATTTTTTAAATGTGGAATCGATACTCGGGATCGATCCACCTAAGGTGTATGCATGCATGACTTAAATTGAGGGGTGGCTTAGCTCTGTCTTATGTTTTCTAAGATTTGGCTTACTAGACACAAGGTTCCCGAGCGCAAAACACACCTTGCATGTACGTGTGATTGTGTGAATTTCCAAGAAGTGGAGAAATATGAACGGAATGATAGTTTTTAAAGCAATAACAAATATACAATTTATGAAAACAATAACAAATAAGCAGTTTATATCACATAAGCATGAAAAATAAAGCATTAGGCATGTAAAATAAACAAAAAAGTAAGCATATGTTAAAAACCTTAATAATTAACTTAAGTTTGTTATGGTTAGAACCTATTAAATCCCCAGCAGAGTCATCATTTCTGTTATGTTGTAATTTTACTAACCTATAGAAAAATCACCTTTTGAAACATTCTTAGTATAAAACAATTTGAGAAAAATACTTAGAAAAGAGTCGCCACTTACTTTTTTAAAGAAATTAAGAAAACTTAATTTAAAAAGACTCTAATAGATTAAGTCTTTATAAATTTAGAGAAAATAGGTAAGAAGTTCTTATTTACGCTTCAAGAACGTTTTTAAGGCATTTGAAGCGCCCGCTAACACGCGGTTATCCTATGATTTGGTTAAAATATTTTTGACTATTTTTTAGGAATATGATTTCACATAAAAAATATATAATAATTTACAATATTCAATTAACTTTGAGAAAATAATTAAATAAAGAGCAATTTTTATTTTTTAAGAAATTGGGATCTTAATTGAAACATTTGAATTAGAGACAAGTAATTAGAATTTAAACAAACTAGATTTGTTGGTTTTTATTTGAATCATTTTTTGGTTAATCAAAATATGAAAACTATTTTAAAATAATTAAAAAAAGTTTTGACTAAAGATTATAAATGAAAATACAAGAGTTGATAAAATGAGATTTGTTAAAAACAAAACAACACAGAGAAATAGTTCGTCTTTTGGGAAAATCAACTAAGTTAATTAACAATTATAACGTTAGAATTAAACAACAACAATAAATAATCACAATTAAATAATTAAAGATTAAGTGAGAAATTGAATTTGGGCCTCCTTTTGGGCCAATTTCGCTGGCATTTTTTAGGTTTTAATCCAAAACCCGTTTTTGTATACACTTTTTGTATATCAGTGTATATCTTTTTTTTGCTTTCCGAGACATGTACATCAACTCCAAAGACTTGTTCTTCGATTTCTCAAGGTTGGCTAACTCGATAAAATAATTTTGGGCCTTTATGGCCCTCTCGAAATGTGAAGGGAGGAAGGAGTCCATGAGGACTCGGAGGCAAGTTTCATGCAAACAAAGGGTAACAAGGAATTAGGATTGTTAAAATCAATAGTTAAATAAGTCATCCATAAACTATAAATTAATGTAAAAATAAGATTCAAGGCAGAATGGCTTCACGGAAAAATAAGAAGAAATTCTGACGACCAAACTTAAATAATAGGTTCAATTTTGATGAGTTCATCTAAAAGTTGAGGCAAACAAAATTATAAACTAACTCACTGCCAACAAATCCTTAATACCAAAATTTAAAGAGTCAAAGTAGTATTAAGAGAGACACCCAATCTGCTAAACAGGACAATAATATGCTATTATTTCAAAATTACTTTTTTCATTAAACAAATGGCAAACTTAATAAACCCACATTGTAAAGGATTTTGGTTAATGAAAAGAAGGCTATTTCAATTAATGGTTAATAAGAACCATGATTTAAAGGGAGATGGCAGCAAGGGTATTAATAGAACACGTACCCAAACATTAATATTTATAAAGCAATCAAGTTAAATCAACCCAAGAGAATTAGTATAAATATGCAAAGGATCAGGAATCAAGAAAATAAAACTAATGGAGCATTGATGGAACTCACACTTTAAGAGGAACCTCAATTGCACATGGTAGGCATTTTCGACTAGATTTTAAACAAAATGGAGACATAAACTCGAGTCAAACAAGGTATGCTAGGCAGCGAGATAATCACCCTAAGTAATATGAAGAATGGAAGAAAGGATAGCCAAATACCAATTGAGTTGAAGCTAACTTAGATACCGACAATAAAATTTCATTTGTAGCATGTTTTAAGGGTGGAGATGATAAAGGTATGTATATAAGTGAAAAACTAATCAGCATAGCAGAACACTTTAAAAAGGAGAGCTTAGCGCAAAAAAAAGGTTCTAGTAGCCCGGAAATGACAAGTTTATTGATTCAAGTTAGCTCGAATTATCCGATAACGAAGGATATGTGACCAACATTACTAAATAAGAGATTTAGAGGTGCATCAGCAAGCAGGTGAATTATAATCTTAACTAAATAGAAACTAAAGATGGGAAAGGGACCGATAAACCAACTAAAACAAACTCTAAAGCAGCTGACTCACTAAGAATTCAACAAACTATATACTATCTAAACAAGGAAACCAACTGCTTACTATTTTCAACATCTTAACTAAACTTGTTCATTTTAAGGCGACATTAATCGATAGTACTATAGAAAACAGTAAATAAACTCCAGAATAAAGCCTAGCAAAAACCAAGGCAGCAAACTAGCTAAGGCATGTGAAAAAACTAAGTTTCCAGTGAGTATGCCATGTAAAGAAAAGAAAGTTCAACTTTAAGATAGCAACATGGTTCCTTGAAAATCAAAGCAATTTGTTTTGAACAAGAAAGCAACTGGAAAGAAATTATGACAGAAATGGCTTGAGGATATCTAAAACGGCAAGTTTAAAGCAAGACAAAGCTAAACGAATATAAATTGAATTTGAAAACATGATAGCATCTGGGTTATGACAATTTATACTGGACGAAGTCAGTTAATCAAGGCTTAGACTATTGTAGAATTTTAAAAAAATGATTTCAAGACAAACTACAATCTAACACTCGTTCTAAGCTAGAACCAAATCAGATTTTTGGTTAATCAAAGGAAAATCCAGAAAATAGAACGCCGGGTTGCATTAAAAATCAGATTTTAACAAAGATTCTATAATAACAAGCTCAAATTATGCTAGAACAGAGGATCTAACAAAATAGAATAAGTCATTATCTAGCTGTGACATCCCGTAAGCCATGAGGACATCCAACCAAATTTCATACAAGATAGAACACTTCAAATAATCCCAAACTTTAAAGTTATACCAAATCAAAACAACATCTCCTTTTTTTTATTTATTAATCAATGTAAACGAAACATGACTTTTAACTGGAATAAAGAGGCGCCAAATTAAAGAATCTAATTCACACTTTTCTCAATTTAAAATTCAAAACGGCATACCTAGTAGCTATCTCAACACATCATGCTCATTTGTATTAACTCGATAACATTCATGATGAACTAAAACAGATAGAATAAAGAAAAATCCTAGTAAACTAAATGGACAGTGAAGGAAGAAGACTACTAGCATAAAACTACATCTACTCTATATGCAGAATATACAACATATTAAACTAAAAAAAAATTGAAGAAATTTTAACTTTTCCGGAGCAACGAGCAGGACGATAACGAGCTTTGAGAGCGGCGATTCTTTTACCACGCAATTTGAATACTAACAGCAAACCAAGAATCCCCTGGCAGAATCTAAGTGGTTAACTTCTTGAAATTTAAGATTAGAGAATCGTTCTAAAATTTCTTGAGTGTAAAATGAGTATTGTCAAAGAACCAAGCTCTAAAACATATCCCCTCATCACAAAGAGTAGGGGTTTATTTATAGGGACAATTTGGGTGATTGGGGGAAGGGGGGGGGAGAATTCGTTGGAAAAAATTCACACAAAATTTGAATTTCTTTCTTCCTTTCCAAAGGGAACAGTGAAAGGGATTTGAAAAATCCTGAAAATGGGGAAAGGGAACAATGATTTGATCGATTAGGTTGCTAGGGTTATGGGTTTGCAGATTAGTTGGATGAGGGTACTGGTTTCTCGCAATTTTCTGTTGTTATCCGTGATTTCCGCTGCGATGAAGAAAAAATGGGTCGTTGTTCGCAGCCTTCTACTTGTTGTTCTCGTGTGGTAAAGAAGAAGAAGCAGAGTGGGGTCGGTCGGGTTTGGCTGGGAATTATTTGGTGTTTGCTGGAATGGGCTCTTCTTTTGTTTTGGAATTGGCTGCTGGTGTAAATAAGAATTGGGCCTCAGAATTGGTTGCTGGAAATTTGAGGCAATTATAGGCTGCTGAAAATTTAGAAGTAGGGCCCAAATTGGTTTCTTGCAAAGGGTTGAAATAAATCAATTAGGAGTAATAGCCCAAATAAATTTCAATGATAACCAAATCGAATTCAATCGATGAATTTGGTCAAAACTTAAACAAGACGAATTAATACAAATTAATTAATGAACTTCTTACTCTTAACGAAATAAAATAATTAACTTAATTATAAACTAACTGATTTGATTAACTCAAAATTATAACTATAATTTACACTAAACTAAATTATAAAATATTTGACTAAAATGCAAAATATTTTTGAGATGATTTTTGAATATTCATAATTTGTACATAATTATATAAAAAACATATTTATTATTAAGAATTAAAAAGCGACCAAAATTACTTCAAATACTTGAAAAAGTATTTTGAACTTTATAAAACTAATTATTTCAAATCGTTTGGAATTTAAGAAGCTCGATGATTAATTTATATTGTGGAGGTCCAAAATTGGGTGTTAACAACAACATGGTCCCATGTAAGTACATTGTCTGCCTATGTAGGAGACACCCGGTTCCACACTAATAGCCAGAAGAACTTGGCCACAAAATTCTGTGTGGCCTTCTTGATCCTTAAGGTCGGGGTGCTGACCCACTCGGCTCGCTCTCCGTCTGTAGCAATGTAACTCTCCCGCCAGTGTAATACGATCTCCCTTTTCTCTGCACTCCGTTGGAACTCCTCGCTCCGCACGATGTCCCATCTGTAGTCAAACTCGACCGTGTTGAGTGCCCAAATGCGGGCTGGACCATAGAAGAATCGGCAGATAGTGGTCTCAGATTTATCCATAGAAAACCCTCGTACTAGTGTAGCCGTGAGTGGTGCCTGGGCTCTGGACTTGGCATTTTTATGAATATAGCCTCAGAGAATGGATGCGTAGGAATCATAGAACCCTCTCATGATCTCCTCGCTATATGTCCCTGGTTCCCGGGGAATCCACTCACACTTATGCTGTTAGAAGAGCCAGTGGATGTCGGGCATGGTATGCAGGCTGCCTGTGAGTACCCGGCGCTCCTCGATAATCATCTGGGCCATCATATTCTTCTCAGTCATCATAATAGCATCCGTGTATATCTGCCACTGACCTTCTACACACCACCTGTTTGGATCCTCCACAATTGGGGCAGGGTTGGTGTTCGGTGGCACTGGAATATCCCCCGCACTAGTAGCCTTATCAGACGAGGCAGCCCTACCAAGTGAACTTGAGCCGATTGCAGAGCCAGAAGCAGACCCGGAAGCAGAGGGGGACTCAGAGCCGGAAGCAGACCCAACCGGTGATTCGATCAGTGTATCCTCATCATCATACTGAGAGGCAGTGACTACATCAGGAACCACCTTCTTGGATTGATTCTGGGTAGTCCAGGGTGTTATGGGGGATGTCCTTCCAGTGGGGGAAGGGGGACATATGCGGGGTCATTCTCTACATCAGTATCTTCGTCAATTAGCCGACGAGTTGGTGTTGTTGATTTGGACCTGCCCTTTGCGGCGACGACCAGAGCTTTCTTCGGAGCCATGGAACCTGTGGAGGCATAATTAGCACCAAAATAAACTAATAACATACTCGAAAAAATTTTAGAACCAAGAATGAACCAAAACAAATACTAAAAAAATATTTGGGCAGTAGCTGAACTGCTGACCCACGGTGGGTTCCTACGGTCCGTGGATGGATCCACGGTCTGTAGGTCCCCTCCGTAGATTAGAGTACCCAAAAGAGGGGCCTCTTATGTGAACCACGGATATGCAGAATGGTCCATAGATCGAACTACAGACCGTAGTCCACTTCCGTGGTTCCACACTTAGCATTTATTGGTTGTGTGCAGACCCACGGCCTTGATCTACGATCCGTAGATTGACCTACGGTCCGTATATGGGCTCTCGTGGGTCAAGTATGTGCCAGGTATCAGACATGCCTCCTGTTTAAACCATTTTTCGACAATTTCAATATTCAACCTAAGTCTAATCATGCATTTCAACACAATTTATGGTAGTTCGTCATCCCTAGGGTTTTGATTACTTAGTATTTACCTTTTATTGCATAAAAACTAGGAACCCTAAGTCGAAACTTTCATTTAGACCAACTTTTCACTGAGTTACTCGATTACTAAGACTACACAATCACATTCTATCGTCCCATGGGTGTTTCTAATAGTAGTTCAACAAGCAATTTCATATAAAGACAACTCAAGGTCAAGACCACTTCATGACTTCATGTATATAACAATGAATACCGAAATTCAAAGTTAAAGTGAAGTCATTACCTTACAAGTATTGGAAGTGGGTGATTGTGTTACGACAATGAACTCCTTAAACCTTTCGCTAGTCTTTCGACGTCGAACCCGGACAATGGAATCGTTTGGAAATGGAGGTGATGATTTGGGAAGGGAGATAAGGGAGATGGAAATATGGGGAAGTGAATGGGGAGTGATTTGTGGGATTTGGGGGATTAATGGAGGGATTTAGGAGATGAAGGGGTTTAAAATGGTTGGGAGGGAGTTTTGAATGTGGGGGATGAACGTGAAATGAAGGGGTTTTAAATTAAAAGTTGTCCGGGTTGGGTCGGGCAAACCCTAGGTTTGGACCCACGAAACCTCGTTGACCGGCCGTGGGACGCCATATTTCTGGAGAAGATATTCTTTTTCAGGAATGTGGTGACACTTTTACCTTCATTGTTAGAAAGCGCAATTGCTTCCACCCACTTCAAAACATAATCAACCGCAACAAGAATATACTTCATCCCATGTGAGCTCACAAATGGACCCATAAAATCAATGACCCATACATCAAATAACTCTATCACCAATATCGGATTCATAGGAAACTCTTGCCTATTTGAAATTCCTCCTTCTCTTTGGCAACGGTCACAAGACTTGGCGAAATAATGAGCATCTTGGTGGATGGTAGGCCAGTAATACCCACACTCCAAAATTTTATGCGCAATCTGAATACCACTATGATGTCCACCAACAGGCGATGAATGACACGCCTCTAGTATACTCAACGTCTCAACCTCCGGCACACATCGACGAATAATCCCATCAACACAACTACAGTACAAATAAAGCTCATCCCAAAAGAACTTATTCACATCATGCATAAACTTTTTCCTTTGGTGAAACGACAAATCCTATGGCACCAGATCACTTGCCAAGTAGTTAGCAAAGTCTGCGAACCAAGGGATCAGATCATGGCAAGCAGCCAATACATGTTCATCTGGAAAAACATCATTAATTTCAGCTAGCTTGAGCATAGCTTCTTCCTCCAATCTGGACAAGTGATCGGCAACCTTATTTTTTGTCCCCTTTCTATATTTCACCACAAAGTCGAACTCTTGCAGCAGCAATACCCATCTAATCAATCTCGGTTTTTCATCCTTCTTAGTCATCAAATACCTCAATGCAGAATGGTCAATATGCACTATGACCTTAGTACCAAGCAAGTAGGATCGAAATTTCTCAAATGCGAAAACCACCGCAAGAAGCTCCTGTTCAGTCATTGTATAGTTCTTTTGAGCCACATTTAGAGATTTACTGGCATAGTAAATAGGATGAAGAATCTTCTCTCACCTCTGTCCCAATACCACACCAAGCACCACTCCACTCGCATCACAATTACCTCAAACGGTTGCCCCCAATCCGGTGAAATAATGATAGGTGTGGAAACTAGCTTTTCTATCAACTGCCCAAATGCTCTCAGACAAGCATCATCAAACTCAAACCTACACTCCTTTTCGAGCAATTTGCACAATGGATGTGCAATTTTGGAGAAATCCTTAATAAACCTCCTATAGAAACCTACATGCCCAAGAAAACTTCTAACACTTTTAATAGAGATAGGTGGTGGAAGCTTTTCTATTACCTCGACTTTCGCTCTATCAACCTCAATACCCTTCTCAGAAATCCGATGACCCAGAACTATCCCCTCTTTCACCATGAAGTGGCACTTTTCCCAATTGAGCACAAGATTGCACTCTTCACACCGTTCCAATACTTCGACCAAATGGTCTAAACAACAATCAAAAGAGTCACCTACCACAGAGAAATCATCCATAAATACCTCAATAGTGTCCTCCACCATATATGAAAATATCGACATCATACAACGCTGAAAGGTCGCTGGAGCATTACACAACCCAAATGGCATTCGTTTAAAGGCGAAAGTCCCATAAGGGCAAGTGAAGGTGGTCTTCTCTTGGTCTTCCGGAGCTATAGAAATCTGATTGTAGCCCGAATAACCATCAAGAAAACAATAACAACCCTTACCCGCAAGTCGGTCCAACATCTGATCCATGAACGACATAGGGAAATGGTATTTTTCTGTCCAAGCATTTAATTTTTGGTAGTCCATGCAGACTCTCCATCTAGTCACGGGCCGCATCAGAACAAGCTCGTTTTTTCGCATTCGGAACCACAATCATCCCACCTTTCTTGGGCACACACTGAACAGGACAAACCCAACTACTATCTGCAATGGGATAAATAACCCCAGCATCCAACCACTTGATGATTTCCTTTTTCACTACCTCTTGCATAGGCGGATTTAGTCTTCTCTGATGCTCAATACTAGGCTTATGATCCGGCATAAGTTGGATTTTATGAGAACAAATGTCAGGAGAGATCCCAATAATGTCTACAATAGTCCACCAAATAGCCTGCTTGAACCTCTTCAACACGGAAACCAATGTCTCAACTTGTGTCACATTCAAATATGTGGCAATGATGACCAGTAAAGTACCATATTTCCCCAAGAATACATACCTCAAATGTGATGGTAGAGCCTTAAGCTCCAATTTTGGAGCCTC
The DNA here is from genome assembly GCF_900185275.1 of Solanum verrucosum. Classification (NCBI taxonomy): domain Eukaryota; kingdom Viridiplantae; phylum Streptophyta; class Magnoliopsida; order Solanales; family Solanaceae; genus Solanum; species Solanum verrucosum. The sequence goes on from NW_026020157.1 coordinate 3,545,018, forward strand.
TTCAACAACGGTCTTGCGGGATGAGAGTCGTGATTCTTCATGTCTAACTCCAACCTTTTTGGTTTTGAACATAATTCGAACATATCAAGTGCAGCGACCAATTCATCATACTCTTCAATACCATCACCCTCAAAATTCATCATTACCGCTGCTAGTGCATCAACACCCAATCTCTCTTCAATAGGCACCTCATAACCACTCTCTACAATATGATTCACCACTGATACCGACTTGAGCTCACTACTCTGCTTCATGAATCTGCAAATGTTGAAAGTTACCTCTTCATTATTCAATCGAAACTTCATCTGCCCTTTATTCATATCGACCAAGGCGCGCCCAGTGGCAAGGAATGGTCTCCCAAGGATGATGGGAACCTCAAAATCAACCTCACAATCAAGTATCACAAAATCCTCCGGAAAGATAAAAGACTCCACTTTCACTAATACATCTTGGAGCACACCAATGGGCCTCTTCATAGTTCTATCGGCCATGAGCAATCACATCACAGTCAGTTTTAGATCTCCCGAACCCAACTTCTTGTAAATGGACAATGGCATCAGATTAATACTAGCACCCAAATCACACAGCGCCTTAGCAAAATGCAACAACCCGATGGTATATGGAATAGTGAAGGCACTTGGATCATTTTTTTCTGCACAAGGGCCTTGTAGCAATAGCACTACAATGTTGCAAGCTATAATCATCTTCAAAACTCACGGCCCGCTTCTTAGTCACCAAATCTTTCATAAACTTCGCATACATAAGCATTTTCTCCAAGGCTTCTATCAACGGAACATTGATGGAAAGTTGTTTCAACATACTAATAAACCTACAGTATTTCCCTTCTTCAGTCTTCTTCACCAACCTCTGTGGGAATAGAGGTGGAGGTCTAGGCATGGGAACAACTTTCTGGGTTATCTCCACTTCCTTCTCTGTAGCATTCTCGGACTCTCAAGTAACCTCGATCTCATCATCATCTTTACTTACCTCAACTTCAACCTCAGACGGTATGGGTGGATCAATGGCCTGCTTACCCCCTCGAGTAGTGACTGTCATACAATGCCCATCATTCTTCGAATTTTGGATAGTGTTGCTAGGAAGTGTGTCAGGCTGACGTGGATTGACTATAGTGGACAACTGATTCATCTGATTCTCAAGTTGTTTGATCGACATTGTATGGGCATCAACTTTTTGATCGATTCTAGACAAGTCGTTTCGCATCTCCTTCACATTTTCATCAGTCAAATCAAACCTCTTCATCATCTTCTGCATCATATCCTCAATCCGTGACATACTACCCCCAGCTTCCCTATTACCAGATTCCCAATTTTGAGGAGGAACATAAGGTCCAGGTCTATCGTTTATGTTGCCATAGTTGTTCCAGTTGTAGTTGTTGTCACGGTTGTAATTCCCATCCTGGACATATTGACCCTTTCAGTTGTAGTTGCCATAGTTCTGACCTTGGTTTCCTTGACCTTGGTGACAATTATCCGAATCGAAACCTTGGGCATTGGCTCGAAAATCCCCCGTCTGATTATTCACTGCATAAGTATCCACTTCATAGTAGCACTCCTCAACCGGTGGTGGATTTCTAGTCAAATAATTCACAACATTTACCTTTTCAGCACCTCCACTCACATGCTTCAACACCAACCCCAGTTCGGTCCTCATCTGAGCCATCTCTTCACGAATGTCATCAGTAGATTGGTTAGGTGTGGATTGGACTAAAAACGTGCTCCTCCCAGTGTCTGACTTTCTAGTGCTCCAAGCTTTGTTATTTTGGGATATTTTCTCCAATTTCTTAGCAATCTGCTCAAAGGTACACTCACCATATGAACCCCCAGGGATAGCATCAAGCACAACCTTGCTATTGTCATCCTAGCCTCTGTAGAAGTATTCCTTCAGCGACTCATCATCAATACGATGATTCAAAACACCTCTTATGAATGCAATGAACTCTTATGAATGCAATGAACCTAAAAGTAACTTTGATTGATGTTGTTTCGACAATTATTTTTACGAAAATCATGACTCTCACATCACCAAAACAAGTTTGGAATTATATGAAGAAAGAATATGCCGGATATGAAAGAATTTGAGGAATGAAGGTATTAAATTTAATGAGGAAATTCGAATTGCAGAGAATGAAAGAGTCGGAAACAGTCAAGGAATACTCTGACAGATTGTTTGGTATTGTCAACAAGGTAAAATTACTAGGCACTGAATTTAAGGATACAAGAATTGTTGAAAAAATTCTTATTACAGTTCCTGAAAGATATTAAGCATGTATAACTACCTTGAAAAACACAAGATCTGTCCAAAATTACCTTGGCAGAATTGTTAAATTCTTTGCAGGAACAAGAACAAAGGAGACTTATGAAGCGAAATGACATGGTTGAAGGAGAATTAGTAGTCAACCACAAAACACAAAGATTGTCAGCACTGTGGAAAAAATGGACATCCTCCATATAAATGTTGGAAAAGACTAGATGCACAGTGCAAGATCTGCAAACAACTTGGTCATGAAGTTGTGATTTGCAAAAGCAAATTTCAAAAAGATGAAACAGTTGCCCAAGTCACTACTAAAGAAAAAGAAGACCACTTATTTGTGGAAACTTATTTTTCAACCAAAAAACCTAATTTTTGGATGATTGATAGGGTTGTACAAACCACATGACATATTAAAGAATTTATTTTAAAGAGTTCATTCCTATGAAAATAAGAAAGTCAGAATTGAGGATGGTGATTATATTCCTGCAAAAGGAAAAAGATATGCTGCAATTAAAATAAATTCAGGTACAAAAATAATTTTAGATGTTCTTTATATGCCTGATATTGATAAAAGTTTGTTTAGTGTTGGTCAGTTAATAAAAAATGATTTTAAATTATTATTTGGAGACAAATATTGTCGGATCTTTGATTCCACTAAGCAAGAGATTTACAAGTTGAAATGAGAGGTAAGAGCTTCTCATTTAATCCAACAGAAGATGCACACAAGTTTTGCAAGACAAAAGATGAATTGTCAGATTTGTTCACAAGATCATAATCTACAATTCTTGATCTAAGGAGGAGTGTTGAGAATATGTCACAGGATATTGTAGAAATAAAACAGTTAGCTACTTTTAGGGTTTTAAGTTATATTATTAGAGTCCTATGTAACTTGAATTTAGGAGTTCGTTCTTTTTATTTGTTATTTAAATTTTACTGACAAGTTAATAATATATTTTTCTATTTTTAGTTAGGAATTATATCTATAAATGTAAGTCTCTGAATTATTAATAAAATAATTCCCTTTGATAATACTTCAAAAAAAATTCTCTCTAAGTCTTTCTCCATTATTTTCTTTGTTTCTTTATCAAAAAACCAACAAAGTTCATGAATAATTTATTATATTTTGATTAGATCAAATAAAATTTCTATGACAAGCCACTTCTTTTCAATTTTTAAACTTTTGCTGGAAATATCTGTAAGAGAAGGAGATATTAATACAATGAACCCTTACTCCACTTCTCATTTTGCATGAATATAAAATGATATGGCAACAAATACCATTAATCAAAAACAATAAATATCAACTTCAAGCATTTTGTGAATCACTATTAGGTTCTGCTTCTACAAAATACTTTTTCACTCTCTCCTGAGCAATTAATACCTGCAAGAGACATTTTGTTGAATAAAAAATAATTAGTACCCTTCGTTTCTATTAACATGTTGTCCTTACTAAAAATAAATATTTTTGTTGTTTCACAAAATCAACGCATAAATGATACTATTCTTCCTATTTTTCCTTTGAGAGTTGTTAGCCTTGAAAGTATGAATTTGACCAACATAGTAATTTTTTTTGGGTTTCCCACCCGATGTCTAGAGTCCACACTAAAGCCCCGACTAAATCTGGATCGCGCACTACAGGGCTCATTCGAGGTGACACTCCCAACATGATTTTTTTCATACCCGGGCTCGAACCTGATACATCTGGTTAAGGGTGAAGCAGTCTCACCGCTGCACCACAACCCATGTTGGTAAAAACTAAGTAATTTATTCATGTTCATTGGTGAAATTAATTAATCAAAATAAATTAATTTATGTTCATTTATTGAAAACTTGACTTCAATAGAACACTAAATAAACATACAAATGATAAAGTTATCTAGTTTTTTAAGGGACGTGAATCCTAAAATGGTGACAATTAAATAAGAACGGAGGGAGTATTTAGTAGGTAGCTTTAACATTAATTGAGTGTATTAAAATGAAGAAATACCTGTTTGTCCCAATCAGTTTTGAGAGTGATGACAAGTAGCACAATAGTTTGTGCCAATACACCAAACAACATTCCAATCCAAACACCCTAAAATGATATTAAGAGGGCAAATAACCCTCAGTCAAAAGTAGAAAACCATAAAAAAAAAGTAGACAAAAATGAGCAACTTACTCTAACTTGCAGTTTGAAAACATAACCAAGTACAACTCCAACTGGAATGCCAACCAAGTAGTAACATCCAATGTTAACATATGCTACTATACTCTGCCATCCAGCTCCAACAGCTACACCTATAGCAAGTTGTGACATCAAATCATGAGAATTACCTATGTTTACATTTTCATATTATATAGAATTAAGTCTATGAACCAAACAAGTTACCAGAGAGAACTGGTTGAACACTGTTTAAAAGTATAGAAAATGATAATAGAGGAGATAAGTGGTCAACTTCTTCAGCCACATCTTCACTTTCAGTAAATATATAGGCCAGGCGTCCACGCAAGAAAAGGAAGAACAGAAACAGGATGAAGCCAATAACAAATGAGGTTATCACTATTGTCAAGATTGAAAACCTTGCTGCTTTCGCACTCCCTCTTCCCAGCTCGTTTGATACACGTACACTAAAAAATAGTTTTGTGAACATGAATGACAATGAGAAAAACAATAATCTAAAGAAGTCGAGAGGTGGTTATGAATAGTACCATACTGCAGCTAAGAAACCAAGTGAAATCATCATTTCCCAACCATTGATGTTAAGACTGAGAAAGTGAATAAGATGAGTGATGTAAAATGTAAAATGTAATGAAATTAGAGAGGTGGAGTAGTTAGCTACCATATAGAAAGAGCATCAATCTGAACCATAGCATTTTTGAGGTTTCCTGTAAGAAGAATGAGTATAGTGTTGTACCATAGTTCAAGGCTGTCAAAAGAATAATTTTCATCAAATCAAAACAACGTAACTAGTCAACGACATGGAATGGAATCGAGTGAAATCTCATCTCACCAGAGCATGGCACCTGAAGAGAAAGAAAGCTTGATAACAGGCCAGAGATCCTTAAAGGCCAAAGATGTAAATCCCTTCCATGTTTCTTTACAACCTCCAGAAGTCACATATATCAACTGACCAATATTAGGAAGCCAATATGCCAAGAGTGTAGACGTCATGGCACCAGTCATTCCAAACTTGAACTTGACCGTTAAAAGCCAAGAGAGGAAGATATGAATCACAAGAGTACATGCTGCTAAGTAAGTAATAATCATGTTCTTACTTTGTGCTTGTAAGAACATTTGACATGTATATGATGCAATGAAGGAATAAATCACCGGTATTAACCATAACGAAATAACTCCTGCCTCTTCCGCTATAGCTTCTTCCTGGCCTAAAGCTTTTAAAATAGGAGTTGTGAAAATAAAGATTGGTAAAAGCAGAGTTCCTGTTACAGTCAAGACAATCCAAGATCTTTGAAGATATATGCCTAACATGTGATACTGTTTAGCACCATATGCTTGTCCACAAAGTGTTTCCAATCCACTTGCCATTCCTAACAGAATGCCATTTCCAAATCTGAGGAGGACAGTGATGACAAGGGCGTAGGCTGCAAGTTCGATAGAACCAATATGACCGATGAATGCCTGGCTAATGACATTTACTCCAAACGTCGAGAATCTAGTAAAAATGGCAGGAGCAGCTATCACCCACATTTTCTTCCACTCCGCCAATATCTTCTCCTTAATCTTCACTTTATTTTCTTCCACTTGCACTTTACTCAACAGCTTCTCACTAATATCATCACCTTCCATTTTTAATTCGTACGATCAACCTCTGCAACATGTATATATCAGACTAATTAGCCCAACGCACCATATTTTGCTCTCAATTCAAACCTCCAAATAAAGTGTTTGGACAACTCTTTTACATACGAAAACATCCTTACAAGGATGACACAAACTAATGTATGAATTCTTTGAAATTTGTACTCATACAAAATCAGGATTATTTTGTCTACACTCAACTTTGTTGCATACTCCCTCTTTCAATTTTGTGGTTTGATTCACCAAACTAATTTATGTGCAGTGTGAATTTGGACATTCAATCTTTAATCTTCTAAAATTAACGTCTTGATATTTAGAAACTACGTAAGAAGTATTATATGTCAAAATAGTTAACAATTCAAAATATTTAGAAAGTATATAGAGAAATTCATGATCAAAGAAAAAATATACTCTATTTGTTTCATATTAATTATGTTGACAGTGGCGTAGCCACATGGTGGTCAGGGTGTCCAATTTGTCGAAAAAAATACCGTATATACAAGTAAAATGATACATGAAATGATTAAATAACATATTTTGGACACCCTTAACACAACAAGTTATTGTAGCCTAGTGGTTTCACCTCCTTGGAATGAGGTAGTGCTCATGTGTTTGAATCTCACTAGTTTTACTTCTTGAAAATAGTTTTTATTGTGCTATTTCTAGACACCATTTGGGGAATTCCTGACTCTGCCACTGTATGTTGACATGGCACAACCCTTAACAAAGCTTTTATTACGAGTGTAGTTTACTAAATAAACTTTATTAGTTATATTATAGAACTCTAAAATTGACTATTACGATTTTATATAATATTTAACACTAAGGATAGAGAAAAAACAATATAATAAAACTTTTTTGATTTTCTAAACTAAACAAATCAAATGAAACAACTTTGTTTCTATTGAGGTCAAATAATATGAAACAAAGGAAGAAAAGAGTAATTAACACACATAAAAAAGAGTACAATTTTTATTTTTATTTTTAAAAAGTAAGTGAATCTATTAAATACGAACCACTGAACTTAGGAGTCGTTTGATAATGGTTAGACTTATGCAATTTTAATAATATAGGGATTAGTTATGAGGAAATTTATGTATACATACATTAGTTATGCGTGTTTCTCAATTGTCAATCACAACTCGTATTAATTTTAGAAAAATTATGGAACTAGTCAAAATTAGCAACTTATTTATGGAAAATAGCTATAGTTTTAAAATATTATATATATAAAGAAAACCAATATGTTGTTTTTATAGCAAACTGTTATCCTCTCTTCCTTGCTTCTCCTCCCTCTCTCTTGTTCTCTCCTCTCTCGCGCCCTATCTCTCTCTCTCTCTCTACCCTTCCCCTCTCTCCCTTGCCTCTCCTCCCTCTCTCTTGCTCTCTCCTCTCTCTCACCCCTTCTCTCTCATGTTAATAAGAAGAAATAATTCATTCAAATATACTATGTATCAATTGTATTAAATAAAAACTAGGTGAGAGTTTTGTATTTTTATTTCAATTGTATTCGAAAAACTGTATTTTATATTTTTGTATCAATTGTATTTGTATTTGTATGAATGCAATATGCATTCATCCTCTCAGTCAAATGTATTTGTATCTAATCAAAGAGAGGATGAATACAGTTGTATTCGTTGTATTTCGAATACAATTGATACAAAATAAATAAAGAATACAATGCAGAATAAATACAAAATATAATTTGTTGCATTTCGAATACAATTGATACAAAGTACAATGCAAAATAAATACAAAATGCAATCTTCTTTCCTCCCTCTCTCCTCTAATATGTATTCATTTTGATACAAATCAGTTTGTATTTGTATTTTTTTTCTCCAAAATTAGGGGAAAAAATACACTCTCCTCTTTCTCCTAGATCTCGCTCGCCTCTCTCCTCCCTCCTCTAATATTTTTCTATTATTCGTAATTAAGCAAATTATAGCTATAGAGTATCTAATGTTTGCTATTTTTGAAAGCTTCCCTTAATTTTATATATGAATAACTTATTTCCTAATAAGTTATAAAAAAATTAATACATGAATAACTTGTGTTTTTTCAGCTACCAAAAGGGAATTATCCTTGGTTAACGAGGGAGTTGAGATTACCTTGGCTCAATTATATCTCTATTATATTAACTAGGTTAAAAATATCATTATTTCATACAGAATTTAACGGAGAGCATATTTAGACCTATACACATACATCAAAGGCATATTTAGTTCCTAACTGCAATTATGCAACAATTTGTGAAGTATTTATGAAGCAACTTGGTATTGTAGTGAATTTTTTCACCAATTTAAGACATGATACACACATTTTAAGCCATTTTAAAGCAATCTAACGAGTTATTTTATACAATTTAAATTATAAGTTATAGATACAACAATCATAATATATCATAACATAATAATTCATCACTACACTTTAAACACCAAAATACCTTAACATTCCATAAAATCAGAAAATGACATCAAATAAAAAATACAGTTACATTGCATTAAAATAACATAATTAAACCCCTTGCTTCAAATCACGTCTTTACATTCCACCAAACCACGTAATGTCATTATATTCCATCAATTCCGAACATGTAATTAATCTTTTTTAATTAAGGACAGTTTTTCCTTAACTTTTAATTAAGGTTGATTAGACAGGTTTTTCTTAATTTTGTAAAAGGATTATTTTGAAAAAAATATTATATGAAATACTGTGCAATATTAATGTCATATAAGTTTGATCAATCAGTTGACAAAGTATGATGACTAGGAGTTTCAGACTGATAAACGGTGTCAAGTACAGAAATCTCTTCGGTCATTCTACCTTTATATTATTTTAGTTATTGTATTTTTATTTTGAACTTATAAATTTGTAAAAAAAAAAAAAATCCTTCATAAAGAAAAAGAGATTAATAGTCAATCTGAAATCCTAGACTATGATACATAAGTTACGCTCAAAGAAAATATATAGTAGGAGTGATAATTATCCCAATATTAAATTTATGCGATCCTATTTAATTTGATGATATCTTTTAACCACTCATAAATAAAAAAAATAAAAAATGAAATGTTTTCTAAAAAAAATAAATAAATAAATATATATATATATATATATATATATAGGGAGGTAAGATTTGGATAAGATTAGAAGAGAAATGTGTGATGTTATGAAAAATGGAAGAAAACAAATTAGAAAAAAAAAGAAAGGAGAGATATAAAGTTGAGATAGCACGTGGATTGTTTACTAACACAGATCTAACAAAAATCAAAGTTTTCTTATTTCTTTTTTCATCTCCTCCTCCCAAACATTCCGATAGAATCGAAACGATACAGAGAAAAATTAGCGTGGCTTCTGTGCAAGAATGATAAGCATAAATCGATAAATAAGTTTAATTTTATTAAAAACAATACATATATATAAATGATGGTAAACCTAAAAGTATGTAATTCATGGAAACAAACAAACATGATGAATGAGAAAAGGTAATTAAGAGAAGAAAGAAGAAGAAGAGAAAAGCTACAGTACTTACGGTAATTTAGGAGAGTTTTTCCGTTTCTCAACTTTTTCCAACTTAGCTTCTTTCCTAAACGATGAAAGTCATACAAAGCATGTTTGTTATAATATAATATACTGTATGTTTTAACACACAAATTTGATAACGATGTGTTGGTATCAATAAATTCGACAAAAAAATATTACTCTCTCCGTTCACTTTTATTTATCAAAATTTAATTTGATACATCTTTTAAGAAAATAATTAATGATATAGATATTTTACTAAATTATTTCCTATCAAATGTTGTCTTAGAAATTGATTTGGAAAAATAAGTATTTAATGTTGAGGGTAAAATATGAAAAAATATTATTGTATTTTCTTGATATGTCAAAAATGACAAAGTAAAAATAAAAATTTATTTTAAAAAAAAGTGACAAGTAAAATTGAACGGAAAGTGTGTCCAAGAATGTAAGTTGGGACGAATATATCAAATGGTATTTGGCTTTCTATTTTCGTTCTTCCACTCCGTCAATATCTTCTCCTTAATCTTCACTTCATTCTCTTCCACTTGCACTTTACTCAACAGCTTCTCACTAATATCATCACCTTCCATTTTTAATTCGTACGATCAACCTCTGCAACAATGTATATATCAGACTAATTAGCCCAACACGCCATATTTTGCTCTCAATAAATAAAGTGTTTGGACAACTCTTTTCCATGTGAAAACATCCTTACAAGGATGACACAAACTAATGTATGAATTCTTTGAAATTTGTACTCATGCTAATTACTTAAACAAAATCAGGATTATTTTGCCTAATCTGTCAACTTTCTTTAGGAAGGAGGATGGCAATGGGGCGGGGCGGAGTGGATTTAAGGTTATGTAGGGCGGATTTAGGGTTATGCAGGTCGGGTTGAAATGGTTTTTAAAAAAATTAATGCGAGACTGGACGGATTGCGGATCTATGCAATTTTGTGTCGGTTCAAACTTAATTTTAACTTTTTACATGTTATAAAAGTGATAAAGTATTATCTATTGAGACAGTTCTTTTAAAGTTACTAAAATATTCAAGATAATAAATGGAAGTAGTTCAATCAAAACTAATATAATTTCTTACATGCTTCCTAATTGACCTATAAAAAAATAAAATTTTAAGTCATTATCTATTAAATTAATACAATTTAATGAAAAAATGAATTTATTGTTATAAATTTTATTTTTAGTATCAAACTTAACTACAAAAGGAAAACATTAAAAAAATTATGCAGGTGGATTACAATTTTTATGTTTTTTTAAAAAAATTTAAGTGAATCTATTGAATACGAACCACTGCACATAGGGGTCGTTTGATAGTTGATTAGACTTATGCAATTATTAATAATATAGAGATTAGTTATGAGGGAATTTATGTATACATATTTTAGTTGCGTGTTTCTCAATTGTCAACCTAAACTAGTATTCATTTTATGAAAATTATGAAACTAGTCAACATTAGCAACTTATTTATGAAACGGCTATAATTTAAAAAGATTATAAAAAAGAGCAATATATTATTTTTATAGCAAACTGTTCCCTTCTCTCCCTTGCATCTCCTCCCTCTCTCTTGCCCCTCCTCCCTCTCTCTTGCCTCTCCTCTCTCTCACCCACCCCCGCCTCTCTCTCTTTGTGTTTCTCTCTCTCATGCCAATAAGAAGAAATTTATTCAAATGTATTACATATCAATTATATTCAATTAAATATAGGTAAGAGTTTTGTATTTTTATTTCAATTGTATTCAAAAACCACATGTTTTGTATTTTTGTATCATTTGTATTTGTATGAATACAATATGCATTCATCATCTTCGTCAAATGTATTTGTATATAATCAAACAGAGGATAAATACAGTCGTATTCGTTCTATTTAGAATATAATTGATACAAAAATAAATACAGAAACAATGCAAAATAAATACATAATACAATGCAAAAAAAATATAAAATACAATTTTTTCTCCCCCCTCTCTCAATCTCACTCGTCTCTCTCTTCCTAATATGTATTCATTTTGATACAAATCACTTTAAATTTGTATTTTTATCCTCCAAAATTTGGGAGAAAAAATATACTCTCCTCTCTCTCTCATATCTCGCTCGCTTTTCTCCTCCCTCCTCCCCTAACATTTTGCTATTATTCGTAGTTAAGCAAACTATTGTTATAGAGTGTCAAATGTTTGCTATTTTTGAAAGTCTCCCTTCATCCTATATATGAATAACTTATTTCCTAATAAATTATACGGAAGAAAATTAATACATGAATAACTTGCATTTTTTTTTTAGCTACCAAAGGGAATTATCCTTGGTTATGAGGGAGTGGACATTATCTTGGATGCTTCATTACTGCCGAACTAACAACTTGTGTTCGGTTTCCCAACTCAAATATTTTATATATTTAATGGATTTCGAAGTACAAATACGAGGATTAAAAAATAAAAATAAAAAGCGTTATTGGTTACTCAGCAACACACACCCATTAGGCCATTATTATGGTTCTGCCCCTCTATTTGAAAATGGTCAAAATGTCTAATATTTATCGTTCTATAATAATTTGGTTCAATTATATCTCTATTATATTAATTAACTAGGCTAAAAATATCATCCTTTCGTACAGAACTTAACGGATAGCATATTTAGACCCATACGCATACATTTAAGGCATATTTAGTTCCTAACTGCAATTACGCATACATTTTTTTCACTAATTTAAGAAATCAAATACACACATTTTAAGCCATTTTAAAGCAATTTAACATATTATTTTGTACAATTAAATTATAAGCTATAGATACAACAATCATAATATAAATAATTCATCACTACACTTTAAACACCAAAATGCCTTAGCATTCCATAAAATCAGCAAATGACATCAAATAAATAAAAAATACAGTTACATTGCATTAAAATAACATAATTTAAAAAATCACGTCTTTACATCCCACCAAACCACGTAATGTCATTAATCTTTTTAATTAAGGACAGTTTTTACTTAACATTTAATTAAGGATGATTAGACAATTTTTTCTTGATTTTTAATTAAGGATGATTAGACAGTTTTTTCTTTTTTTTTAAAAAAAAAAATTATATGAAATATTGTGTAATATTAATGTCATATAAGTTCGATCAATAGTAAGATGAATTTATTCAATTGACAAAGTGATGAGCAGAGTCTCAAACTGATAAACGGTGTCAAGTATAGAAGTCTCCTGGAGCTAGGTCTGCCTTTATACTTTTTTTAGTTATTGTATTTTTACTTAGAACTTTTAATTTTTTTTAAAAATCCTTTTAAATTTTGAAGAAGTTTTTCTAAAATCCGCCTCCGTTTCTTTTCATGACAGATGAAAAACGTCTCAACCCAAATTCACACATATCGTTGAAATAAAATTTGCACTAATAAATCCTTTTACCAAAACTCCTTCATAAAGAAAAAAAAGATCAATAGTCAAAAATAAAATAAGCTATTTGGTTATAATATACAAATGCGATCTAACAATCTAAAATACTGGATTATGATATATTAGTTACACTTCAAATTAATATATAGTACTAATAATTATCCCACCATTTAATTTATGTTATCCGATGATATTAAAAAAAAAAAAATATATATATATATATATATATATATATATATATATATAAAAGGGAGGTATGATTTGGATAAGACTAGAAGAGAAATGTGTGACGTTATGAGAAAGGGAAACAAATTAGAAAAAAAGGGAGAGATAGCACTAGGGGTGTGCAAAAACCAATTTAACCAATAAACCGAACCGAAAAAAACACTATTGGTTTATTGATATTGGGTTATTGGGCTAACGGTTTTTAAACGGTTTTGCAAATTTTTTTATTGGGTTATTGGTTCGGTTTCCGGTTTTTTAATTTTTGTTAATGGTTAAACCGATAACCCAATAAGACTATACTAAATTTACTAGTCTTATTGTTAATGGTTAAACGATTGTTACTTTCACACTTTTTGTTAATGGTTAAACGATTGTTACTTTCACATTTTTTCCTTTGAATGTGTCTAGTGTCTAAACTTGCAAGAAAAATGATTGTTACTTTTATGATTATTACTTTCATGCCAAATGCTGGAAAAATCATATGGTTTATTTGAAAATTTTCTTATCGTGTATATAATATATATGAGTATTTTCTTATTGGTTAAACCGAAAACCGAACCGTTAAGTACCATAAACCGATTAACCAAAAACCGATAAGAAATATGTTATTGGTTTGGTTATCGGTTTGAAGTATTTACAAACCGAAAACCAATAAACCGAACCAATAACACCTAAAACCGAACCGAACCGACCGATGCGCACCCCTAGATAGCACACGTGGATTGTTTACTTACACAGATCTAAGTAACAAAAATCAAAGTTTTCTTATTTCATTTTCCTCCCAAACATTCCGATAAAATTGAAATGATACAGAAAAATTAGCGTGGCTTCTGTGCAAGAATAAATCGAGAAACAAGTGTAGTTTTAATTTTTATTAAAAATTAACAATACATATATAAATGATGGAAACAAACAAACATGATGAATGAGAAAAAGGTAATTAAGAGAAGAAGAAAAGCTACAGTACTTACGGTTAATTTAGGAGAGCTTTCTCTTTCTTAACCTTTTTTCCACCTTCTGCCTAAAATGTTTCTCAAAGCATTTATTTTAACACACTAATTTGACAAGGGTATCAATAAATTCAATTTTTAAGAAAATAAGTTTCTTAAAATAACGAAAATGACTTTCATAATAAAAAAAAAATAAAAACTCACTTTCATTGATAACAATTCAAAATATTCTTTTAAAAAAAAAAAAAAAGTTTCAGGAAATTATGATGAAATTTACCTGCATGCCCAAGAATGTTAGGTGGGGACGAATATATATCAAATGGTATTTGGCTTTCTATTTTCGTTTTTTATTTTATTTTATGTTTATATTATATTATACCATTCTAGATTATCTGTTTCTACTCAAAATTAACAAGCTACGTCAGTTTTTAATTTCCAAAGATAGTATTATAAAAAATATAAAGGATATCAACCAGGGGCGTACCTAGCTTTATCAAAAAATTACGTTATATATATATATATATATATGTCAAATTTTATATTTAAATTGTATATATTTAAAGTTGGACATTTTTAACAAAAGTTATGTCTTTGGCGTAGTGGCAATAGATGTCTATTTTAGTGAAGGAGTTTTGGATTCGAACCCCAAATAGCACAATATTTATTATTTTATTTTGACAATCACAAACTATTATTCTCACACATCCTTAATTAAATTTCTAGCTATGCCACTATATCAACAAGCCAAGATCATTATTCTTGGACACCCTTAATTAAATAGTCCATTCTTTATTATATATTTCCCACTTCAATTTATTTGACCTATATTTTTTAATTCATTAAAAAAATTGTTTACAAACAGTTTAATTTCAACTTTCTCTTTATAACTTTTTAATTTCAATTTTCTAACTTTGATATATTTGATATATCTTTAATTTAAGATAATAAAATTCAAAAAATTTATTTATTTATTAAAATAATATGTCAAATAAAATTAAAACAAAAAAGTTTTTTTGTGCAATCATCGTATCTCTCCATTCCTGGTAAGACTAAGCTATAGTGCTAGAAATAATAATAATTGATAATCTTAAATTGAGTTAGGTCTAAATGGAGCAACGAAAAATAAAAATTCACGAGAAATTTTTACCTTCTACCTCAATTTAGATGACTCATCTTTTTTTTAATCAGTTCAAAAAAGAATAACACTTTTTTATATTAATTATTAATTAACAACTTAATATTAAAATATTTATTTTACCTTTAATAAAAAAAACTATAATAACACAAATATCTATCATTTACTTTAGACCACAAATTTCAAAAAAATTCTTTATTTTTTAAATCTTATATCAAATCAAACTAACTTATATAAAATAAAACGGAACACTATTTGTCATTTGAACTTTTCTTTGTTCTTGTAATCATTTCCAACACGTATATATATGAAAGAAGCTTTAAAATAACATTCTGCTCCACAATTAATTTTTCCTCAGTAGCTGGCGCGACAGCTCCTCGATCCTCAGCTACAACCCACAAAAAATGGATAATGCTAAATGACTAGAAAATTTGGTCAAAATTTATTCAAAAATTTAAAAAAGTCATAATATTTTTTTTTTTTGAAAATAAACTGATCTTTTTTTCTTTTTTAGTTAAAAGATATTAAACTTAAAAGGATAAAAATATTTTAAAAGATAAAATAACATAAATAAAATTCCATTCTGATTAAATTTTGGCCAAAAGAATTTTTCCAAAAAGCAAATAGTACATATAAATTATTGGAGATATTTATTATGGTGGACCCATCTATAAAGGGTTGCAAATAATTAGTTCGTTCTTGACAATTGACATGAGTAGTATGCAAATTCGGATATTCTCGAGGCATCAATGTCCTCCGTATATTAGGTGGTGAAATTTTTTTAAAAAATTTGTATGCAAAACATATTTTTTAGGACTTTAACATTATATTTATAAATTAAATTTATTATTTCATGCTTATTATTAGAGCCGTCAAAACGGGCATAGTCCATGGGACTGGCCCAACCCAATCCGTTATTGGGATAGGGTTAGGATAAGATTTTTCAAACCCATTTAAAACTAGGGCTTATAAGCTCCACCCATATAAACCCTTGGCTCTTGAGGCTTGATCAAGGACGGGCCGGGATCGATCCATGGACCAAAACTTTTTATTTAAGGATAACTTACAATAATCTCACTAGTACATAATCTAGTTATTTAAATACACGTTATGTTGTAATATTATGAATCTTACCAGATTTTGGTACGTTCAAATACATGTATATCGGAATATATAGACTCAAAATTAGGTTAATTTGTTCTAGAGACACTCTTTCCAAGTATATCCGCATGTATCTAAGATACATAGACAAATCTCGCGCCCTCACTTCCCTCACATATTGCTTGCACTCTCTTATCTCGCTCGCGTATTTGGTATGCGAGATACATGCTAATTACACCAGATTTTTTGCTAGTATTATTGAAACAACACAATTGTTTGTCATATTTGATTTGAAAATCTTCTCATTTTCTTGATGTTATAGAATTATAAGTTTGAAAAGAAAAAAAATGAAAAAAGAAGGGCTAGCCTGCCTCAGCCCTCGGCCATTCTAGGGTTGGGTTGGGTTGAGCATTTTTAGGCCCTTCCAAATGAAGGGCCGCCCCGCCCTAGCCCTTCAAATTCCTTGGCCAGCGAGACTTGGGCCGGGTGGGGCTGGGTCAGCCCTTTTTGACAGCTCTACTTATTATCATGGGCGGATCAATGAAGGCTTGTCGGGTGTCACGCCACCCACAAGCTTCGACGAAAACTCTCTCTCTCTATATATATATATGTATATAACAAACATATAAATAATAAATGTGCCACTCAGTGAAACAAAGCACTAAATAGTGCCAGTGGCGAAGGGACATATGCTGACTGGATTTTGCGGGATCGAATCTTGTGTTGATTGCTGAATATTTGAACCGATTTTATATCCAATAGTTAACGTATTCATCCTAATCAACTCACATTCCTTCCATCTCACACGATTTTTTCCATTAAACAACAAAATTACGAATAAAAAAAAAGGCACAAAAAGGTTTGTAACTACCATTTATGTCATGTATTTGATTTTTCCGTAGGTTTCAATTTAGTCTTCTAATTTTTTCGATTAGTTTTATTAAATTAAGATAAAACTTCATTGATTTAAGATTTACTTAATATATTTTCATAACTAATTATTCTCCAAACAAAAAGATTGTTAATATTCTTTTATTATTATTTTTTCCAATGTTACAACGAAGCCAAACTTGCAAACCATGAAACATTGGGTGGAAGCATTTAATCATGTTTATTTTTGTAGGGAGAGGTGGTTGCATGAGGAAAGTGACGTTCTGATGAATAGTACTTGAACATCACAGGCACAATACACTATTATTAATCTACTAAAAATAGCACAATACACAATTATTAATCTACAAAAAATAGCACAATACACTATTATTAATCTACTAAAAATAGACCTCATCTATTATGAATTTCTTCGTTATTGTTTTTACGAAGATATACGTACTAGAACTGATACAGCCCAAAATTCAGATACACAAGCCGAGCAAGATGGTGTTTCAAATATTTATGTAAAAAAAATGTAAGATTTATGCATAATTCGCAGTATACTTTATGTATCTATCTTACAATCTCAAAAAATTTAAATTTTGTGTGATATCAGATATCATGGCATATACATGATATCTGATATAGCTATTTTTCATTTTTTTTTTGTATCTAATATATAGCAATGTTATTTATCAGATACATGTATATCTAAGAAGTATCGGTATTTGTGTTATATCATATACAAGGGGATGTATTCAATAATTAATCAAAGAAATTCATGTATATTAATCAGAATTACTTACATAACATGTATCTGACCTAATATTAACAACAACGTATGTGTCATACTTATTAGTTTAATGTATCTTAATTATCTCATATACAATTTAAATGAATATGTTAAACAGTGTATCTAACACAGCTACACCAAACTATATCTGATATAATAGAAAATTTGTAGCTGAACTACCTTATATCATAATCTATCTTAAACAAGTTAGTAAATGTACTTGGATTAGTTAGGCAGTGCATCTATAATAGTTTCGTATTATGTATCTGAACTACAATCAACTATGCATCTTGATTTAGATAATATTAGAAATAAATGTTGTGACATATCTCATAATAAAATAATGATAGTGACCATTGTTGAACAAAAAAGGTCGAAATTATTCAAGAAGAAGAAGTGTAAAATTTGGTGAATCTCCAAAAAAATAGAAGAATTTTAATTATTTTTAGAAATTGGGATATGCCAGAATATTTCATAATTGTTACAAGCGTGAATTCCTCCTTAATTTATGGCTATCAATTACAATCCTTAAATAGATAAGCTTAATGATATGTATCTGACTAACATGCATCCCAAATACATGTATCTAGACACAATAGATACATGTATCCACAGTGAAAAATATTTTGATCCTAAATGAAACATAAATAATATTATTATATTATAGAAGAGTCTAGGAATGACTACCAGTGGTCCAATAAGATCACTACTAATGTCCAATATATTTATAAAATATATAAGTTGCCCCACCACCTTCCACTTAAATACTACATATTATATATTATTAATTACTATACTATAAATCACAACTAATATCCAATATATTTATCAAACTATATAAGTGGGCCCCACCACCTTCCACTTAAATACTACATATTATATATTAATTACTATACTATAAATGACTTAAATACTCCATATTATCTATTACAATAATTAACAATTATTTGACACTTTAAATTCTATCAATGCCATATAAATTAGGATAAAAAACCTAACATATAATATTTAAATATATTTAAAAATAATATAAGTAATACTATACATTACAATAATTAACAGCATAATTATTTAAAACTTATATAAAAAATTTAATTGACTCTCTAAATTCTATTGGTACCACATAAAATGGATTATATAATAAACATATATTGTTTGAAATTGACGAAAAAGAAACAATAAATTACAATAATTAATAAAAAAAAATAGTCCACTCCAAAAACCTATCAATTAACAACATATATTGTTTGAAATTGACGAAAAAGAAACTATAAATTACAATAATTAACAAAATAAATCTCTCGACTCCAACAAATCTATCAATTAATGCCACATAAATTGGGACATGGCAAATAACATATATTATTAAAAAATTAGGTTCAAAATGTACTAAAAAATACAATAATTAACAACTTAATATATTAAAGAGACATATAAAAAAGGGTTAATATTTGAAATTCTGCATCTGCCACATAAATTAGAACAAAGAGAGTAATAAATATTATTTTCAAAATTATGTTAAAAAAAAGTACTACAAATCACAATAGCTAACAATTTAAAATATTTTTAAAATCATACACAAATTTCAATATCTTCTCAAATTCCATAATATGACATAAATTTTAAAAAAAAGTGTTATAAATCATAATAAATAGTACAATATTTAAACTACTTTAAAAGCATTATAAATTGTAATAAATAATACAACAATTTAAATTACTGAAAATTTAACGACTTAAATTATTTTTTAAAAATGTATTAAAATTTTGGTTAATTGTCAAAACTTTACATGTGCCACATAAATTGGGACATGGACAGTCACACATATTTTTTTAAAAAAATTACATTAAAAGTATTCTATCAATTAACAACATATATTGTTTGAAATTGACGAAAAAGAAACTATAAATTACAATAATTAACAAAATAAATCTCTCGACTCCAACAAATCTATCAATTAATGTCACATAAATTGGGACATGGCAAATAACATATATTATTAAAAAATTAGGTTCAAAATGTACTATAAAATACAATAATTAAGAACTTAATATATTAAAGAGACATATAAAAAATGGTTAATATTTGAAATTCTGCCTGTGCCACATAAATTAGAACAAACAGAGTAATAAATATTATTTTCAAAATTATGTAAAAAATAAAGTACTACAAATCACAATAGCTAAAAATTTAAAATATTTTTAAAATCATATAAAAATTTCAATAACTTCTCAAACTCCATAATATAACACTTAAATACTACATATTATATATTAATTACTATACTATAAATGACTTAAATACTCCATATTATCTATTACAATAATTAACAATTATTTGACACTTTTAATTTTATCAATGCCATATAAATTAGGATAAAAAACCTAACATATAATATTTAAATATATTTAAAAATAATATAAGTAATACTATACATTACAATAATTAACAGCATAATTATTTAAAACTTATATAAAAAAATTAATTGACTCTCTAAATTCTATTGGTACCACATAAAATGGATTATATGATAAACATATATTGTTTGAAATTGACGAAAAAGAAACAATAAATTACAATAATTAATAAAAATATAGTCGACGAAATTGACGAAAAACAAATTATAAATTACAATAATTAACAAAATAAATCTCTCGACTCCAACAAATCTATCAATTAATGCCACATAAATTGGGACATGGCAAATAACATATATTATTAAAAAATTAGGTTCAAAATGTACTATAAAATACAATAATTAAGAACTTAATATATTAAAGAGACATATAAAAAATGGTTAATATTTGAAATTTTGCGTGTGCCACATAAATTAGAACAAACAGAGTAATAAATATTATTTTCAAAATTATGTTAAAAAAAAGCACTACAAATCACAATAGCTAAAAATTTAAAATATTTTAAAAATCATATAAAAATTTCAATAACTTCTCAAATTCCATAATATGACATAAATTTAAATAAAAAAATAATATATATTGGGCCCCGTGCTGGCACGGGGTCCTATATCTAGTTTTAATACAATTCCCTAAACTTGGGTGACCATTTAGAGAATTGACTCTAATTTATATGACTCACTTTCCTTTTTAGTCAATCTCAAAAATAATGACACATTTTATATTAAGTAATACTTTAACTTTAAAATGTCCATTGTACCCTAAATGAAATAATTTATAGGCACAAAATTTTCAATCATTCATTTTAAACCACAAGTTTTAAAAAAATTCTTTTCTTTCTTAAATTATGTGCCGAATCAAACTATCTCTCATAAAATGGGACGGAGAGAGTATTATTTTGTAGGTAAACCATCTTACACCTTTCTATTTCCAACTAGGGCGAAAAATTACAACAATATCCACTTGGCTAGCCTCATTGGCTCACAATCCACTATACCTTAAAATAAGCATGCTTAACTATTTAAA
Organism: Solanum verrucosum; assembly: GCF_900185275.1. Lineage (NCBI taxonomy): Eukaryota > Viridiplantae > Streptophyta > Magnoliopsida > Solanales > Solanaceae > Solanum > Solanum verrucosum. The sequence continues at coordinate 3,566,535 of NW_026020157.1, forward strand.
CCTTCATATACCCACATGAATCCAAAAATTACAAGAACAAAACATGCCATTGTTGGATAGCATACCACAAAACCTGGTAAAGGGGCACAAGTACACTATCTAAGCCCTTCTATACCCACCCAAGGACAAAAACTTAACAGAACAATGTGCCATTCTTAGTTAGCCTCGGATACTAACATGTCAGGAGAAATGACAAATGACCCGGTTTGAGCACCCATAAGATTAAGACCCCAAGCTTGGAGGAGGACCAGCCTAGCCGATAATATCATAAAAGGGAACCATCTAAGCCCGAGCCCCTAACCAACTAGGGTGAAGTCGATCCAACCTCTGGAAAACATCAAACTTCTGAACTCCAAAATCTTCTTCCATCTATCCAAAACTTGAGATATCTACACACCTGCAGTAGCAGCAGAAAACACTACTGAGAAATCACAGGGCATGGCAAAGTGCTAAATACTTTCATCTTTCTGTTATTAGGTACAATGGCATACATGTATCATGGGGAAGGAAGGCCTATTAATCAGTAATAATAAACATTTTCCTGATAGAAGAAAAATAAAGCTGCACCCAACTGTAACTCTCACGTAAAACAAAAAACAAACATTAACCTTGAAATTTTATATATGAAACATAGTTTAACATCACCTCTCTTTTACTAGAGAAATCGCGTGCTTTGTAATGACAGTCCGAAGGACAGAACTAGCATAGGAGAAGTGGAAAACAGAAAAAAAGACAAAGAAACCTTTTAGAAAGAAAAAAAAAACAGAGAACCTTTAGAGAGAACGAGGATCCAAGTATCTTTAATGTTTCTTCCTCTACTTTTTTTTGAAGGGGGTGCTTCGGCCTCACTTGAGAAATTGCAGGATAGGTACTGCAAATTTGAAGAAACTGCATACAAAATTATTACAATGCTCCAGCAATGATGATGTTTCTCCATGATGAAAGGTGAAAAGTGGATAACAAGAACAGTCATAACAAATGAAACATCAGATATGGTAACGGTGATAACAACCATGACACTGCTCCGATGAAGCGTAAATGGATTCCTGAAGCGGAAGAAAAGTGATGACTCTTTTGGAAGAATACACATGCTAAACACATGAATTTGCAAAATTGAGCACTTTCAAGTAAAAGACTTACTAGTTCTTGTCTGAATTCCTAAATCGCACACAATATCGGGAAGCAATTGTGTCTTCATCTTCAGAACTTTCTTCTTCAAAACCACTCTGTCCGCTCACAAGTTCAGGAGGTGCAGACGCCTCTGGTTGAGGTGAACCTATCTGTGTAAATTCAGCATTAGGAGAACTTATACTGACTGGAGCATTTCCTGGTTCTTGGACCTGGTTCAAGGATTTCTTCTTGCTGTCCTCATTGTGACACAATTCTTCTTCCTCCCTGGATAGTTGCTGCTTTGATCTATGCGATCTAGGTGGTGATATCTTGGATCTTGGTCCAGCCACCACGGGTTCATGAGTCACAGAAGCCTCTGGTTGAGGTGAAGGCATCTCCGTAATTTACCATTCAAAGAATTTGTACAGACTGGAGCACTCCTGGCTTCTATGACATCATTCAAAACATCCTTATTATTTTTATCATGGCACAGTTCTTCATCCTCTCTAGACTGGTTCTTCTTTGATCTACGTGAGTTACGTGAGGATTTCTTTGATTGTCGCCTAGCCCCAACGCCAACAAATGAAGCCAAATCTTTCCTTGCAAGCAAAGACATCTTTTTACCTTCTAGGTACTCAGAAATCGCTCGAGAATATGCACAAAAGGGACAGTAAACGTTTCCTCCATTATCGAAGCTGGGAACAGAACCCAAGCAGCTCTGATGAACCACTAACGGGCAGGTGTTCGAACTGCAAATCAACAGTTGCCCACCTTCATTACATTTCACACAAAGATTGAGCACTCTACCATTTTCAGTTGTCAAGGGATCTTGACCCTGAGAGCTAAGAAAATCATTTCTCTTTGCGGAAAGGCCAGTCATTTCATTGTGATATCCATCACTGTCACTAGAGAAATCAGGTTCATCACTTCCCACAATATTCTTTTTGGCTCCTTCAGAAGGTTCATCTTTGAACAAATTTCCCCGAATGCACTTCCGATGATCTTTAGCTCCATGAATGCAAGAATCCTGATGAATTACCTGCTGCTGTGATGAACCACTTGATGTTCTCAATTCATCACAAGCTTTGCTGCTACTTACAACATTTTGGATCTTTTCCTCTGAAATCATTATTTCAGGCAATCGATCATCATGGTTACTGGTATCAATGTTCTGTCTAACCATTTTTGATGCAGCACCCTCACAACTACCATCCAATCCCCCAACAAGAGCTCCATTTTCCAAGTTCCCTTTTTGGACAATAGCATGGGGAATTTGTGCAGACAACTCTGTTGAAACACCATCTTTTTGAGATGATTCAAAATCATGAACTGCATCACACCTGGGATTAATAACTTCCTGCTTAAACCTTTTGGAGGGCCTTATGCAAGTACCAGAACTGTTCTCTGATAAGGGTTCAGTTTCACTATGTTCTACTTCATGAGCAGTAATGGCATCAATCGTCCTCTTAGAAGGAACCAGAGTCCTAGGTTGATTTTCTTGCAGGCCATTAGTGTTGGCCCCCAAACAAGGAGTTGCATTCCCACTTGATAAAACATGTTCATGCTGAGCATCAGCGCCTACTTCACAACTGTGGTTAATGCCATTAGAATCGACAGCATTAAAACGATCTCCATCTCCGGAGTGACTGCCAACCTCCAATCTGTTATTTGCTTCCAAGGATGTAGAAAGAGGATTGGTAGTATCTACAGTATCCTTAATCTGATTGTCAATTGGAAACACAGAAAATCCCAGACAATCAGACAGGTAATTACAAATGTAAGAACTTACTGAATTCCACATATAAAAAAAGATTAGCTCACTTGTTGCAAAGCACATTTTGGCAAGCAAGATCTTTTTTTGGAAATAAATGACTGAACATCCCATTTTGACACCTCTGGCCCATCAATTTTTTGATCTGAGGAGACCTGGTCAAATGTACACATGATGCCGATTTAAGCATGTGAAAACAGCATTATTCAAAACTCTCAAGCATAGATTGTCCCTTGTAAGCAAATTACTAAAATCACAGATAAAATTCATTTAATAAACTGAGTTACTGAACCATAAAACCCAACCTTGATAAGTTAAACTGAGGTACTTACCCCCAACAATAAGTGGCGAAGGACATCTTCACAGTGCACTGATCGATCCAATTCAATTTTATCAACGGGAACTGAAGCATCATTATTTGCATTTGAGATTTCCTGGACAGACAAGGTCTCTAAAACTCTCAAGGAGACAAGCTCCCTTGCATTTCTTCCCATTTCATCAGAAATTTCTGGAGTCCGCTTAACCAAATCTGTTATGCATGAACCAGAATAGTCAAAGCAACCATCATTACAGCTGATACAACAGTTTTTGTCACAAAGTAACTGTAATTTCATACATACCAATGAGTAAAGATGTGTCTATCTCTTTGGAAGTTGCCAATGTTTCAATCACCCATATCCAAGGTAGATTTGATGTGCTATGCTTGGTATCCATGAAGGCTGTTGGAATGCTTCAAGATCATATATTTGATTGTCAGTCCACCTTACATTTATGTTATCCCAGAGAACAGTTTTAACGCAAAGATAGAAGCCACAAAGGTGCTATAAATAGATAACAAAACCAGAGAGCAGAACACCTACATGAAAATTTCAAATTTCCATAATGGATGAACTAAGATGTGAATCTAGAGTGCAAGCTCAGTGACGTGAGGCATGAAGTGGAGATGGAAGTCAAGATCGATACACAAGTCATTCCCAAGAAAGAAAGTTTCAAGTAACTTGGCTCTATTATCTAAGGAAACATAGAGATTGGCAATGATGTCGCATATTGTATTGGAGCAAGATGGTTGAAATGGAGTCCCGCGTCCTGGGTACTGTGTGATAAGAATGTTGTCAAGGTTTAAAGATAAGTTCTATGGGGTGGTGGTTAGACCCACATAATGTAATGTTCTAGAGATGATGGTAGCGACAATAATGATGCTCAAATGGATGTGTGGGCATATTAGGAGAGATAAAATTGGAAACGAAATTATACGAGACAATGTGAGAGAGGCCTCTGTGACGGACAACAAGAGGGAAGTGAGATCGAGATGGTTTAAGCATGTAAAAAAGGAAGGATGAGGATGCACTAGTTAGGAGGTGCAAGAAGTTGGCTATAGCATGTTTTCGGAGAGATAGAGGTAGAACAAAGAAGAACTATTGGAGTTGATTAGAAATGACATGACACATCTTTAGCTTTTACTAAGAACGTGACCCTAGCTAGGAAGGTGTGGAGGTAGGATTAGGGTAGAAGGGGATAGGTATTAAAGTGTTGTCACACTTTTATGTGTGAGAGGCAAGGGTTAGTTTCCTCTTCTCCGTATTTGGAAATATTAGTTAATAGTCACATAGTATCTTATTCTTGATTTTTCACTACTATATGTTGCTTCATTTGCTCTCTGTATCTTGTTATTGTGATGTTGTTATTTTCCTTTCATGCCTGCTTTGACTACACCTTTTTGAGCCGAGAATCTATCGAAAATAGTCTCTCTACCCCACAAAGGTAGGAATAAGGTGTGCACACATCCTACCTTTCCCAAACCCCATTTTTAGAATTACACTGGGTATGTTGTTGTTGTGGATGAATAAGCTGCATCTAATCCTTTATGCAGAATTTTAAAAACAAGAGCTGTTCTATGCAGAATTTGAAGCTGAATTGTCTGGTTCTTTTCTTTTTTTTGGTGTAAACATGAATATCCTCAAGATGCAGAAGATATTCCTAGTATTTTAGAGTTCTTATGACCTCCATAGGAGTTTATTTTCTTTTGCAACTTTTGGATGTAAGTATTCCTAGAATACTCCTTGTGTATTCTTTTGTTTATAATACAAGTTACCTTTCTTAAAAAACAAAAACTTTAACACGGTAACAGAGTAACTTTCCTCTCAAAATACAACCACATAACATGAGCAAGCAACCAAAAAAAATTGATCAAAAAATATTACCTGATTCCTATGCACGACAACTTTATCAATAAATTAGAAGCAAAAACTAATACAAAATTATTTCAATCTTTAAATTTGGAATGAAGATATTTGGGACAAGGAGGGAGTGTCCTCCATGATGGAAAAGGTGAGTAAAGCAAGATTGAGATGGTTTGGGCATCTAAAGAAGAGATGCACAAATGCCCCAATGAGAAGGTATGAGAGGTTGGATATAGTGGGTAAGAGGAGAGGTAGAGGTAGGCCAAAGAAGTATTGGAAAGAGGATATTAGAAAGGATATGGTATACCTTTAGCTTACCGAGGACATGACCTTAGATAGAAGGGTTTGGGGTCGCGAATTAGGGTAATAGGTAGTGAAGTGTTGCCTTACTTTTCAGCGAAATTAAGCTTGGTAGATCTGGAGCACTGTGTCTATTGTAGTATGAACCTTATTCATGTAGTTTCTTGCTTTTTGATATTTGTTACCATCTATTGTTTAGTGTGTTCTGATTATTTCACTATTTTTGTTGTTGTTGTTCCTTTCTTGAATGGTCTACATTGTTTTCCTTAAGTCAACATGTTTTCTTCACTGTTGTTTTTCCTTTCTATAACTACTTTGATGTGTTGGACCTTAGCCGAGGGTCCTTTAGCTGTAGTCTCTCTACCTCCACAAAGTAGGGTTAAGGTCTGGTTTGCATACACTCTACCCTTCTTCAGAACCTATTTGGGATTCCACTTGGTATGTTGTTTACTAGAGAACTTGAAAGTTCCCCAACTTTTTAAAAAAGTTACGGTCATAGGCTTGGAACAATGATATGCACACTTAACTCACTTCCCCAAAAATTTCCATCTAAGACTAGCAAACACTATTTCTATAGTAACTTCATTTTCTTGACCAACATCCAAACACTAACTACACCCCCCCCCCCTCCCACCCATTTTTTCTAAAATAACTTCATTTTCTTCACCAACATCCAAACACTATCTACCCCCTCCCCCCCTCTATCTAAAGAAACATCAGTCTTTTTTTGTTACGACCGATAAAAATCCCTCACTAGTTAACTGGCCCAACACCAGTTGGCACAAAAGTTCAAAACAACATTAAACTTCTAATCAGTATGAGCAATGGGACTGCAAAAACAACAGGAACAGACATATATTTCAAAAACAAAATCATTTGTTACTTCTTTTTTTATACTGAGGACCCTGAAATAAGAGCTGAATATTTCTAAATAATTTATATTTCATTGAAGGAGATAGTCTCGCTCAGAAAAGAGAGTTGTAGGATTCGTAAAACAGGAGAAGAGCATCTCAATGCATTTTGACTTTGTCTCCCGGGATCCACCACAGGTTGGGTTTGAGAGCCGTGTGATGGGTGACTATCCAGCACAGTTCGGAGAGCAGATGTGTTATTGTGTCATTTGATATTTGAAGTATAACAGAGAAACCATAATATTAAAAAAAACAAAAAATTTAAAGGTCCTAGTGAACATTTTCCTCCCCATTATTGCCACAATTTCATAATGTTTGATGCTTTTTTCCAGTTACCAAAGCAAAAGAAATTGCCCCTTTCAACTTTTCAGTTGTGTCAGCTGCAGCTTCTTCAAATGTTGATCAAGTACAATTACATAAGATATTTATTAAAAAGTTAGGATGAGGTCCAATGTTTATGCTATTTATAGATATAGACTAGCTGTGTTAATTGATAACCGTCGAGGGTGTCACCACAAGCTTGAATATAGAAAAATGGAGAAACACTCAACAAAGCAAGGGTTTAGCATAGACATAAGACTTAACATATGCACAACAAGCTTACAAAGAGTGAAGTTGAGGTAAGATTAAATGGCATTACAGTGCCTAAATCCACAATTCCAATATTCCGAGAGAATTGTATATGATAGATAACGATATCACACACAGGGGATGAGCTACCCTTGCCCCCTTCGTCGGAAAATCACATTGTATAGATATGCCAAATTTTGATTTAATACATGTATATATTAATGTTGATACCTCTTAAAACAAGGTAAAGAGTTGGTGCAATGGTTTTGGAAAAAAACATTGTATAGATACCCTGGCTCAAGGTTTTTTTTTTCTTTCTTTTGTGTGATTACTACTTAATATTTTGGCACCCATTAATAAACATCCCAGCTCAGCTTGCCACACATAGAACCCAAGATAGCATGACTGAAGTGAAAAACTGCTACTATACTGCTATGCAGTTGAAGAATATGTATCGATGTTAAAGAGGCAAGAGTTATAGAACAGTGGTAAGACCTAGAATGTTATGCCTCTAAAGTTGAGATAGCTCCATTTATATGTAAGAAGAAAATATAAAGAGAAACCCCAATTTGCCTCTAGTGGATGGTGCTGTTTTCCTATGAAAAGACATTGTTGTGGGAGAGCATGAACTAAAACACCAAAAGAGGGACACTTTCAGATGCATACCTCAAAGGGTCATAGGGCAACGAGAGAGTTGCTGGTCACCGCCATTGATGGAAGATCAAAAGACTGAATTACTTTGAGAGAGTCGGGTCCGCCAATTCGATTTCATAACCTGGAGTCTGAATCAAAATTCAAAAGTATCTGTCACCCTTTCATTGAAAAACGTGAAAAATATGTACTTTCCCCCCAAAATTGAGAAAACTCTTTTACTCTCTCCGATCTTATTTATATGTCACTTAACAAACGAAAAAATTGCGCAATTAAGCAAATTTATACAATTTAATTAGTCATCATAACTAGGTGTGACAAATAGTTGGATTTGGATGGGTTTGAAATGATTTGAACAAAAATGAGTAATTATCCAATCCGCTCATATTGATAAATATGGTTCAAATAATTAATGGACGGATTGGATATGAGTTTTCCATATTTCATCCACATTGATTGAAGAATTAAAAAATGAATTTATATATTTTAAATTTCTAAAGTAATTTTTTATTTTACTCACTCCCCTCTACCTCCAATTCGAAAAAATTTATGGTGGTAGGCACAAGTATGACATAATGTGTGAGGGATTATTTTTTACTAATAAAAATGTGTGGCTCCTATTTTTTTATTTTACATTGTTATTTCTCTCTCCTACCTTTACTTAATTTTTATGAATAAAAAATTATTATGTTTGAATGATACGTGGGGGCCTTTCTCACTCCTACTTTGCTTCTCACACTTCTTTTTCTCAATTTCTTCCCTTTCACCTTTTTTTTCCTTTCTAATTCTTTGTTGATTTCAGATCAGTTTTTCTCAATTGTGAATTTAATTTACTCAATTCTTCTTATATTATTTATCTTTCTCCATTTGATAATTGGCTTGTAATTTTTATTTTTTTTAAAAAGCATTATATCAAGAATATGAAAAGGAAAAATCAGGGAGAAAATTATAAAATGAAGACTGAAATTTTAATCTACGAGATGAACGCCTAGGTAGTCAATTAACTAAGCTATGAAAATTTCCCATTTGGTACATATATATATACGTCGGATTGATTAGTTTTTACACTTATTAAACCAACCAAATCAATAAATTAAGTTTTTTTATTTTCTCAATTTTTTAAGAAGTTTGATTGCGTATTACACTAAAATTAATTTATTTTTTACAAAATATGATGTAACTGTCACACTTCCATACAATTATATCTAATTCAATTTATTAAAAAAGGAAAATAAAAATATTTTGCATATACAAATATTTATCATATAATGTATTTTTCCTTTTTTTTGTGCATTACCCTTTGATATTTTTGTATATATATAATTGTTTACCAACAAGAGTTATGGTAGAGTGGCAAGTACTCTTTCATCCTTAATCAAGAAGTCTCGGGTTCAAGTCTCCTTCGGTATAGAGTCACTTTTGTTATTGTTTACAATGAATTGATTTAAATAATTGTATAAAATAGTGTGGGTATTTGCACCATATGTCATAAAAAAATCAAATACACTTTATTATAATATTCAAACTCAAGAAAATTGAGAAAATAGAAAACTCTATTACAAAAATATAGGGGAAAAGATTGATCGAAATTGTTGTAACAATATCGAATTTTGGAAAGACCTTTTACCTTAAAGGTATATATGCACATATATACCTTTAAAATGCACTATTAAATAATGCAGGGGTAAAAGGTCCTCCACAAAGTTTGGTATCGTAACAGCAATTTCGGCCAAAGTTGAAGTATTTTTCAGACCTTTTTCCCAAAAATATATTTGGTGTAGTTTTTTAATATACAAATTGATAAAATAGTTCAATTAAATTAGTGAAAAAATTGATCAATCAGACTTAAATACACATACCAAATGGGGGATATTAATAGTATGGTTGATTGTCTACCTAAACTTTTAGTTCGTACGTGAAAGTTTTATTCTCATTTTCTTCCATATTTTTATGTAATTTAAAACATAAAAAATAATATACCTTCTAATTATCAATATAATTTAAAAAATAAAAAATAATATACCTGCTAATTATCAAATGGAAAAGATAAATATATGAATGATATAAAAAGAATGAGTAGATAAAATTCATTAGTCAAAGAAATATAGGAAAGAAGAATTAATTAAAAAAATTTTAAAAAAATGGAGAATAGAACGTATGTGGAGTAAAATGTAAGGGAAAGAGAATATCAATGTAAAATAAGAAGAATAGGTCTTACCCAATTTTTTATTCATAAAAATTAAGTAAAGGTAGGAAAGAGAAATAACAATGTAAATGAGAAAATAGGACCCATGTTGTAAAATGAGAGCAAAATACAGTAACACTAAATAAGAAAGCTAATGGAAAATATAGAGTAGAAAATATTATTTTGTCTCTTCAAGTGTGTTTCACAAGGGTGAAAACACCACCCTTTATAGGATTTAGAAAACACCCGTTTACATCATTTAACCAAATACGTTAGTACAAGTTTAATAAATACAATAAATACATATATTATGTTAGGAATAAATTAAGATAAACATCCACAATTAAGTGGATTTATAACACTCCTTTGGATGTTTATAGATAATGTGCCTCATTAAAACCTTACTAGGAAAAACCCAGTGGGAAAAAGCCTAGTGAAGGAAAAAGAGTGCACACATCTTGTAATACACCTTGAGTGATTCCTCATTAAAAACCTTACCAAAAAAATTCAATGGGACAAAATCTTGGTTAAGGGAAAAAGAGTACAGCGCGTATTTTACTCCTCCCGATGGATAATTTATTTGATATCTTTGAGACGATGCATTCCAATCTTATATCTTAGCTTCTCAAATGTTGACGTTGGCAATGCCTTAGTGAATAAATTTGCAAGATTATCACTCGAACGAATCTGTTGAACATTTATCTCACCATTTAGTTGAAGATCATGCGTGAAAAAGAACTTAGGTGAAATATGCTTTGTTCGGTCTCCTTTTATGTATCCTCCCTTTAATTGAGCTATGCAAGCAACATTATATTCATACAATATTGTTGGAGTCTTTGTTTGCACAGAAAGATCACATAATTGCAAAATGTGTTGAGTCATTGATCTCAACCATACACACTCTCGGCTGGCTTCATAAATGGCTATTATCACTACATGATTTGAAGAAGTAGCAACTATTGTTTGCTTCATCGAACGTCATGATATAATTGTACCTCCATATGTGAATAAATAGTCTGTCTGAGATCGGACTTTATGTGGGTCAGACAAATATCCTGCATCTGCATAACCGATCAATTCTGACTTGGATGCATTAGAATACAACAATCCCATATCAATTGTTTCTTAAAGATATCTGAATATATTTTTAACACCTTTTCAATGTCTTTTTGTTGGACATGAGTTGAATCTCGCCAATAAACTTACTACAAAATAAATATATGATCGGGTATTGTTTGTAAGGTATATTAGTGCCCCAATAGCACTGAGATATAGTGTTTCATCACCAAGAATCTCTTCATCCTTTTCTTGAGGTCGGAATGGATCTTTATTTATATCGAGAGATCTCGCAACCACCGGGGTACTCAATAGGTGTGATTTATCCATGTAAAATCACTTCAAAACCTTTTTAGTATATGTTGATTGATGGATAAATATTTCATTTGTCAAATGTTCAATCTGAATGCCAAGACAAAATGGATAAATCACATTTGTCAAATGACAAATGTGATTTCGCACAAAAACTCATTTGTACCCCCACTGCTTGACACTTTCAGGTGTTCGGACTATTGATTCGAAAATTTCATGTTTTTCAAGTGAAGTCAATTATGTTTGAATTGCTTCTTCCATTTTGACCAATCATCTCTCTGTCTACATTCATTGACAAATCTTGGTTTCAAATCTTCATCTTGTTGCATTATTTCAACTGCAATATTATAGGAAAAAATATTATCCACCACAATATTATTTCTATTCCACCTTTTTCTCGTCTAGACATAATTTATAGAGATTTATTCATTCTCATTATTTTCAGGTACATGAACCTCCTTAGTGGTGTCATAATTTATTATGTCTTGAAGTTCTTCATGAACAATTGCCTCCACATTGTGACCATTTATTTCTTTCCTTTTTCGAAGATTTTTATCCTTGGAACTAATTGGTCTACCACGTTTTAAGCGTGGTCCAGACTCATTTGCCGTAACATTTTGTCCTATCGGGACATCAACTCGAACTTGAATATTAGCAGCTGGGATATATAATTTAGTAACCCGTGAAAGGTTAGTAAATGTATTCGGCAGTTGATTTGCAATATTCTGTAAATAAATTATCTTTTAAACTTCTTGCTAACATTGATTTGTCTAAGGATCTAAATAAGACAATGAAAGTGAATTTCAATTTATCTCATTTCCCAACTGCTTTTGTTCTCCCCCTAATGTACCGTAAATAAATCTCCAGTTCTAGGTTCTAAATATTTTATAATAGAACGAGATTCATACCCAACATATATCCCCAACTTTCTTTGGGGACCCATCTTTGTGCGTTGTGGTGGAGAAATTGGAACATATATCGCACAACCAAAAATTCTAAGATGAGAAATGTTTGGCTTTTGACCAAAAACCAATTGCAATGGGGAGATGTCATGATAACTGGTTGGACTTATGCACACAAGTGCCGCTGCATGCAAAATAGCATGCCCCCAAATCGTAACAGGCAACTTTGTCCTCATCAACAATGGTCTAGCTATCAATTGATGACGATTAATCAATGACTCTGCTAAACCATTTTGAGTATGAACATGTGCAACAGGATGTTCAACTGTTATTCTAGTGGACAAACAATAATCATTAAATGTCTGAGATGTAAACTCACCAGCATTATCAAGACGAATTATTTTTATTGCATAATCTGAAAATTGTGCTTTTAACCTTATTATTTGAGCCAACAACCTCGCAAAAGCCATATTGCGAGTTGACAATAAGCACATATGTGACCATCTTGTAGATACATCTATCAAGACCATATAATATTGAAATAGTCCACATGCAGGGTGAATAGGTCCATATATATCACCATGTATCCGTTCCAAAAATGCAGGGGATTCCACCCCAACCTTAGCTACTGATGGTTTGATAACCAACTTTCCTTGAGAACAAGCAACACAAGAGAATATCTTTGTTTGAAGAACATTTTGGTTCTTCAAAGTATGTCCATGTGAATTCTCAATTATTTTGCGTATCATATTATAATCGGGATGGCCCAACCGGTCATGCTACAATTAGAATCAGTAAACCTTTTTTTTACTATGGCATGTGATTCAACCGTACCAATATTTGTATGGTACAACCCAGAAGAAAGTGCAGGAAATTTTTCATGCACAGTTTTCTTCTCCGCATTTATTATAGTAATATAAAGGTATTCCACCTTTCCTTCATTTGCAGTCTCAACATGATAGCCATTTTGGCGAATCGAATCAGATCAAAAAGGGCATGAGCGGCGGGCCCTATGTTGAGTAAGGGGGGAGAAGGTGCCCCTTCTGCTAAGTTGGAGCTAGGGAAGTTAAAGCAGGACGTCTGGTGCGACGTCGTCCTTATGGACGTATTACATATCCTACTCGTACTACCAAGGTCTTCCGAGTAGGGTTCTACCTGCGTAGAGAGCTAATACTAAAATAATAAGTGAAGTAGTCGTCGTCTGACCAATCGGCTGCCATTAATTAATTAGTTTTCTCAGGGAGGAGGAAAGGGAATGTATGTATGTGGACCGGCTTTCATAAAGCACATTTGGGCAGCAGCTACTATTGGGATCCAATTTCGAGATCAATTCGACAATGAAACTCTTTAAGCAATGATCTTATCTATATCATTTCTCTTGACGCGATACAAAAGACGACTTTCGAGAGTCACTTAGCCCCTTGACCTCTTTTCTCAAAAAAGACGTTGTGCGGGCAAGTCGATCAAAGTCAGAGCGGGGAGGGAATGTTTATTTACAGTTGTTGTAGTACGACTTTTCATTTCCTGTTCGGTCTTTCAATAAGTAGTCAGCTGCGGGCGTAGTCAGACTTAACATTGATTGAAGCAACTGTTGGAGAAAAGGCACCAGTCAGACCTGCAAGCACCGGTAGTATGCAGCGGCAGTTTTCAATCATACAATGCTCTTAGTCTGACTTTTAGCGGTAGTCAGCTGTCCTCGTTCTCCTCTTTGAATTGCCCTATTGAGTAACCTTAAACTTTAACAAGTTTCTTTGAGACTAACTACAATACAATGCATTATGAATTACTAATAATGTTCCTCCAGTTAGTAATAAGGTCGCTCTTCCAGAGCCCTCAATCAACTTTGTACTACCAGATATTGTATTAACATATGCCTTTTTCATAATCAAACGAGAGATTTTCTCTTAGTATTGTATGAGTTGTGGCACTGTCCAGAAGGCACATATCTCCATTACTCATCTTGGATCCAATTGAAGACTGAAATTTTTTAATTTATCTTCATAAAAATAAAAATACATAATAAGAAGTATGAAACTTAACAAAAGGAAATGTAAGTACATGAACTTTAAGTAAGACATTAAAAACACATAACACCATTATTTATTTCCCAGTTCAATTATTAATCTAATTGCGATCCCCAAATAAGTCCTTAGCTTCTAGATGAGTAATATCATCGAGCCCATCAAAAGCATCATCTTCAATGCTAAATTTGCCTTAACATTCTTATCATATTTTTGAGAAGAACCTGCATGAGCATCATCTTTGAGAGTCAAATGTTACTCTACTCGGACATTAGAAGAGGAGACGTCGCCTTTATTTTCTTTTCTTTTAAAGAAATTTTGATACAGCCTGATAAAATGCTCAGGTGCCCGATATTCATTTTTCAATGACCTTTAAGGCCACAACGATGACAGTGATCGCCCTTTCCTTTGGAAGGATTATTTTGAGAACTCATATTGTTTTCTCTTTTATTATGACCACCAAGTCGATGATTATTATATCATCTTTTGCCTTTGCCACGCTTGCGCACATTATCATGGCCTCAATTATTTTGTCTTATTTCAAACTGGCCATGTTCTTCTACCCCGTGTGCCTCCGATAATGGAGCACTTCCAACGGGATGAATTTCATGATTTTTCATTAAAAAATCATTAATCTACTCAGCCACCAAAAGGCATGAGATTAATTCAAAGTATTTTTTAAAACCCTTTTCACGGTATTGTTGTTGTAATATCATATTGGAGGCATGGAAAGTGGTTAGTGTCTTTTCCAACATGTCCTCATCTTTTATAACTTCCCCACATAATTTTAATTGGGAAGTGATTCTAAATACAACAGAGTTATATTCAATTACGGTTTTATAATCTTGAAATCGTAAGTACATCCACTCATAACGAGCCCTTGGCAATACCGTTGCCTTGAGGTGGTCATACCTCCCTTTCAAACCTATCCACAATTCAAGTGGATCTTTCACTGTTAAGTATTCAACCTTCAGGCTTTCATCAATATGATGACGAAGGAAAATCATAGCTTTCGCTTTATCCTGACTTGATGCCTTACTTCCTTCGATTATACTATCACCAAGACCCTTGTGGTAAGGTGAATTTCAGCATCAAGTACCCATGACAAATAGTTCTTTCCAGAAATGTCAAGTGCCATAAATTCAAGCTTTGACAAATTCGACATGATGAAAAGTATCATCAAAACAGTTGAGTTAATAACATGATTTTGATTTATTTATAATAAAAGATAAATTATTGTTTCAAATGATTAAGAATTAGTATAAAATATATTATATGCATGAACATGGAATGTTACAAAAACATGTAAATTCATAAAGTATGAAACTGTAAATTTAATATATATTCTAATTATTTTACAATATTTATTACTAGTTCAATAGTTATTAACGCCAAAGTTCAGTAAGATTTTCAAGTCATATTTAATATAATACTATTATTTTTCTTTATGATACACCAATATACTTATTATAATGTATGAAAATACTTACGAGTTATTTTAACTAGCATGCTATCATATTACTTAGTAATTAATTTAGAGTTATAAGTTAGTAGAATATAAATAATATAACAATATAAACCTGAAACGTATTGATTATTATGCCTAGTAAAGTATCATAATAATACCTAAATCAAGTTATATATGCAGTAATTAAATTATAGATAAAAGATTTATGCAAGTCCTATTAGAGATGTTATAAACATATAAATGTATACTTGACTCTAAATGAAAATTGATTAACTTTTAGGAAAAAAAGATAATCCTGAATTAAGTAGGCCTCAATTGGTTAGAGACTCGTGCTGATAACGTGTTGTAAAATGAGAGCAAAATACAATAATACTAAATAAGAAAGCGAATGGAAAGTATAGAGTAGAGAGTATTCTTTTATCTCTTCAAGTGTGTTTCACAAGGGTCAAAAGACCACCCTTTATAGGATTTAGAAAACACCCGTTTACACCATTTGACCAAATATGTTAGTACAAGTTTAATAAATACAATAAATACATACATTACGTTGGGGATAAATTAAGAGAAACATCCACAATTAAGTGGATTTGTAACAACCCACATATTTATCTAAAAATAATCCCTCACATACCAAGTCATACTTATGCCTCTGCCATCATAAAAAATTTTCCTCCAATTCAGCCATCCCTAATTTTATTTTATTTTATTTTTCTAACCCCACCCTACTTTTATTCCCCTCCACCTCACTCCGCCTTCATCCCCCTACACCCACTTTTTTTATGTTTTTCTTTTTAAATTCTACCCTACCCCTCATTTCCATTTATTTTATTTTTTTATGTTTTTCCATTAAAAATTGAGTTTCTTTTTATGACTTTCAAAAAAAATAAAAATTTACCCCCTCCGCCTCCCACCTTCTACCCAACCACCCCTAATTTATTTTTGTTTTTCAAAAAAAAAATTATGTCTTTCGAAAAAAAATTCCCCCTCGGCGCCCCACCCCACCCCACCTTCCACCCAACCTGCCCCTAATATTTTTTTATTTTTCAAAAAAAATAAAAAATTTAACCCCTCCGCACCTCGCACCCCCCGGCGCTCCCCACCTTCCACCCAACCTATCCCTTTTTTTTGTTTTTCGAAAAAAATACGTTTTGCAAAAAAAAATAAAAAATTATCCCTCTGCCCCGTAACCCCCCCCCCCCTCCCCCCCAAATTTTGTATGTTTTTCTAAAATGAAATGTTATGTCTTTTTTTAAAAAAAAAAAAAAAACCTACCCCCCCCCCCTCTCAACCCTACCCTCCCTCCAAATTTTTTTGAAAAATAAATTAATACTTTTGAAAATTAAAAATTAATATTAATTTTTTTATTTTTTAGCACAATTAAGAATTGTGAGTAGAAGTGAGAATTGAGTGATCTATTGTGGGTCTATATGAATACCCATATTTTACCTATTTTGACCATATTTGTAGGGGATCTTAAAATAACTTGAAGCTTATATTTACCTAATTAAAAATATGAGTGATCCAAGTCATTAAATATGAGTTAAATTGACTCATTTCATTAATATGGGCTGAAATTGTCACCCCTAATCATAGTTATAATTTGTTATAATTACCACTCGCGACTAACATTAATCATTAATTATGTGGACTGACTTCGAGTTTGTATAATTAGCCACGTTTGTATAATTCGCCACATTTGTATAATTCGTAACTAACAATTCTTCATTTGATTTGTATTTGTATACGATGATTTGTATTTGTATATAACGATGATTTCCTTTAGTTTTTCAGTTTTGTCACTAACAATCTTTTTGTTAAATTTTTAAAATTTGTATAAATGTGAAGTTTTCAAATTTTCTATAATATAATTTATATAATGTAATTTGTATAATAGATTGTATACAACTGTTTCTGTATCAATTCGTTATTTTGAGTTTTATCATATTTGTATAATTCGAGACTATATTACTCAATTATACAAAAACACGCGAATTATATAATGTACCCACGAATTATACAAATTATTGCCCTCTCTCGCTCGCCTCTCTCCTCCCTCTCCCAATCTCCCTCGCCAAATATACAAATACATATGTATATTATACAATTATTTAACCAATATACATGTACAATTCACCTCTCTCCCACTTTCATCCCTCTCTTGCTCGCGTCTCTCCCAATCTCGCTTGTCACTCTCCTCCCTATAACATGTATCTACGAATCGTAATTAGCAAACAATAGATATGGAGCGTAATTAAGCTATTTTTGAGTGACTATATGCGAAAGTTCCTCTTAAAAAATTGAGTAAGTTTACTATTCTATCCTTATTTAATTTTTTTAAGTCAACTTTTCAATCAATGAATATGAATTAATAATTTGAGCAATGAACATGAATTATTTACTTAATTTTTCTATGTTGGTCAAATGTATATTTTCAAGGCTAATAACTCACAAGGGTAAAATAAGAAGAATATTGCAATTTATGCATTGATTTTATGAAATGACAAGTATTATGGATCAACTATTTATAGTAAGGATGATATATAAAAAGGAACGGAGGGAGTTGAACAAATTATTTCCTCCCTCTATTCACTTTTTGACATATAAAAAAAAGACAATTATTTTTTTCATATTTTATTCTTAGCATTGAATATTATTCTCTATATTTTTTTAAGACTCAATACTAAATATTAATTAATAAAGATAAATAAAATAAATGTATTAATAATTATTTTCTTAATAAATGTGTAAAATACAAATAAAATTAACAGACAATACAATCCTCTTGTGTATATCACTTTTTTGTCATATAAAAAATATATATTGTTGTAAAATAAATAACGTAACAAAACTAAATTAAAAAGAAAGAACAATAGAGAGAGTACTTAAACTAAACACAAACAAAGAGATAGAATGTATTGTATTATATATCATTTCTCTATGAAGTGGTTATTTATAACCAAAGTCCAAAAGTTAAGAAATCAATTTTTGTTTCTCGACTACAAAGGGTGGGTCCCATTTCACATGGGCATTCACCATTTACAACACTCTCTCTTGGATGTTCATGTAAACGAAAAGTTGAAGGAACAAAAATATATATAGTCACTCCTAATACGCATTGCTTGCTGCCTCATTAAAAATTTTGCTAGGAAAATTCAATGGGACAAAATTTAGACTAAGGAAAAAAAAGTACAACGCGTATTATACTCCCCTGATGAAGACCATGATTCAAATGGTTAAGTCTTCGCATTTCAATCTTGTGTACCATCTTCTTAAGAGTTGAGGCTGGTAAGATTTGGTAAATAAATCTGTTGAATTATCACTTGAACGAATTTGTTGTACATCAATATAATCATTCTTCTGGAGATCATGTTTGAAGAATAACTTCGGCGAAATGTGTTTGGTTCTATCTCCTTTTATGAAGCCTCCTCTTAATTGAGTTATGCATACAACATTGTCTTCAAAGAGGACTGTGGGTACCTTGCTATCATACTTTAAGCCACGTCTTTTCTTGATGAAATGTCTCACTGATCTCAACCATATACATTCTCTACTTGCTTCATAAATAGATATTATCTCAACATGATTTGAAGAAGTAGCGACAATGGACTGCTTCGTAAATTGCCATGATATAGTAGTACCTCAGTATGTAAACAAATAGCCTGTTTGAGATAGAGTTTTATATGAGTCAAATAAATAACCTGCATCTGCATGACTAACAAGATCTGCACTAACTTTATTAGTATAAAGAAAACCTATATCACTAATCCCTTTTAGATATCGCAATATATGTTTAACTCCGTTCCAATGTCTTCGTGTAAGGAAGAACTATATCTTGCTAAGAAATTAACAGAAAATGCTATGCCAGGTCTCATAGCATTAGCAAGATACATAAGTGCACCAATTGCACTAAGCTATGGTACTTCAGGATCAAGAGGTTCCTCAATCTCTTCTTGAGGTTGGAACATATCTTTACTCACTTCAAGTGAACGAACAACCATTTGAGTACTTATTGGATATGTTTTGTCCATGTAAAATCATTTTAAGATTTTTTCAGTATAGGCAGATTGATGGATAAAAATTTCATCTAATAAATGTTCAATTTGTAGACCAAGATAAAGTTTTGTCTTTCAAAGATCTTTCATTTCAAATTATTTCTTTATATATTCAATTGCCTTTTGGACCTCTTATGGAGTTTCAATGGGATTAATGTCATCAACATAAGCATCAAGTATAACAAAACCTGATGTTGTCTACTTGATAAAAATACAAGGACGAATGACATTATTTATACAACCATGTTTTATCAAGTACTCACTGAGGCAATTATACCACATGCACTCAAATTGTTTTAAGCTGTATAACGACTTCTGTAATTTAATTGAGCACATTTCTTGATATTTTGAACTATATGCTTCACGCATTTTAAGTGCTTCTAGAATTTTCATATAAATATCATTATCAAGTGAGTCGTAAAGATAAGTTGTAACCACATCCATTAGATGTATTTCAAGACTTTTATGTACAACTAAATCAATGAGATAACAAAAAGTTATTGCATCCATAATCGGTAAATATGTTTCTTTATAGTCGAAGTCGGGTCTTTGAGAGAATCCTTACGCAACAAGGCGTGCCTTGTACCTTACAATTTCATTTCTCTCATTTCTTTTTCGTACAAAGACCCATTTATAGTCAGCTGATTTTACATCATTAGGTGTTTGGACTGCTAGTCCAAAAACCTCACGTTTAGCAAGTGAATTCAATTCTGATTGAATCACCTTTAGCCATTTTGGCCAATCACATCTTCGTCGACATTCTTTGACAGACAGCGGTTCAAGATCCCCATTGTCTTGCATAATGTTAAGTGCAATGTTATATGCAAAAACATTATCCACCATAATTTTTTATCGATTCAACTTTATGTCATTATCAGAAGGACTTATTGATACTTGAGATACGGGATCATTGATTTCTTCGTGAATATCAGGATTAATTAGATCTTGAATCTCTTCGTGAGATTCTTTTATGGTGTCATTTTCATGCTTTTTTTTTAGGATTTTTTTATCCTTTGAACTCAATGGTCTACCACCCTTCAGGCGTGTATGAGATTTAGAAGCTATGACACTAGTAGATGGTCATGTTCGGATAGGCGCATTCTCTATAGGGATATGTGACTTAGTTATCCTTTTAAAATCAGTAAATGAGTTTAACATTTAATTTGCTACATTATGCTAATGGATGATCTTCCGGACCTCATGTTCACACATAGGAGAACGTGGATCAAAATGGGATAATGATGAAACTTTCTATGTAATTTTTCTTCCCCTAATTGTGAGAAAGTTGTTTCAGCAAATCGACAATTTGCAAATCTTGTAGTGAATAAATCACTTGTCAATGGCTCAAGGTAGCGAATCATACGGGGTGAATCAAACCCAACATATATGCCTAACCTTTTTGGGGGGGCCATCTTAATAGTTGTGGGTTAGGATTATGGGATGAGAAATGATGAAAACACCCCTCCTAGAACGTGAAAAGAAAATTTTTTGATATGCTAAATTAGTTGTCTTATGGTAATGAGATGCCTTCTTGGACACCAAGTGATACCCAAGGTGATGTCCTTCACCCCTATGATGTCTAATATGACAATCGTCACTCATAGTCCATGTGCTCTCCTGCCTCTTTTCAACATCTAACTCAACCATCATAATGTGAAATTCTTTGGATGGCTTCGAGATGTGCTCAGACACTTTCATCTTCGTGAATAAACTTTGAAGGGTTTGTAACTCCCATACTTGACTTCTTGTGAATAGTTTAAAGGCCCTAGTGTGTGCCTTTATAAACTTTGCAAAGCATAACAAAGGAATCAATTGAATTTTGCGTTAAGTGAGAATAACAATTCAGAGCTCTCGCTATCAAAGTTTTGCAGAATGTTTTTACCAAAATTTTCTTGATTTCATCCATCATACTTTGCAACATACAAACATAGTATACCTATTTGGGATCAAGACTGCTAGTATTACGCTTGATATGTATGACAACCAAATATAGTTTCTCAAGTCCGCCCATTCAAAACTAAAGGAGCTCTGCAAATCTGGTCCATCCTGGCATGAATTTTCATGTCATACTTCAACAATTTAGATCAGGAGACTCCCCAAATTGTCTTTCTATTTTAATGATCTTGTGCTAGAGCCTTTCGACCTATCGTTTTCAATTGCCTGGCAGGAGTTTTCTTTCATAAACTACGTACTTGAGGACTTTTATCAATTTCCCCCTATATATTGAATAGTCTCACTGTATCCTTTAGGCTCAACTTCATGTTATTTGTGTTTTTCCTTCAGCCTTCATCATCCTACTCAAAAGTGTCACTGAGAACGTGTGAGTCGAAATTTCTCTGTGACACTCTACCATGTCTTCTACCACTCGGGCTTTCTTCTTCAATCGATATTTAACCCCACACAGCACGAGGGGTTGCCTATTCGTTGTTCTGGGGCCAAGTGACTGTTTCACTTGTTGGCATTTAGTTGTTGTCAATCACACTGTGATTCTTGTAGAATTTTTCTGCAAAGCAAATTCTAAAGAGATAGCATGCATATAGACGATTGAACGATTAAAACAACAACACAATGGTCCTATGTGTGCCAAATTGTTTAACCAAAAAAGTACAATTAATATTGAATTCATCAAGCGGTTTAAAGGTAGGTGAGTTAGTGAATCAAATAAATTACGATAATAATAGAATATACTGAATTGAAATACGAAAGTAATCAAGTCGTGTTTTAGATCGTGAGAATTGACCTTTGAGGCCTAAGTATGTTGTGTCCGGCCGAATGACTTATGAACTAAATTACTAAGAGTACTTGTTGCTTATATATAGAAAATATGTTTGCATGGATAAGTATATGAATCGAAAAATATGGAGCCCCTAACATTGATGTCTACCGAGCTAATTATAAATAACAAACCAGGTAACTAATTTTATCTCACTCATGCATGATTTTTGCATGTGTGTATATGAACAACACACAAATTATTATTCATTATTAATTGATGTTTACATCAAATTATAATAATTTATTATAATTGGTATAAATATTAAATATGAATAATTTTTTTTGTTGGATAACCACAATAATCATGGTATCCAAGTCATTGTATTTGGAGTATATATCCAAATCTAGTTTGGAAAATGAGATTCTTAAAAGTCACTGACATTCTTTCTTCAATTTAAGTTACACTAGGTAGTTAATTATTGTGATTTTCTAGTATTTTTTACTTAATTTTTAAATAATGTTATTTTTTTAGTCCCAATTTATGTGGCACTAATAAAATTTTGCGAATCTAACTTAATTTTCTATTTGTCTTTTATTTTTTTAAAATTATTGTGATATATATTACTTTTACTTTATTTTTAAATAATATATATTACTTATATATCCCTATTTATTCGGCACGGATTCGAGGATCAAATTAGATTTTCTATGTCTTTTAAATTTTTAAAGTTTTTTATTATTGTGATTTATAGTATTTTTTTTACGAAATTTTCAAATAATATATATGATTTTCTTTGTTTTAATTTATGTAGCATCAATAGAACTTCATGAGCAATTTTTTATAATGATTTTTAAAAATTCAAGTTCTTAATTATTGAGATTTATAATACTTTTTACGTAATTTCTAAATAATACGATTTATTTTATTTTTTACACAATTTTTAAATATATAAAAGACTAAAAAATAAGACATACAAATTAAAACGGAAAAATTATCAAAAATTACAAAAATACCCTTAAAATGCCAACGGAAAAACTATAAAAAAAATAATTAAAAAATACCCTTAAAATGAAAAACCCTTAAAATGCCATTTTTCTTTTCTTGATATGCTGCCAGGCAGGCATGTTGACCATGACCTTCCTGGTTATTCTCCCTTGGGGGATTACTAGACGCAAGACCCCGTGCTAGCACGGGATCAATGTCTGTTATTTTTTGTTTCACTGTATATGACACAGATAAAATTTAGAGAGTTAATTAAATTTTAATATAATTTTTAAATATTTTAAGTTGTTAATTATTGTAATTTATAGTACTTTTACGTAATTTTTAAATAATATATGTTACTTTCCTTGTCCCAATATATGTAGCACAAATAGAATTTCAAGAGTCAATATGTTATTAACTATTGAGATTTACAATACATTTTACATAGTTTTTAAATTAAATAATACATGTAACTTCTTTTATTCCATTTTATGTGACACGGATAAATTAATTGTATGAGTCAATCGAATTTTTTATAAGCAACTGAATTTTTATATATGTTTTGTTAAAAAAATATTTTAAAATATTAATTATCATGATTTATAATATTTTTTACGTAATTTTTATATATATAAAAAAATTAAAAAATAAAACAAATAAATTAAAACAGAGGGAAAAAATAGACAAAAGTAATAGAAGTGTGGAACCACACAGGTGAAGCAGACATATTAACTGCCTCTTGTGTGGTTATCCACACTTATAAATAAGTAGTAGATAAAAATGGAATAACTAAAAAAATGAATAAGAAATATATTTACATAATACGAAATGTCAAAAGCCTCAAATTAATAAATAAGCTGAAATTAAAACAGAAATAAAAAAAAATGCAGTTGGCAAGGTTTGAACCCCAGACCTTGCACTTGCAATGTCAAGCCTAAACCAGTAAGTCAAACAACTAAATATGAAAATAAGCACACAGCTGAAGCAGACATGTTGACCCTCAGCTGTGTGCTTATTGACACTTATATATTAGTAGTAGATACTAGATATAAGTGCCCGTGCTAGCATGAGCCTAATATGTTATTTTTTTGTCTCACTTTATGTGACAGATAAAATTTAAAGAGTCAATTAAATTTTGATATGATTTTTAAATATTTTAAGTTGTTAATTATTGTAATTTTTACGTAATTTTAAAATAATATATATATTACTTTCCTTATCTCAATATATGTAGCACAAATAGAATTTCAAGAGTTAATATGTTGTTAATTATTGAGATTTATAATATTTTTTACGTAGTTTTCAAATTAAATAATACGTGTTACTTCTCTTGTCCCATTTTGTGTGACACGAATATATTAATTTTAGTTGTCAATTATCATGATTTATATATTTTTTATGCAATTTTTAAATATATAAAAAAATTAAAAAATAAGACAAACAAATTAAAACGGAGAAAAAAATAGGCAAATATATATGTAAGTGTGGTACCACACAGGTGAAGCAGGCAGACCGTCACATGTATGGTTATCCACACTTATATATAAGCAATAGATTTTTTTGTCTCACTTTATGTGACATAAATAAAATTTAGAGAGTCAATTAAATTTTGATA
This sequence comes from Solanum verrucosum, assembly GCF_900185275.1. Lineage (NCBI taxonomy): Eukaryota > Viridiplantae > Streptophyta > Magnoliopsida > Solanales > Solanaceae > Solanum > Solanum verrucosum. The sequence goes on from NW_026020157.1 coordinate 3,591,339, forward strand.
TGATTTATAAATTTTTTAAGTTGTTAATTATTGTAATTTTTACGTAATCTTTAAATAATATATGTTACTTTCCTTGTCCCAATATATGTAGCACAAATATAATTTCAATATGTCGTTAATTATTGAGATTTACAATTCTTTTTACGTAGTTTTCAAATTAAATAATTCATGTTACTTCTTTTGTCCCATTTTATGTGACACAAATATATTAATTTTAATTGTCAATTATCATAATTTATAGTATTTTTTATTCAATTTTTAAATATATTAAATATTAAAAAAATAAGACAAACAAATTAAAACGAAAAAAGATAGGCAAATATATATGTAAGTGTGGAACCACACAGGTTGAAGCAGGCATGATGACCACCACCTGTGTGGTTATCCACACTTATATATAAGTAATAGTAGATATATAGTAGGGGACTAGACAATGAAGCCCGTGCCAGCACGAGCCCAACATATACTAAGTCTCTAAATTAAATTTAAGTTATTAATTATTGTGATTTATAATATATTTTTTTGTAATATTTTGACACAAAATATATATTATTTCTTTTATCCTAATTTATGTGACACCGATAAAATTTCGAGAGCCAATCAAATTTTTTATGTCTTATACATATTTTTAGTTGATAATTATTGTGATTTAAATTTTTTTACATCATTTTCCAATAATATATGTTACTCACTCTATCTTAATTTATGTGACATAGATATAATTTTGAGAGTCAATCGAATTTTTTATATATTATAAATATTTTAAGTTGTTAATTATTGTGATATATAAAACTTTAACATTATTTTTAAATAATGTATGTTACTCAATTTTGTCTCAATTTATGTGATAAAATAAAATTTTAAGAGTCAATCGAATTTTTATATATCTTTTCAATTTTTAGATTGAAAAGAGTACCTTTATGGGCCCCATTTTTTTTTTTTTTTGAATGAATCAATTTTTTAAAAGGGTAAAGGGTCAAATATGCCCCTAAACTATTCGAAAAGGTCTAGATATACCCTCCGTTTAAAGTTTGGCTCACTCATGCCCTCGCCGTCCAACTTTTCGTCTAAATATGCCCTTATGGGCGTTAGTTGGCCTGCTGGACATATCCAGCTCATTTTCCATTTCCTTAAATATCACATGGAATTGCCATGTCATTTTGACTTTACCACATGACATTTATATGAAAATGGAAAGGGATCAATTATGCCCCTAAAAAATTCGAACTCATAAACACTTGATCCGACCCATAAATCAACTCCCCTTTTAAATAAACTACCTGACCCATTTTCAACAATTTTGTTTAAATTTTTATTTTTTTCGGTAAATCTCGAAAATTAGTAATTGATTAATAAAATATAGGAAAAATATGAAAAAAATATAAAATTAACGCCAAAAATTCACAAATAAATATTGTAACCTTAAATTCATCAATTTCAATAATTTTTTTCGGTAAATCCCGAAAATGAGTAATTGATTAATAAAAAATATGAAAAATATATAAAATTAAAGCCAAAATATCACAAATAAATATAGTAACCTTAAATTCAAAAATTTCAACAATTTTTTTTAATTTTTATTTTTTTTCGATAAATCCCAAAAATGAGTAATTGATTAATAAAAAAATATGAAAAAATATATAAAATTAACGCCAAAAAATCAAAAATAAATATAGTAACCTTAAATTCAAAAATTTCAACAATTTTTTTTAATTTTTATTTTTTTCGGCAAATCCCAAAAATGAGTAATTGATTAATAAAAAATATGAAAAAAAATATAAAATTAACGCCAAAAAATCACAAATAAATATAGTAACCTTAAATTCAAAAATTTCAATAATTTTTTTTAATAAATTACTCATTTTCGGGATTTGCCGAAAAAAATAAAAATTAAAAAAATTGTTGAAATTTTTGAATTCAAGGTTACTATATTTATTTGTGATTTTTTGGCGTTAATTTTTTTTTTTCATATTTTTCATATTTTTTATTAATCAATTACTCATTTTCAAGATTTACTGAAATTTTTTTTTAAACAAAATTGTTGAATTTAAGGTTACAATATTTATTTGTGAATTTTTGGCATTAATTTTATATTTTTTTTCATATTTTCCCTATTTTTTATTAATCAATTACTAATTTTCGGGATTTACTTGAAAAAAATAAAAATTTAAACAAAATTGTTGAAAACGGGTCAGGTAGTTTATTTAAAAGGAGGGTTGATTTATGGGTCGGATTAGGTGTTTATGGGTTCAAATTTTTTAGGGGTATAATTGATCCCTTTCCATTTTCATATAAATGTCATGTAGTAAAGTCAAAATGACATGGCAATTCCATGTGACATTTAAAGAAATGGAAAATGAGCTGGATATGTCCAGCAGACCAACTAACGCCCATAAGGGCATATTTAAACAAAAAGTTGAACGGTGAAGGCATGAGTGAGCCAAACTTTAAATAGATGATATATCTAAACCTTTTCGAATAGTTTAGGGGCATATTTGACCCTTTGCCCTTTTTAAAAAAATGCAACTACAACGCGTGTATAGTAGAAATCTACTGAGAAACCACACTTGCAACAATTGAAAAAGATCCAGCGCGTAAGTTAATAGCACGGGATGGGCGATGGGATCCACAAGTCAGGGAAGTAGAATTCTTTTCTGAGGACAAATAAATAAATAAGTAAGCATGCCTTGCATTTTTGTCCTTTAAAAATAATAGTACTGTTGTAAATTGATTAATAAATGTCCATTATACCCTTTTTATGCCTATAAAAGACATTGTAACTTGTATGGCAAAACACACAAAAATAAGGAAGACAAAAGTTTCCTTTTTTATCTCTCTACTACATTCTTCTCTTCTTGGTTGTTATTAGTTTAATTTTAGTACTTAGTCTTTATTTTATAACACGTTATCAGCACGAGACTCTACCATCTCAAAGTTTGAAGACTAAATTTGAAAGCTAAGGTATTATTATTTTTCTTCTTTTTATTATGGCTAATCTTACCAAACTTGAGTTCGTTGCCCTTCATAGTTCGGACAAGAACTACCTTTCATGGGTACTGGATGCTGAAATCCATTTGGATGCAATGGGTCTTGGAGACACCATTAAAATTGAAAATAAAGCATCAAAACAAGACTGTGCTATGCAATGATATTCTTACGTCATCATATTGACAAAATTTTGAAAATTAAATATCTCACAGTCAAGGATCCACTCGTTTTGTGGAATAATCTAAAAGAAAAATATGACCATTTGAAGATGGTCATTCATCCAAAGGCACGATATGATTGGATGCATTTAAGGCTACAAGACTTTAAGTCTATTCATGAGTACAATTCTGCCATGTTCAGAATTACTTCTCAATTGAAACTATGTGGAGATACGGTTAGTGATGTTGATATGATGGAAAAAACATTCTCCACATTTCATGCCTCGAATGTGCTTTTACAGCAACAATATCGAGAAAAGGGTTTCAAGAAGTATTCTGAACTGATTTCTCATCTTCTCGTGGCTGAACAAAATAATAATTTGTTGATAAAAAGTCACGAGAATCGTCCTACTTGATCTACACCATTCCCTAAAATGAATAAGATGTACGCCCACCACGCTAGGCGTGAAAGAGGTCGCTTACGTGGACGTGGTCATAATTATGACCAAGAGCAAAATCCTTTTCCCGGTGTTAATCATTCACCAAAGAAAAATCACTATCAAGAGGGAAAAGGAAAAGATGAGAAACGTGAAGCAGTTAAAACAAACTATTTTCGATGTGGTGGAAGAGGTCACTATGCATGTGATTGTCGTACTCCTAAGCACTTGGTTGAGCTTTATCAAGCATCACTAAGAAAAAGGATAAAAATCTTGAAGCTAATTTTATCACAGATCATGTTGACATCACACACTTGGATGTAGCAGATTTCTTCACACACCCTGAAGAAAAAATAGATCACTTGATTGGTGACAATTCTGTGGATATGGAAGAATAATCATGATTGATATTTGCTAATAATAATGTTATTAATATTTGTTGTTTTGTATTGGTCATAATGTGGAAAATAAATAATTAAAGTACTCATGTTTATCCATGTATATTAATTGAGTCCCTTTTAAAACATCTATAAAAATGTTAGTTGGAATTTTATAATGATTTGAAGATGAATTGAAATATATTAAGATAATATTTTCTTCTTATCATTTTGTGACTATAAAAGGAAACATATAGTGTTGTATTTAAAGTGAAAGTAAATGCACTATTTAAGCACTATTTAAGCACTATCTAAACAAATTATGTTAATACTTATTTTAGACATAATAAACTAAACTAAAGTTTAGTGTTAAAGGTTTGGGTGATAAAGATCTTGTGCATTATTAGTACATGATCATTATAATGATTTAAATATCATTTTAACACTTTCATTATTTCTTATATTTTATAAATTATTTAATAAAAGATAATTAATGATTTAATATATATTTATTTCATTACTTTTGAAGATATGGATAATTCTCCAAGCAAATTATCAAATTATAAAGATATTTGCTTGATTGATTCTGGTACAACACATGATATTCAAAAATGAGAAATATTTTTATCATTTAAATATGGGCAATATGAATGTTACTATGATATCTGGTAGTGCTAATTTGATCAAGGGCTCTGAAAGAGCCATTATAATTTTGCCCAAGGGAACTAAACTCTTAATAAATAATGCCATGTTTTCTCCTCAGTCTTGGAGAAACTTATTGAGTTTCAAAGATATTCGTGAAAATGGTTATCATATCAAGACAATTGATGAAATGAATCTTGAATATCTTGGTATAACCAAAAATGTCACCGGGTAGACATATGTTGTAGAAAAATTCACAGTCTTATCTTCAGGATTGTATTGAACAAAAATTAGTGCAATTGAGGCACATTATATAGTAAACCGGGGATTTACTAATTCCAATACCTTCATACTTTGGCATGATCGTCTGCGACATCCTGGGTCTATAATGATGAGACGAATTATAGAAAATTCAAATGGGCGTCCATTAAAGAATTTGAAAATTCTTTTAAATAGTGAATTTTCTTGTAATGCATGTTATCAAGGCAAGTTAATTGAGAGACCATCACCAATAAAGGTCAAAATTGGGTCCCTGCGTTCTTGAAACGTATACATGGGGACATTTGTGGACCTATTCACCCACCAAGAGAGCCATTTAGATATTTTATGGTCCTGATAAAAGCTTCTTCTAAATGGTCTCATGTGTGCCTATTGTCATCTCGCAATTTGACAATTACAAAATTATTGGCACAAATAATACGATTACATGCACAATTTCCTGATAATCAAATTAAGTCTATTCGCCTTGATAACGTTGCAGAGTTTTCATCCCAGACATTTAATGATTATTGTCTATCTATTGGGATAAGAGTTGAACATCCTGTAGCTCATGTTCACACTCAAAATGGTCTGGCTGAGTCATTAATTAAACGACTGTAGTTGATAGCAAGACCATTACTTATGAAAACTAAGTTTCCACAGATGTGTGGGGTCATGCAATTTTACATGCTGCAACACTTATTCGTCTCAGACCGACACATTAGCATAAGTTCTCCCTATTGCAATTGGTTTTGGGTCAACAACCAAATATATCTCATCTAAGAATTTTTGGATGCGCTGTATATGTGCCGGTAGCACCACCACATCGCACTAAGATGGCCCCAAAGAAGGTTAGGAATATATATTGGGTTTGAATCACCCTCTATTATTCACTACCTTGAACCACTAACAAGAGATATGTTCACATCTCGATTCGCCGATTGTCGATTTAATGAGACATTTTTCCCAAAATTTGGGGGAGAAAATAGTGAAATTAAAGGAGAAATTTTGTGGAAAAATCCATCATCGTCTCATCTTGATCCCTGTACTTCCATTTGTGAGCAAGAAGTACAAAAGATCATTCATTTGCAAAAAATTGCAAATCAAATGCCAGACGCATTTACAGATTTGAAAAGGATTACTAAATCACATATTCCTGCAAAGAATGTCCCAATTCGAATTGATGTCCCTGTAGAACCATCTACTAGTGTCATAACTAATGAGTCAAAAGCACGCTTGAAGTGTGGTAGACCATTAGGTTCAAAGGATCAAAATCCTAGAAAAAGAAAATTAAAAGATTAAAATGACACTATGAAAAAACCTCACATAGAAAGTCAAGTTGTGAGTAATGCTGGTATCCTTTAAGGGATCAATGAGCTTGAGACTCAAGAAAATAATGAACTATCCATAACATCAAGTGAAGATGAAACAAATCTGAATCGATCAGAAATAGCGGTGGATTATGTTTTTGCATACAATGTTGCATAAAAAATTATGCAAAATAGTGAGGATCTTGAACCTCAATCTGTTGTAGAATGTCGACAAAGAAATGATTGGCCAAAATGGCAAGAAGCAATTCAATTAGAATTGAATTCACTTGTCAAACGCGAAGTTTTTGGGCCTAGAGTACAAACACCTAATGGTATTAAACCTGTTGGCTATAAATGGATTTTTATGCTGAAAAAGAATGAGAAAAATGAAATACAAAGGTACAAAGCACATCTTGTTGCACAAGGATTTTCTCAAAGGCATGGCGTCGATTATGAAGAGACATACTCACCTGTTATGGATGCAATAACATTACATTATCTCATTAATTTCATGATCCATGAGAGGCTTGAATGCATTTGATGGATGTGGTTACAACCTATCTTTATGGATCACTCGATAATGATATATACATGAAAATTCCTGAAGGATTCAAAATGTCCAAAGCATACAGTTCAAAGTCTCGGGAAATGTACTCAGTTAGATTGCAAATATCATTGTAAGGTTTGAAGCAATCTGGACGCATGTGGTATAACTGTCTTAGTGAGTATTTATCTAAGGAAGGTTATATAAATGATGCGATTTGCACCTGTGTGTTTATAAAGAAGACAATGTCAGAGTTTGTTGTACTTGTTGTTTATGTTGATGACATAAACCTTATTGGAACTCCAATGGAACTTCATAGGACAATCGATTATTTGAAGAACGAATTTGAGATGAAAGATCTCAAAAAGACAAAATTATGTCTTGGTTTGCAAATAGAGCATTTGACAAATGGTATCTTTGTTCATCAATCTGCATACACAGAAAAGGTGTTGAAAAGATTTTATATGGATGAAACACATCCATTAAGTACTCCAATTATTGTTTGATCACTTGATGTGAATAAAGATTCCATTTCGACCTCAAGAAAAGAATGAGAAAATTCTTGGTCCTGAAGTACCATATCTCAGTGCAATTGGTGCATTAATGTATCTTGCTAACACTACAAGGCCTGATATAACCTTTTCGGTTAATTTGTTAGCAAGATATAGTTCTGCTCCTACTAGGAGACATTGAAATGGGATCAAACACATATTGCGGTTTCTAAAAGGGACTATCGATATGGGCTTAATCTATTCTAACGATTGTAGTCCAGACTTTGTTGGTTATGTTGATGTAGGATATCTATCTGACCCACATAAAGCCCGATCTCAAACAGGTTACGTATTCACATGTGGGGTACTGCCATATCTTGGAGATCTACGAAGCAATCTATTGTGGCCACTTCATCAAATCATGCTGAGATAATAGCTATTCATGAAGCAAACCGAGAATGTGTGTGATTAAGGTCCATAATACACCTTATTCGAGAAAAATGTTGTTTGAAATGTGACAAAGTACCCACAATTTTATATGAGGATAATGCAGCATGCATAACATAACTCAGGGGAGAATTCATAAAAAGGAGATAGAACGAAACATATTTCACCGAAGTTTTTCTATACACACATGAGCTCCAGAAGAATGGTGATACCAACGTACATTAGATTCATTCGAGTGATAATGTGGCTGATTTATTCACTAAGTCTTTGCCAACCCCAAATTTCGAGAAGATGGTATACAAGATTGGAATGAGTAAACTTGGACAACTAAATCGTGATTTTCATCAGGGGAGTAAAATACGCGTTGTACTCTTTTTTCCATAATCAAGGTTTTATCCCACTAGGTTTTCCTGATAAGGTTTTTAATGAGGCAACAAGTAATGCGTATTAGTAACAACTATTTATACTTGTTACTTTACTAAGAATTTTATTTTACATGGACATCCAAGGGGGAGTGTTGTAAATGGATTAATGAAGGTCCATTATACCCTTCTTATGCCTATAAAAGACATTGTAACTTGTATGGAAAAACACACAAAAATAAGGAAGACAAAAATTTCCTATTTTATCTCTTTACTACATTCTTCTCTTCTTGATTGTTATTAGTTTAATTTTAGTACTTAGTCTTTATTTTATAACAAGTACAATTATTAACAGAATTTTGTTTAAGATACTCAAAGCTTTTAATTTCTGATATTCCGAGAGTGCCCCTTGGTCGGCAAGCAAGCATGACGACCTTGCTTGAGTTAGTCTCTTATATATAGTAGTAAAAAGTAATATGCACAATTGTTATAGTTATTTATACTTTATTTTCTTATTAAAAGTTCTACACGTGCACATAAGTTAAACATTCCTTTACTTACCGACTAATTTAATGTCACATCACTCACAACATATAATTGGTTTTATTTTTTATTGAAAAATTGCCAATAGATCACTTAGGAAGGAACATTTCAGTCATCGTTTACTTATTTTTAAGTAGAATAAAATGAAGAATACCTTCTAAGCAGTCCGTATATAATTGTCCTCGTTTTCATTTCTTATTATTTGCCAATCGCAGTTATCATTTAGATCATTTGAACTCTGACAAAATTAAACTCAGAATAATTAAGGTCTATGTTACTTAAAATTTGTTTGAATTAATTTTTGATTTATAATTTATAAGTCAAAATTCTTAAATTTGAAATTCTAACTTATGATTCTTTAGTTTATTTTCGCTATTTTGGCTTCAAACAAGTGTTAAAAACATTTTTAATTTATTCAAACATTTCAAAACTGCTTAATCACCACAATTACAAATTGTTTTTGATAACTTCCCATCATAATCTAATTTAAGTATCTAACTTTGTATTGTAGTTTTTAAAAAAACAAAGAAAAAACTTTTGTTGGACTCGTCCCCCTCTGATAGAGTTGGAAAGAAAGACCACAATTAGGGGTGTTAAAAATGAACCAAAATATAGGTAACCCATCCAACTCGATCAGAATTTTAAGGGTTGGATTCAAGATGAATTAGGTTCAATCTCAACCCATTAAAGCCTAACTCATTTTAAGAGAATCCTCAATTGAGCCCAATTCAATCTCCAATTTCAATCCGTTTTAAAACTATTTACTAAGATATGTTCCTATATTAAATGTATGAATTATTATCTATTTAATATCTTTAGGATTTATCTATCCATTTGTTACTTTTTAAAAAAAAAAACTTGAGTGGAAATTCGAATTGTGATTATAAAAGTTAAATATCACTATGTTAAAATTATTGAAATTAATCGGGTCAAACTGGGCGGGTCAAAAACCCAACCCATTTTTTAGCCCATTTGAGCCCAAAGTAAACTTGGGCGGGTCAAGACACAACCCAATTTTTATCTCAACCCATTTTAATATCTCCAATTTCAACCCAATTTGCCCATTTGACACCTCTAACCACAATCATTAAGCTCTGCCCAACACAAAATAACGAGGAATCTTAAAGTTTATATGTACTACTAACTAATAGAAAGTTAAACAACCCTCACATCATTAATTTATACTCTGCATTTTAATTTATTTATCCTATATTTTTTTAATTTATATTAAAATAAATATCCCATTTTTGACAATTTTTTAATTTCTAATTTTAAACATAGAAAATTTAAAACCACAAAATTTAAAATTATTTTAATATAATTTACTTTTTAAAATTTTGTTAAATATACTCTCAATTTTAAATCAATTTTTTTTTCTTCTTAAACAGTCAAATTATAACTAATATAAAACGAAACGAACCGAACAATCAATCAATGAATCAAATTGGAAGTGAGAGAGTATAATTGAAATCCAACTTTTAAGTGTCTGTTGTGTGCAGAAACTAGATATTTCTCTCTCTGACTTAGCTTGTAATGGCAAATCAAAATGTTTCAAGCCCAAAAAGAAACAAATATGCATTAGCTTGCTCTCTTTTAGCTTCCATGACATCCGTGTTATTAGGATATGGTAAGATTATGTATGTACTATATTAATATTAAATTTCATTTGTAAAATTAAAATCTAGAGTAAAACTGTGTTAGTGGTTGGTTGATGTAGATACAGGAGTGATGAGCGGAGCAGTGATTTACATAAAAGAAGATCTGAAAATATCTGATGTTCAGATTGAAATCCTTGTGGGAACAATCAACATATACTCTCTTGTAGGTGCTGCAATTGCTGGTCGAACTTCAGATTGGATAGGTCGTCGATACACTATTATTTTGGCATCTCTAATTTTTTTTGTAGGAGCAATATTGATGGGATTTGCTACGAATTATTGGTTCCTCATGTTTGGTAGATTTGTTGCTGGTATTGGAGTTGGATATGCTCTTATGATAGCTCCAGTTTACACTGCTGAAGTTGCTCCGGCCTCTTGCCGTGGATTTTTCACTTCTTTTCCTGAAGTTTTCATCAATGGAGGTACTTTTTTTTTTGTGGTCATAATTCAATTATTTAACTTTTGTCTTATTCTCTACATTAAAGTTTCGATAAATTAACTTTGCTCATTTTTCAACCTCTACTTTTTCCTTGTCATCCATATTCTCTTCTTTCATGTCATTTTATTTTTATTTGAATTGTATACAATGATAGAGTTGAAAACATATTTTCATTCAAAAATATAGTCAGTTAGGGTGTGTTTGGTAAGCCATCTCCTAATTATAATTGGTGTAATTATTAGAGTAGTAATTACATAACTTAGTAATTACGATGACCTGTTGGTTTATCGCAATATAATATACAAGTGTACTGTTTGGTTACACAAGTGCAATCATAAAGTTATATGAAATTTTAAAAATAAAAGTTAATTGTCAAAAATTAAAAAATTATATTAGACAAATAAGGGTATTTATAAATGATATTAAATTAAATATTTAAGTAATATATTGTATTTTGTAAATATATTATTTAATAAACATATATCATTAACTAATGTTATAAAAGATTGATTTATATTTTTCAAATTAATATATTTTAATCAAATTAATCAAGAAAGTGCACGTTTGATTAAAAAAAAGTTAATTTTATAAATATAATGTCATAAAATTATTAAGATATTTGACAAAAAGATTATATATCAAGTCTAACTTAAAAACAAATGGCTTGTAATGTGAAATAACAAGTCAATACTATACCAAAACACATGAAACTAAAAATATAACATCAAAACAAAAAATTTAGCATAATACTTTTATGTCAAATTTCAACATAACGTACATAAATATAATTTAAAAAAGAAAAACGTAAGTTTATAACCTTATTCAACAATGTGTTCTCCTTTGATTTAAAAATAGAATACTAACAAAATTATGCTGATGAAAAAAGTAAATAATAGAATTGCATGAAGTAAAGATTGAGAATGAGAAAGAAATGAAATATAATAAAATAAAAAAAATATTTTTAGTAAGTATTAGAATAAAAAAATTTATAAGAAGTGGTGGTTAGACCTGCTATGTTGTATGAGAAAGCGTATTTAGTGGCCAAGAAAACTTGCATATTGAGAAGATGATAGTTGCATAAATGAGGATGATGTAATGGATGTGTAGACATACTAGGAGAGATAGAGTTAGAAACAATGATATTCTAGATGATGTAGGAGTGACCCCTTTTGTGGATAAGATGAAGAAGGTGATATCGAAATAGTTCATACATGTGAAAAGAATATGCTTAGATTCCTAGTAAGGAGGTGTGAGAGGTTGGATATGAAGGGGCAGAAGAGAGGTAAAGGTAGGTCAAAGAAGTAATGGGGGATATGTGATTTGACAGGACATGAAACAAGTGTAGCTCTTCGAGGATATGACCCTAAATATGTAAATATGGAAATCGATGATTATAATAGAAGAGTAGTAGGTAGTTAAGCGTTGCCTAGTATTTTCTATCAGTATTATTATTATTACTCTCATACTAGCTTATTCTTTGAATTTTTATGGACTTTTACTTAAGTTATCGTATTATTTGTTATTGCTACTGTTCTTTACTCCATTATTTTCAACATGACTTCTTCACTACTCATTTCCTTTTCATAAGTGTTTCTTGGGTCGAGAGTCCTTTAAAACTAATTTCTTTATCTTCACAAAGTAGGAGTTAGATTACGTACATCTACTTTCCCCATACTCTACTTGTGAGACTATACTAGGTATATTGATTCTTATAATGAAAATAATGCTCGGTGTTAAGATCTTGATTTTATTCTATTTTCCAAAGTTTCTTTCTTGTTGGTAAATATGACAATGTTTTCATATTTTTCTTGCTCCTTGGTTCATTGGACCTTTTTGCAATCGTATGGATCTTCTTCGCGCTTGGAATCTGTCTTGGCTCTCGATCAACAGTCTTGTCTAGTTTACAATGAAGGACCTGATATCTTCATTGTTGCTTTACTGCTTCTGATGCACTTTGATAGCAGCTCTTTATTGTAAACTTGAAAAGGAACAGATGCCTTATAGTATGTTGTTATGAACATTACCCATCCTTTTTTGAGACATGTGAAGGACATATATGGTTCTTGCATATATTTGTTGTGTTTTACCACTCACTTGTTAATCATTAGAATTTCATATTCTTAGTCCTAACACATGCATGACTCTCTTAGCTCATATTGCTCTCTTTTAAGTCATTGCTCTTAGCTCAACAAATCCAGTGGACCAGCTTGTGATGTTGTTTGATTTAGGATTAAAGAGGATAAAATGTTACTGATGGTATCAAAACTCCACTTCATGTGCAGCCTTGGTTGATGTTAGAGCAAATTTCAGCATTCAATTAAGTTTAGGTGAATCTTTGAGATAATGGGTGCACAAAAATTAGCGTAGCAACGATACATCATTTTAACACATATACTTCTTGGTGGCTGTCAACCCAATTTACTCACTCAATAGGAGAACCAACAACACATATAAAACCATTTTAAAGGAATGCAATAACCATAACAAGACCCGCGATTGTCTTGAATACAAAAGATTTTTAAAACAAATCAAACAAGAAATTAAATATGACATAATATAAGCAAAACTAATTGATTGATGTTGGCTCACATAAAATAGTTAAGTTAAAATTTATTGATGACAAAAAATTACTGTATTTATAATGACAGTAGTGTATATACTATGCATAACTTCAATACCAATTCAAAGGGTAATGTTTTTTTCTTGGTGTTGCAGGTGTGTTACTTGGTTACATATCAAACTATGCATTTTCCAAACTCCCAACGAAATTGGGATGGCGATTCATGCTTGGAATTGGAGTTATCCCATCAGTGTTGTTAGGCATTGGTGTCCTTGCCATGCCCGAGTCACCACGTTGGCTAGTCATGCAAGGCCGTCTTGGAGATGCTAAGAGGGTTTTGGACAGAACTTCAGACACTTTAGAAGAATCAAAGACGAGATTAGCTGACATTAAAGAAGCTGCTGGCATACCACAAGATTGCCAAGATGACATAGTTTCTGTCACGCGAGAAAGCTCCCATGGTTCAGGTGTATGGCGAGAGTTGTTCCTCCATCCTACCCCCACTGTTCTTCATATTCTAATTGCAGCCATTGGTATTCATTTTTTCCAACAAGCCAGTGGCATAGATGCTGTTGTGCTCTACAGCCCCAGGATATACGAGAAAGCAGGTATACATTAATTCACTAATTGTACATGTTTAAACTGTTAAGACAACGACTGACTGACACATTTTTATTTACATAATAAAGGGATTACTAAACCAAGCTATAGGCTACTTGCGACTATAGCTGTGGGATGTATGAAGACATTCTTTACTTTAGTTGCTACATTTTTGGTGGACAAGATTGGAAGAAGAATATTACTTCTATCAAGTTGTGGTGGTATGATTCTGTCTTTATTAGCCCTAGCTACAGGATTAACTATAATTGATCACTCAGATCATACGCTAAAATGGGCGATAGTGGTGTGTGTATGTGCAACATATTCAACAGTTGCATTCTTCTCAATTGGGATGGGTCCTTTAGCATGGGTATACAGTTCAGAAATCTTTCCATTGAGATTAAGAGCTCAAGGTTGTAGTATAGGTGTAGCAGTGAATAGAGCAGTGAGTGGAGGAATTTTGATGACATTTATATCTTTGTATAAGGCTATTAGTATTGGAGGGGCTTTTTTCTTGTATGCTGGAGTTGCAAGTGTGGCTTGGATTTTCTTCTACACATTGTTACCAGAAACAAAAGGCAGAACACTAGAGGAGATGGAGCCATTGTTTGGTACTTTCTTTAAGTGGAGATCAACCATGAAAGAGTTGAAGAAAAACAGAGTAGAAGGTGATGATATGCTTCTCCTCTCATAATTTCAAACTAGTAAGTAGTAACCATGTGAACCCATAACATATACATTTGGATTTTACTTTTTGTTTCATGCATTATTATTGATAATAACCAAAGTTGTCATGATCAGTATTTAATTCAAGCAACTCACCCTTAAATCTCAAAAGTTGGCTACTAAGCCAGTTAGTCAACTCTCTAGCTTCACTGGTACACAGATCAGAAAAAATAATAAATGAAACATACATTAAGTTGGGCCAGGACTTCAGATGCAAGGCACCATAACTACAGATCAAACAACTCGAACAATCAGAATATGTCACGACCTAAATCGTTGTGAGAAACACCCACACTAAATCTCCGATGGAAGAACCAATCGCCAACCCAATACGACATCAACTAAGCCATTAAGGTAACAGTCTCATTAGTTAAAGCGAATATTCATACTAGTTAATAAAAAACATGCGGAAACAATTCCTTTAGAATCTGAAAGTCGTGCACCAAAACATCTAACATAGTCTAGAATACGGAGATGCAACCTGAGCTTGCGTCTGGTCTTTAAATAAATGACCATCGGCACAATATCACTAGTCGTAATCATTTTCCATCGGCTTTATATCAAGTCACTATCCAAAATCATATTCCAGTGGCTTTATATCAAATCAATTGCCGAAACCATTTCCCATCGACTTTATATAATTAGCCAGAACCATTTTCCATCGACTTTATATCACTCGCCAGCAATGACCTCGACATCATAAACACTTGCATAAATGACCCCGGCATCAAACTATCACATGTCTCAGCACAGTGTTTAATAATCAATGCACAGAAACAATATCACACCACACGAAAAAGACAACAATTCATGCAATTCAAGTCCACATTCATGCTATCAAGCACTTCATCAATCAATCAATAAGGGTCACAACAAAGCAATTCACATCATCATGTTTATCACGATTTTTTCATTTCAAACCTTTTTTATTCATTTAGGTTTATCAAGTGGACAATTAACCCTTCACCTCATCCCCATTACTCCCAACACACAATTAACAAAGGGAATACATGAATTCTACTAGAATACAACTAGAATACAAGGTTTAGGATATCACTTGCCTTAAATCAATTAATAATCACTCAAAGAGTTGAGTCTTCCCCTTCCGAATCACTTCCAAAGCCAAACAATCTATATCAATCAAGTATATCCGAAAACAATAATATCCACATCAATTCTCCTGAAATATGAGTCAATCAACACAAAACTCAGTTCTAAAAATAAGGTTTGGATCCAAACCTTAATACTTGAAACTCAAGGCTTTAAGAACTCATTGGAAAAAATCATTCCGAAAAAGGACTGAAAAATAGTTCACAATCTCCATTTTAATTAAGAACTTGAGTTCTTGAAAAGACCTTACCATTGATAAATCAAAATCTCATATTTTGATGTTAGAATTCATAAATAATCAAAGGGAAATGAGTTTGAGAGTTAAGAATCGCTACCCAACTGATTTGGCACAAGAAATCCTTTTAAAATCGCCACCAAGGGTTCGCCAAGCTAAAAAAAAGAAAAGAAAATAGTGCTTAAACCCCAAAATTTGCAGGTCAAAACCCTTCTCAAATGTCGCAAAAAGCGGTCAAGCGTTTGTAAAAGTGAACCCTGCTAAAAACTCGGCTCTCGCAAAAGCGAAGCCGCCTTCACTTAAGCAAAGGTCGCTTAAGCGACAAATCTTCGCTTAAGCAGAGGGCGCTTAAGCGACATGACCTTCACAAAAGCTAGGCATGCAGCACCAGAAAACACAGTTAAGTCTCAAAGCATCGAAACGACCCTTAGATTCGTTCAGAACCCCGTACACACAAACCACATATGAAAATCAATTATACTTGATGTTCCGTACCGTCATAACACGAATACGAGCTTCAGTTGAGTTATTTTAGTAGTACAAAATAAAGATCAATAATTTTGCTAGATAAATTTTCATAGTTAATTAGTAATATTTTGACATATTACCTCCCAACAACCACATCTAAAAAATATGAACCCAAAAATCATAATCCAAAGTTAAGTTATCTTTTGAGATATTAACTCCCAACAACCTCATCCTAAAAAATGTGAACCCCAAACATCATAATGGAAAAAGTAACTAAATAACTCAATTATTGAATAGGTGATCCACAAAAAGCAGAAAGCTATGAAAGTAAAAGTATCGACATACGAGAAGGGCATAGATGCTTCGGAAACAAAGCCTAGCCTTTGCACATGTTCTTCTCTACTTTTTTAATAACTAAAGCGGTATGTAAGGCCCAACTTCTCCTTTTAGATTTAGGACCGGTTCAGAAAGACACAATGTAATTGAATATGGTGTAATTGAGTATGAGTTTTTAGCTAAAATCATCCTTGGAGTATGACTTAAACCTAAAGTACATCCTTATGTTATATAAGTGAACAAAAACATTCTTGCACTATCCGAAAAGTTGCAAGATTCATCCTAATGACTATTTTTTTTTAAAGAAACTCACGACACCAACAAAAATGTGCCAAATCGAATGAATATATGTACACATGATTAAACTAGTCAAGTTGAGTGATTTTTCTAATTTTTAGAAATTGAGGGTTCAAATCATATTTAGACAAAATTTATTCAAATTCTAAATATTCTTTGTAAAAAGTATGGTCAAATTATACAACTCTAACTTCAACAATTTCAAATAAAGTAATTATTATTTTTATTTTCATAACTAAACGCCTACGCAGTTTCACTAAATTTCCAGCAATTTTGTACATTGTATAAAATGTGAATTGCATTGTATATAACGTACATACGTACTAAATATTTTATTAAAGAAAATCTCTAAATAGTTGGACGTAATATTTTCAAAATGATTGTTTTTAATAATTTTTTTAAACATCAGAACCTACTGTATATATATTTCAAGACTTATGTATTGTTGCAAGTTAATTTACTTGATGATGCAAAAAACATATAAACTAACAACTTACAAAATTTAAATTTTGAGATGAAAGATTCATTTCCTATCCATATCCTTATTCTTTTAAGGTAACTTTGATCTTCTCATCGTGGCTAAGACATGATAAAATTAAAAAAAAAAAATTGGTTCAATCACTTTCTTAATAAAAATAGACTGAAGGATGATTCTTGTTACTTTTTGGATAGTATAAAGATGTTTTTTGCTCACTTAAATATTATAAATTTACATTAGATTTGAGTTATAGTTGAAGGGTGATTTTAGCCAAAAACTCTATTTAGTAAACCAAATAATTACTTGGCAAGAGAGGAATTGGGTATAATTGAAGGGGAGTAAATACGCTCATCCTTTGAGGGTTAGGAATTGGGTGTAATTATACCATGTAATTACATAAAACTTTTTTAAAGTTCTTTTATTCATTTTATTTATATTTGTATTTTCGTTTTAATTTATTTTTCATCTCTCTTAAAAAATTATTTTTGTTATTCTATTATTATTTATATTTCATTTCCTTCTCATTCTCAACCTTTACCTTTTCATGTGATTCCATTTAATTTTTCGTATCATGTATTTATTTATTTATTCATTCTATATTTTTTTATCAGCACAATTTTGTTAGTATTCAATTTTTTAAATTAATATAGAATTCATTGTTGAATAAAGTTATACACTTTACATTTTCATTTTCTTTTAAGTCATATTTATGTATTTTTTGTTGAAATTTGACAAAAGAATATTACGTAAAAAAATTATTTTGAATTTAGAACATATGTTATATTTTCTGTTTCATTTATTTTAGTAGTATTGACTTGAAGACATGCCTTGTTGCACAAGGATTCTCTCAAAGACCGGTGTCGACTATGAAGAAACATATTCACCAGCTATGAATGCAATAACTTTTCAATATCTCATCGGTTTAGCTGTACGTGAAAATCTTGAAATACATCTGATGGATGTGGTTACAACTTATCTTTACTGTTCACTTGATAATGAAATTTATATGAAAATTTTCATGCCCTGAGGCTACCCCTTGACGTAACATAGAACCTAGGATCACGAGTGACCCCAAGCTAACCCTGAAGCTGACATATCATAAGCTTACTGAAAGATATCTAAATGAAAACATTAACTAATGAAAGTTAAATCAATTGATAACTGAAAGTGGGGAATACCCAACTAGTCTGAAATATATGAAACATACTAAGAGTTTAACAAAACTGAAGATAAACTTAACAAGTCAAGTTGATTCTTGTACTATGTCTGAAAAAGCCTATACTAACTAGAATTGCTGGGACATGCCCCCAGCTAACCCTAGTAAAATTGAAAACTGAAATAAAAGTCTGAATATGAAAAACATGTCTATTGTCCTCGAAGTATGAGGACTCACCACTGAAATTGCTGAATACGGACCGATAAGTCGATCTAAGCGTGATCTGAATGCTGAGTACCTGAACCTACATCATGAAATGATGTAGCGCAGAGTATGCGTCAATACTTGGAGTGTAATAAGCATGCATGATATAGAATATAGCTGCACAAATACATAAGCTGAGCAGAGCATAAATGAACAATGATATAAACTGAACAAGATGTAGATGCTGAAATATAACTGAAAGTTGAGCTAAATGCAATGACCAAGTACTAATCATGAACATCATATGTTGAGATTGGATACTGAAGTATAACCTGAAAACCTGGTCAAATAAACTAGAATCTGACTGTGGGAGCTATTATTAACAGACTTAAAACCACGTGTGCTAAATGCGGAATCCGATGTATACACCCATCGAGAGGACCCAATATACCTTTCCAAGGGTATAAAGGCATGACTGACGTGATCACTAAATCTGATGCCCACAGAGGGGACTTATAAACCTATGGGGGCACGTAGTTCTGGGATTATGAAAGTGCGTTGAACCCTAGTCTAACTCGGTGCTAAGCCTACTCCCAACTGGAAATGTGTATTATACAACATAACTGAAATACTGGATAGCTCAATATTCTGACATGCAAATATGAGAATGCAACATATAATGTGACATTCGAAACTGGAGCATGTTTATTTGTTTAGCTGACATAGCAGGTGTAATTCATGAACTAAGACAATCTACACAACTAGGGTTTTGAGTTTCATGCAAGGAACTAAGTAACGATTTCACGAAAACATGATAATCTGATTAAGAACGCTATAACAGCTAAATCACAATCAATATCTAAGGTTTTCATAAATGCTAGGTCTAAACAAGATATAGTGAATCAAGATTCTGACTGAATTCTAGGGACCTAGTGGACGAAAGGAACCCACTAGTGAAATCCCACTTATTTGGTGACGAAATTCACGGAGAAATCTTTCATTTTCGGGGCTGGAACTGAAGAAAACCTACTGCTTGTTCTTGAGGGGGTTGGTAGGCTCTTTTCTCCTTTTTGCTCTAAGTTTGATGAATTTTGGGTGAATAATTGTTTAGGGTAAAGTCTGATTATAATATTAGGCTAAAACTGAGTAAAACGACATAGTTTAAGAATAAAATAGTTAGGAAAAGACCCAATTACCCCTAAGCTAAAAGTCGATTGCCAACCTACAGATCTTGACCGACGGTCTGTCCTGCCAGTCCGTCGATTGGTGTCTGAAGGCTGAAAGTTGGGGTCTGAACCAGGGACCGTGGTCCCACCTACGGTCCGTAGGTTCTGTTGTGGCTCTGGACTTCTGGGAATTGTTGAGGTGATCAACCACGGACCATATCTATGGTCTGTGGTCCCATCCACGGGCCGTGGGTGGCCTCCATCGGTGGCACCTGCAATATCTGGAAAATCTGTTATTTGCTCCTTCTCGAATCCGGGGTGTTACAAAAATCCAAAAGGATTTAAAATGCCTAAAACATATAGTTCAAAATCTTGAGAAAGGTGCTCAATCAAATTACAAAAGTCGTTATACGGCTTAAAACAATCAGGGCACATGTGGCATAATCGCCTCAGTGAGTACTTGATAAAAGAAGATTATATAAATGATGCAATTTGTCCTTGTATTTTTATTAAGAAAACAACATCAGAGTTTGTTATTCTTCCTGTCTATGTTGATGACATTAATCTCATTGGAACTCCAGAAGAGGTCCAAAAGGCAATTGAATATTTAAAGAAAGAATTTGAGATGAAGGGCCTTGGAAAGATAAAACTGTCTTGGTTTACAAATTGAACATTTAGCAGACGAGGTCTTCATCCATCATTCTCCCTATACTGAGAAAATTTTGAAACAATTTTACATGGACAAAGCACATCCATTAAATACTCTAATAGTTGTACGATCACTTGAAGTGAGTAAAGATCTGTTCCGACCTCAAGAAGAGAATCTGAAACCTCTTGGTCTGTTTTATACTAACAAAGATAGTTCATATCTTGTTGGTCATGCAGATGCATGTTATTTATCTGATCCACATAAAGCTCGATCTCAAACAAACTATTTGCTCACATATGGAGGTACTGTTATATCATGACGATCTACAAAGTAGTCCATTGTCGCTACTTCTTCAAATTATCCTGAGATAATAGCTATTTATGAAGCAAGTAGAGAATGTGTACGGTTGAGATCAGTGATACATTTCATCAAAGAAAGATGTGGCTTGAAGTATGATGTCAAGGTATCCACAGTCCTTTTTGAAGACAATGATGCATGCATAGCTCAACTAAAAGGAGGCTTGATGAAGGGAGATAGAACGAAACATTTTACCAAAATTATTCTTCACTCACGATCTTTAGAAGAACGAAGATATTGATGTACAACGAATTCGTTCAAGTGATAACCCATAAGATTTATTCACTAAGTCTCAACCAGCCTCAACTATTGAAAAGATTGTACATAAGATTGGAATGAGAAAACTTAATCATCTGAATCGTGGTCTTTATCAAGGGGAGTAACATACGCGCTACACTCTTTTTTCCTTAATCTAGGTTTTGTTCCACTGGGTTTTCCTAGAAAGGTTTTCAATGAGGTAGCAAGTAATGCTTATTATCACTACAACAAATGTGATATATAGCTACGAAAATTTTTGCTACGGCATGAAATTTGTCACAAATTGTTCACATTTAGTGACAAAAATTAAATTTTGTGGTTAAATACATGAGGCTTATATTATTAGTGACGAAACACAATAATTCGTGGCGAAGTTTTGTCCAATTTTGTTTCCCACCAAAAAGTAAATTGGCGCCATTTGTTGAGTACTATTAGCCACGAATCTGAAGTCACTGGTGACACATTATTTTGTCATTAATGATATTCTCAATTAGTGACAAATCATTTTTTGTCCCTAATTTAGGAAAATTTTGAATACGAAAATTTTTTGTCACAAAAAATATATTGACACATCAGTGACAAACCATTTATGTCCTAAAATTAGTTAAATTTTGTATACAAAAAATTTTTGTCGCAAAAAGTACATAGATATATTAGTGACAAATCATTTTTTTGTCCTAAAACTAGATAAATTTTGGATACAAATTTTTTTGTCACGAAAATATATATTGATTCATTAGTGACAAATCATTTTTTGTCCTAAAATTAGTTAGATTTTAGATATGAAAAACTTTGTCAAAAAAATATATTGACAATAGGTGACGAACTAGAATTTGTAGTTAATCATAGTAAACTTTAGCAACAAAATTTTATATTCAATTGTGACCGTAATTTTTGTCACTAATAGTTCAAACAATTAGTGACAATCGTATTATTGTCTCTATTTAACCTACAATTTAGTTACAAAAAAAATTGTCACAAAAAAATATATGTTCAAATGGCTACAACCTAAATTTCCAAGTGGAATAGTGCAATTATGGACTCAATGAAAAGGTATATATCAAGATCCGTAGGAACAATTGCAGCTAATAAAAGTCATATGCATATTTTTAAGTTGTATTACAAACTAAATTCAAACACAATATTCACTCCAACCATTCTAATATTTATTAAACCGCACAATCACATTGTCATAATATCTAATCCAATTATAAAATATTTTTATGATTTCCTTAAGATTACTACACACAAATGATCTTCTTGTGTCCATGGATGATATGCATTCATTAGTTGCATCACTTGTGTTACAATTCAATTTAGGATCATGACCGATGTTAAATGGTGGGATGCTAAAGGCAAGCCTTGATGAAAATTTACAAAAAATTGGACAAAGTTTCCCCTGTTTTTGGGCCTATAGAAAAAAAATTTCCTGTCTCAAAAATCAATAACATACCCAACCAATATCGCTAAAAAAAGCAAGCCATAACATGCATCAACAATATAATAATACTAAATCCATCTCCAAATACGAAAAGAAGTCTAATACTATTTCAAGTTTCCAATAATGGAAAATTACGCATGACACTAGTGAAATGATTAACAAAGCGACTCTAAGAGTTCAAAAGAAAAGGGCGGTAGTAAATAAACAACTTCTTGTCCACACAAAGCAATCCCCGTGAACTATAGATTTGTCAACTCGTACACTATAGCTAAAGTTTTGTCGACGTCACCTGTGATCTGTGCAACAAAAAAAAGTGGGGAGTAAATCACCAGCTCAATGAGTAATAACATTTAACTACAACATTTCTAATAAACAAAAGTCAAAAACATGTTAATATGATAATTAGAAGATGTCATGAAATAAACATGAAACACCCTGGAAATCCAATGACCTAAGCTAGAGCCTTACTTTATGATTAATGACTTAAAAAAAGTTAAAATGATGTTTCTAGACCTAAACTAATGTAATTAACTTAGTTTGGAAGAGTTAAGAGTCTAAACGTCAAGAAACGACCATGAGGTCCGGAAACTAGTGAAATTGAACTAGTAGGTGTTCTTAGGCCTTGGGAAGGCTTGGGAGTGTCGTATGATGGTCTAATCTTGTAAAAAGGTTTTAAATAGGTAAAATAATGTTTTTAAAGTCAAAACGTCCGGGTACGACCCCCAAGGACCACCCAAGGAGTCCTTGAGGAGGACCCAAGTGTTTGGCCAAAAGCTGTCAAAAACAGCTTTGCCTACGAAGGCCATTGACGAGCCGTCAATTGATCCCCGCCCCGTGGATTGGGTTCGTGGATCAGGCCTGCATCAAGACTTGGTTCCCTACAACAGGGAAGCCTCAGTCAAGAACCACGAAGGCAGTCCACGCCACATGAACCCACCCACGGTCCGTGGATGGGCAAACGTAGGTGCTGCCAGCTTTCCAGCCCTTTAGTTTTAGGTTTGTGTTTTGGAGTTTAGTTGATTGATTGATTAAGGGCTTATGAGGTTGTTTAGTTAGTTAGTTAATGACCCTTTTAAGCTAAAAAGACCCTAAACTAAACCATGGAATCGTTTGGAAACTAGACCTCCAAAACAGTCCCCCAAACAGTTGCAAGAAAACAACTTTTTGGAGGTGGCCTACGGATGGCCATTGACGCCCCGTCAATCATGAACGTCAGTCTATACTTAGTTTTTTTAGAGACTTGCAACATTTACACTCCCAGACCCAAACCACGAGACCAAACCACGGACAATTAATTCTATCTTAGGTGGTGGACATGTACTGCTGGTAAGACTGAAAATACTATAATGCTTCAGCACTATTTTGCTTATTTTGGTGGCCTTAAAAGCATTAAAGAGTGGCTGTAGCAACATCAAGTTTTTGGATTCATCCAAAAAAGCTTACAACCACGAGGCAATGCATGCAGAAAAATATCATGTTCATCTGTTAGAATGCCCCAAGTTAAAATCTAAACACAGTAAAATGAATTTAAACAAGGTAATAACATTAGAATAGTTAACTAATTCACTAAATTAGAGATAAATAGCAACAAAAAGTGAGGCAAACCTGCAATTTCGTGTGCATTGTTTGCAATCAGTCCAAAGATATGGACCCCTACACAGAAAGAGAACAACCTGAAGCTGTTAGAAAGGTAGAAAGGAAGGGCTATCTCTAAAGTAAAAAACTAATTTCGGGGAAAAATGATTTTTCTTTTGAATACATAAAAGAATAGTAGGGAATGGCAAAAAAACATAGAAAAAGATAAAATAATGAAATTTAAGTTATTGGTAAGCTACTCGACTTTAATCGCCTATGACCTTAAGTACGATAAATAATTTTCAATAAAATAATTTTTTTTGTAGTGATAAGGCCCTTACTTTGATAGTAGTCAAAGAAGAAATGCATAATTTAGAAGGTCTATTAATAAGTAATTGGCCTTACTCTTATGAGGTTACATCAAAAGCCAATGTCGTCACCATCAAATGTGTTATCAACTTCATCATCATTGGTACTATTATTACCTTCATTCTCCTCATGATCACTAATGTACTCTATTATAGTGTCATCCTCTTGGTTACAGTCATCGTCACTGTAATCAATTTCAACTGCATGTTGTGTTTGAGCCTCCAATTCAATTACATTTGCATCCAAGGTAACCGAATCAATATCATCTCTATGTAGTTGACACAGTATTTCCACCGAATCATTGACAATTGAATTATTTTCAAGTGAAATATCTTGATACACTTCATCATTTGCAAAATGCAACTCATCACTTTCTACGTTTGAATTTTCCTTCTCTGGCACATCATATAAGTGTCTATCTTGAAATTTGAGCACAATTCGCCAATTTTCCCCCAATTTTGGGTCATCTATATAGAAAACTTGTTTTGCTCTATGTTGCTCGGACTCTTCAAAAATGTCAACGGGTGCGTGTCGGATTCGCCAAAAGTAGTGTATTTTTGGAGAATCCGAGACGGGTGCGGCAACAAAAATGGAGAGTCCGCGCAACTAAGGTTTTGCTTGAGTAGCTAGTACAAAAGAGTCTTGTTCATACCAAAACCTTTTAACACAAATACTCGTAAAATTATTATCTTTTCGCATCCCTGTTTTCTTGCGAAGATCAAACCACTTGCATTTAAATAGGAGAACTCGATTTTCCTCAACATACTCTAACTCAAGGATGTCAACTATAATACCATAAAAGTCAATCACCTCATTTTCATGATAGCCTGCAACTACTATACCACAGTTTTGACTTTTACGTAATTCATCGCATCGTTGAACATGATACCTGACACCATTTACAATACAACCAGTATGTGTTCTTCCACGCACATCAGGTCCCATTGCCAAAGGATATAATTTTTGGATAGGCATTGACTTTTCCTTATTATATAATAGCATAATCTACAATAAAAATTGTGGTCAATTAATGAACAAATAAGTAATAATTTAAACAGAATAACATGAATATTTATCTTTAAATCACTTACTTTTCTTTTGAATCATAAAGGAAATTGTTCTCGGTGTTTATCATTGATATTCACAATAGCTTGTTTCAATAACTCTTCTCTATGCTCTCTACATGTAATAAATAAATTAATTAAAAATAATTAAAAATATAAAAATATCAACCCAGATAAATAGAAAAAGTACTTACTGAAGAAAAGGTTCTGCTTCTTCGCAATTATTAAACACATACCATTGAGCCATATCAAAATCTTTCTTTGGTATGACATCATATATTCCATCTCTAAATGGTCTAGAATTCTTTGAAAATATGTCTAGAACATGTTCATCTTTGCTACTAGATCCATCATCATTTCGATGTTCACAATTAAATCTAGTCTCAATATCAGTAAGATACATAGAACAAAATGTCAAACATTCATCAATAATATAGCCTTCTGCAATAGAACCTTCTGGACGTGCCTTGTTTCGTACGTAACGCTTAAGCTTGCACAAGAACCTCTCAATTTTATACATCCAACGATATTGTACTGGTCCCCCATACATAGCCTCTCGAGGTAAATTCACAGCCAAATGTACCATAACATCAAAAAAAGCTGGCGGAAAGATCATCTCAAGCTTACATAATATAATAATTATATCCCTTTCAAGTTGTTCCAAGTCATCTTTTCTCAATGTCTTACAACATAATCGTTGGAAGAAATGACCTAACTCAATTAATGCTAAAGAGACATCTTTATTTAGAAATCCACGAAGAGCAATAGGCAACACCCGCTGTAACAAAACATGATAGTCATGGCTTTTGAGTCTAGTTATCTTACCATCATCAACACTTACACACCCTGAGATATTTGAATCATAACCATCAGGAAATTTAACAGATTTTAAAAATTTCCAAAACTCCTTTTTCTCTTTTTTTGACATAACATAACAAGCAGCTGGCATTGTATAAGTGGAACCATCATGTTGCAACCATAGTTCTTTTCTTATATTCATATCCTTTAGATCTTGTCTTGCTTTATGTGTATCCTTAGTTTTCCCATCAATATTTAATAATGTCCCCAAAATACTCTCACAAATATTTTTTTCTATGTGCATGACATCTAAATTATGCCGCAACTTCAAGCTCTTCCAGTATGGTAACTCAAATAAAATACTTCTCCTAACCCAATTCAACTCTTCAGGACGACGTTTCTTTTTCTTATTATTTGAGTGTTTTCCTACTCTATAAGTACTTAATAAATCTAATTGATGTAAGACATCATCTCCTGAGAGCTCTTTTGGTTTTGATCTATTTTCTTTCTTACCATCAAATTTCTTGCTTCTTCTCCATGAGTGACTAGGTTCAAGATGCCGACGGTGACCCATGTAACAAATTTTACTTCTTACCTTTCGTGAAGATGCATCTTTATTGCAAGTAGGACATGCCATGTATCCCTTTGTGCTCCATCCAGATAAATTACCTAATTCATAGGAAAAAATCATATATGGTCAGTAGTAGTTTATAACTTATACTATTACATAGAACATGCAAAATAACAAGATTCTCTACAATATCAGATGTATTAAATATCAAAATTGTGTCTTGAAAAGCAATCACTTTGAAGTAACATCTACAGAAGTAGAGCCCTCAATCTGATATTAGGCAAGAGGTGCTCAATGTGGAGCAATCCCCTCCATTGAGTGTTAGACAAGAGGTTCCCAAAAGAGGTATCACCCTCAATGAAACATTAGACAGGAGGTGCTTCACCATGAGCAACACCCTCAGTGGAGCTTATACTCAGTGAACTTCCCTGGAAAGATGTATATTATTCCCACAAACAAAGTGTAGCTTATGCTCAGTGAACTCCCTGGAAAGGTATAGTATTTCTGGTCTAACAAACAACATGGTGCTAACATAATTTGTTATAGACTAAATAATCACTTTGGGAACTTTGAATGGATGATGCAATGGAGTCATATCAATTTTAACTATGATGTGTCACATATCTCAGATCATTCTCCAATGGTGTTAAGTGTTAATAATACAAAGTAAAAATTGGAAAAGTGAAGTTTCTTTGAAATTTTTCAATGTCCAGGATGAATATATATTCTTTATGGATATTGTACAAGAGAGCTGGAAAGTAAACAAAATTGCAATTCCTTGGTGTCACAATGAAGATTGAGCAAGCACAAGTGGAATTGGATGTTGTCCATCAAGGCTATAACAAATGAGAAGACATCACCTAGTGTTTTTATTTCTGTTAGAATTTGAAACTAAGACCTCATGGTGACCCACTTCAATGACCCCTAAGGTAAACTCTTGGGAGCTCTTACAATATTATATAATAGTCTAATACATAAATAATGTAAATTATTTGACAACTAGAAAAAAAGTGAGTAATTTAAGAACTTACCATAAGCTGGAAAGTCATTTATGGTCCATAAAATAGCGGCATGCATCTTGAAGCACTTCCCAGTTGATGCATCAAATGTCTCTACACCATCATTCCATAACTCTTTCAACTCATCAATCAAAGGACGCAAATAAACATCAATATCTTTTCCTGGTGCTTGAGGACCAGGAATAAGCAATGACATTATCATAAAGGGGTCCTTCATACATTTCCAAGGAGGAAGATTATAAGGAGCGAGAATGACAGGCCACATACTATACGATGTGCTCATGTTACCAAATGGGTTAAAACCATCAGTTGCAAGACCAAGTCTAATATTACGAGGTTCTTGTGCAAACCACTGATGATTCTTATCAAACTCTTTCCATGCTTCAGAATCTGCTGGATGCCTTAACACGTTTGCCTCATCAAGATGTTTTTCTTTATGCCACCTCATGTCCACACTTGTTTTACTAGACATAAATAACCTCTGAAGTCTCGGCTTTAATGGAAAATATCGCAAGACTTTATGAGGAATTTTTTGTCCTTTCCATTATCAATTTTCCACCTCGAAGTAGCACAATGTGGACACTCTTGTCTATCTTTGTGTTCAGCCCAGTACAACATACAATCATTTTTGCAAGCATGAATCGAAATGTATCCTAATCCCAAACCTTGCAACATGTTTTTAGCATCATAATATGACTTAGGAAGTGTCTCACCAGTAGAAAATGCATCTTTTAATAACTCTAGCAACATATCAAATGATTTATTACTCCATTGATTGTACACTTTCAAATGTAGCAATTTCACAAGAAATGAAAGCTTTGAGAATTTCTTACATCCTGGATATAATTCACGTTCAGCTTCTTCCAATAATTTGTCAAAATTTTTAGCTTCCTTCTCACTCATATTACCGCACACATTATTATCAGTTTTTGTCTCATCCGAAAAATTGGCAAACGATCTTCCACTAACCTCTTCTAACATAGTCTGAATTTCATCATCATTGTCATGCTCTTCATTTTCATCATCATTGTCATGCTCTTCATTTTCATCTTCATTGTAAATAACTTCATTGTCATATCTCATTTGTGATTGTTCTCCATGGTATATCCATTGCATGTAACTTCCCATTATTCCCTTGATCAATAGGTGGTCATACACTATTTCTTGTGTTTGAAAAAACACATTTAAACAATCTTGACATGGACATCGAACTTTAGAATTTCGATCAAAGTGAGACCGAACAAGTTGCATAAAAGATTGGACACCCTCAACATATCTTTTAGAGAACTTAGGTTCATGAATCCAGCCTCTATCCATGATCAACTGCATAAACATAACACTTATCAAATAAATATTATAGAAGAAGCACATGAAAGATTCTGTCAAATAAAATAACTATAAAAATAGATCTTCAAATGAGATAAGTCTGATGAGTGAAGTGGGAGATCCAGAATATTACTACCAATCAATTGAAATAGTGACCACATTATAAAGAATTAGTTATTCTGACTATGGAAAAGATGATGGTTATTTCACTACTGTATGGAAGCTTTTCATCATGCAAGAATATATTGTAGGTGTGACTGTAGAGGGCACACATATTGCACTAAATGAGATTGTTATTAGTATTGTTGTTAGCATTCAAGGAGTAGAAAGTAAAGAAATAAAGTTATACTACTATGGTGATAATTCAACATTAGTCTATACTTTTCAACACTTAAAGAGAGGTAGGGAGCCATATAAATTTGCAATAACCATTGTTCTTGGAAATTTTCTTTCTGTTCAAGTTCCCAAAAAATACTTTCATCTAGTTTCCAGAAATCGAGATTTTATTCTTAGAGGTGACATCGTTGTCCATTCTGCAACAAATTATATGGGTGGTTGAAATGATGTTTTTGCCGGTTACATTTGTTGTCTTATATTTGTTTTTGGTGATTGCACTTCTATGGTCATCCCTGAGCAATGTAGAGCTACTAAGGAACAAGTTTTTTTCTCCGTGGCAACCTATGGAGGTTTTATTGGACACACTTAAATTTAATATTTGTGGTCCTGCAACTCCCATTAGATCACAGAACTATAGTGATTTCGGTCTTTCTAATATCTCAGATTGAGTTTCGCGCTGACTCACTCCATCCTGCCCCTCTGCCTCGCCTTGACTCGCCCAATCCTACCCCTCTTTGCCTTGCCACGCCCCACCTCCTCCTGCCTCTCCCTGCCCCCGTCCTATCCTATTTTAATTCAGACTTATGAAAAATCAATTCATAAATCAGAACTCAATATTTTGATGCTTAGAATCAAACATAGAGGAAAAGTCCAACAAAGTATGAGGAGAGAATTAAATTGAAGTAAAAGAAAGACTTACCAGAAAGGTCCGATGGCCACGAATGCTAGAAGACAAAGAGCAAAAGCTGAGTATCCAACAATGGTTGTAGTGACGATTTTGATTTTGAGAGGAACAAAGGAGAAGAGGCAGCAGACTCTTGGGAAACAAATCCTTAATTAAATAAAACCCTTTTCCTATTTAATTCTATTTAAGTCCTTAATACTACCAAATCAATACATAATCTCCACGTAGGCAATGGTGAAAATTATTGTGGCTTGTACAACATTACCCTTTTTTTACACCATCATGAAGAAATATCACTTTTGTCATGTTTTATTTGTACCCCTCATTTGTGTATTTCTTACATACTTTCTCACAGGTGTATTTGGTAAATATTACAAAATTTGAGCATAATTTCAATTGTACAAAAACAATAGAATTGATATACTTCTAGCGTGTGGGCCCCAACTACAGGCTTTTGAAATTTCAATTTCCTTTTTGTGTTCATTCAGATATCTGATTTATGTTAGGTAATACGGTGGTATTACTCCATTTCCATTTTATTGGTGTATATTGCGTTAGTAAATATTCTCCTTAAAATGATATTTATTAATTTGATTTTTGAATTTAGTTATTTAAAATTAAAAATATATTAATTATATTAAAATATTTTAATTTTGTGATCTTAAATATATTATGTAAAAATTTATATTAAAAAGTTGCTATAAAAAGAAAATGTCAATCCTTTTAAAGCAGATTAAAAAGAAAAACATGTCAAATATATTGAAATAAAATAAGTGATATTTAATTTATTAATTTTATTTTAAAATTTTAAATTTAATAACTAATATTTTATATAGCTTTCTAGCGATAAAGATAATATTGCAAAAATAATTTACTTTATGTAGATAATTGATTTTTTACGTGACCACAAAATAGGTGTGATTTAATTTGAGATATAACTATAGTAGTCAAAATAGATTTATCATTTTTTAGGTGTAAATGCATTTCTTATATGGTGAGTACTTATGATTCTTTAAATGCCAACCCTTTGTATTACTGTGCAAAATTTTACTATTTTTTATGTTTCAATTTATGTAACACATTTCATTTTTCGAGAGTCAAAACAATTTAAGTTTGACAGATAATTTACTCATGAAATCTTCAAATAATTTAAAATGAAAATTTATATATTCGTAAACACCTTAAAAAGTATTACGAGACACAATAATTGACAATTCAAAATATTTAAAAGACATATAAAAAATTTACATTCAAAGATAGACTTGTTTGAATTTCGAAAACTGAAATGTGTCAGAAAAATTGAAATAGCGAGAATATATTTTATGGAACAATTAACTATATAATGATTATGGATATGAAGAGGATACATGCAAGAAAAATACTCATTCTGTTCTTTTTTTTTATGTCATCCTATTTTTAAATAATTAGTTCATAATACTTGTCATTCCATAAAATAAATGCATAAAGTACAAAATTCTTCCTATAAGTAGAGGAAGGAGAGAACTTTTTTTCTATTCAGGTGTATCTTACAATGGTGAATGAGAAATTAATCCAAAGGTTACCATGTTGAATCCAAAAAGGTTCATATCACCTAGAGAATACACATACACGAAAGTAAGTATAAGTTCATGAATAAGTTCAATGGACAATCCACTTATTCAGTGGATTTATAACACAATTCAATTTATCAAATTAATAATATATTTTTTTCATGAGTAGATATTTTTCCTATGATTCTATTTGTATTTATTATGCCGGAATGGAGTTCATGTATAAATCAACTATGTTATATGAATGGTACCATCATTTTTAGTCTAATTTAAGAGTTTTTTAATATTTACTTTTAAAATTATGTAAAAATAAATAGGGAAAAATGACAAATATATCTACGAACTATTGTAAATGGTATGCAAATACCCTCCGTCATACTTTTGGGACATTGGTGCCCCTGTCATCCAAAAACTAGAACATATATACCCTTTATACTAACAGACATACACTTGTCATAATCTTATCCACCGACCGACATTTATTAAATATTGGATCGACGAATAAGATTGTGTCACGTATCCCTATTTAGTCTTCCGTCAGAGTGAAGGACATATATGCTCTAGTTTTTTGATGATAGGGGCACCAATGTTCCTAAAGTATGACGGAGGGTATTTGCATACCATTTAAAATAGTTCGGAGATGTATTTGTCATTTCCCTATTTATTTTTACATAATTTTAAAAGTATTTATTAAAAAACTCTTAAATTAGACTAAAAAATAAATTACTCCCATCATTTTAATTTGTTTATACTACTTTTCTTTTTATTTCGTTTATATATATATTATTTTACTCTTTAAAGAAAATTTTGTTTATAACTTTTTAATTACAAATTATTTTAAAATTTGGTTATTTATTTTACATAATTTAAAAAGTATTTATTAAAAAACTCTTAAATTAGACTCAAAAATAAATTACTCCCATCATTTCAATTTGTTTATACTACTTTTCTTTTTATTTCGTTTAAAAAATAATATTTCCCCCCTTTGTTAACAACTCTTTAATTTCAACTTGTCAAATGAAATGTTTAAGATCAAAAGATTAAAAATATTTTGAAATATTTGATATATTTTTAATTTCGGACCATAAATTTTAAAAGTCTTGTTTTATTTTTTTTAAACCCTCTGTTAAATTAAAATAGAAAAATTGATAAAATCATCCTTAAATTAGTTTATTTGCTTATTTTGAAATGGACAAAAGAATTAATAATTCTACATGTATACCAAATATAGGCTCAAAAGTATATTATCAAAATATACCCTAGGTAAGTGCAAGAACCTCTTCATCTCCTTTCTTCTCCCCAAAAGAAGTCACTGCCTCAAGAACATTTAGCTAAGTCTAGCTTTCTCATCATGCATTCAGACATGCTGTAACCTCAAGAGCATTCAGGTAAAGCCATCTCGATGTATCTTTGTCAAGCTTAATAGTATATAGTTCTGTATTGGAACCCCAAAAACTCTTAAAAGGGGTTTTCCTGTCTACAATGTTATAATGCATTTTGGCACCTTTTATGCCATGACTACTCCCTTTCACAATTGTCTGAAAGCATATTTGATATGAAGCATACCAGCAAGCATGTCATTTGTGGAGGAGACGAGAACCAGAATAATTTTCTACATCAATGGCATTTATGTCGATCTGATATTTTTGGGCTTTCTAACACCTTCAATCTATGGTAACTAGATTTATGGATCGAAAACTTGAAGATAAGAAAGGCTAGTAACCTTGGTCTATTTGAGACTTCTCTTTCAGATCTATTTCGATACAAGATGCAAAAGCAAATGGAACCAACAATCTTGCAACATGGAAGACAAAAATTTTCATGCTCTTGCATATACAAGATCCAAGGTTTTGAGTTTCAGCTGAAGGAGGTGAAACTATTAACCCAATATGTAAGACACCAATTTTATGTTTCTTTATGTCTTTCAGTATTTTTTTTTTAGAAATAAAATTGTTGGACATTTTTCTGTGCAATTTATTTTCTGAAATAATATGGATATTTATGCCATTTTTTGTGTGCAATTTTATTTTTTAAATATTAGATGAAAATAGAGATAAATATTATATTTAAAAGAAAATTGATCACCCACTTCTCCACTTCCTAAGTTTCTGGGTTAATAGGTAGCACCACTTCCTCCTCCAGAAAGCAGATAAATGGAAAAAGGAACTGTCTTTTGGCGCTTAACTTTTTTAGGTTTTTGGCTCCAAAACAATTTCAGGACAACCACTATATATATGAGAAAACAAACGAAAAAGTTTTATCTTTGCAAAGTGAAGCAAATTTTTTGAACCTGAACAAGAAGACGAGGTATGTATCAGTCCCCCTATTTTATGTTTGAACAAAATTAAACAGATAGTTATATGCCACGGAAGATTTTTTCATTGATTATTTGTTTCATGTACATTGATATTGCTTTACTATTGTGTCTGACAATCAATCAGAAGATAAAAAAGTCAATTATAAGTTTCTGAATTAGAAACACCCTAATTACTGAGTATGTTACATTTTGTGTGGTGTGCATATTTACTATTGGTGTGTGACACATACTATTGAAGCATAACATTTTTCAAGGCATATATTGAAACAACTTCTCTGTTTTGTTCATATATTGATGTTTTCCCTCGATTTTTTAGGGAAGAGATGATGGATTGTAGTGAAAACATGGTATGAAAGTCTATAAAGTGAAACTTGCTTCTTGAACTTGGAATGTAGAATTAGGATATGAAATGAAACCTTGGATTTGAATGAACTAAACCAAAATCATTTTAGATGAATATTCTATGGGACAATTAATTGTTTTACTAAAACTAATAATGTGAGTGAGACTTTCCAGATTGATGATTTATGAAATTTTTAGATTTTTCTTTAGTTGTTAATGGTTGGTACTTTTATATTAACTAATTTTGTTAAACTAATGGATTCTATGTCTTATGGACATTCTAACACTAATTATTGTGTTTTGATAGTGTTCTGCCAATCAATGGCACCAGGTGGACATATCTTTAAGCAAACTACACTTACAGGGGAAACTATTCAAGATACTCAATCACTGGATGAATTAAATAACCCTACTCCTCTTGTTAATACAGGTAATACATTTTATTATGTTGATTAGGATTAAACTATTTAGTTATTGGCCAAGTTGAACATTTTACTAAATGGATAGGTATTGTGATCTACACCTTTGGAACTCAATGATATTTTTGTAATATGTGAAGCTTATAATCAACATACATGATATGAATGATAAAAAAAAATGCTATTAGCTCTTGTATATTCTCTTTGTTTTTGTCAATGATTTTTTGACTTAACTGTCTGTTTATATACAACAAAAAATCAAAATTTTTAGCTGTTTCAGTCTTCATACCTTTCTTCCATACATGTAATATTTTTTAGATTTTAGGTGGTACTTTGAACTGTCTTCAATTTTTTTCATCAGATGCTTCTACTAGAATCAAGAATGGTCGTGGCAAGACTAGAGGTAAAGGTCTTGAAAAAATGAAGAAGGCTATGGGAAGTAAGATGAAAATAGATATCCCAGTTGGTAAAGGAAGGCCAACTAAACCAGTTCAAGCGGCAAAATTATCCAATGAGTTGGGAATAATTGCTCGAAATTTTATTTCGCTTCCAAACAAGTGGAAGGAACTCACAAGAGAGAACAGAGATGCAACACTAATTAGATGTCATGTAAGAATTCTATACTCTTATAAATTTATACATGGTTGTGATTATATTTAGTTTCATTTATAATTCTCCTATGCATGAAATGACTAAAGAGTTTGCAAAGTCCAAAAGACTGACACAAGAGTCTAAGGGGGATAAACTATCCTAACAATATTAAGTTAAAATATTGAAGTTGATATTCCATCAAAGCACCTTATGTTTCTGTCCTTCCACACACACAAAAAAATACAAGTAGGAATCATTTTTCAAATTTGTTTGATGGATTTATCAACTTTCCAAGAGTTTCAACTAATGTAGGCATCCTTAAACTAGCATTCATGACCCAACTAAAATAAAAAATAGCAACAAATAAATTTAAAAAATCAACAGTCTGTTAGTCTCAGAAGCTTGTTGGCACGTAAAGCATCTATCGACTTTTGTCATGCCCCTTCTCCTAAGGTTGTCCTGAGTGACACTGCCCTCATAAGATGAAGTATTTGACCTTGGGAGGGGCTTTGGTATGCCAAATAAGCTTCTAAGGCCACTTCTCTATCATATAATTGTGAGGACATCATAACGAATACCATTCTTTCACTGTGTATTGTCCATTTGTCATCATATCCCATTGGATTCTATATAGGTTGTGATCATTAAGGCAGCAACAATCCAGATTGGATAGTAATAGTAGCAAACTATCTAGTTCTCGGTCTTGGAAATTCAATTTTGAACAATGGTGCCCTGGCATTATTTTTTCTGTTCTGGGAGATAATAGTGTCTGAATTAGAGGCTATTGAGAAGATAGTAGGAAAGTTACTTTGTAGAGTAGGGGTTCCTTGACCATTTTTCCTTTCAATTTTTTTTGTAGAATTAGTATTGTTGTATTCTTCAGCATTAGGACTGACAGGGGAGTGAGATTCAAATCTAAACTTTACAAAGTACCTAGGAAATCAACCAACTCCTCTACTTCCTCTATACAGTTCTGTTTACACCATTTTAATGTGAATGTCATTATCTTCTTTTGTAGCTGCATTGCTGGTTAATAAATATCCCATGGCTTTGCTATGCTCTTCTATGGACCAACACCATATGGAGATATGAATACATTAGTGGACCAATGTGATAGTATTTAGATTTTGCGAAAACCGATTCTTTCCAGAGAGCACCCGTCTTTCATTGTTGAACCTCCATATCTGTTTCATTAGAAGGGCTCTATTATGTCCTGCTATGTTTCTGATACCTAAGCTTCCAAGATATTCAGAAAGTGATGTGGAGCCACATGATATGATGAAATTTTTTATTTTTTCTATTTCCTTTTCATAGAAAGTCTCTCCTTAACTTATCAAATTGTAACATTACCTCGCTGGGAATAGGAAATAGTCACTTTAGGTATGCAGATAGACTGTTACGAGCAACGTTTATCAGTGCAAAGAATTTTTTTGAACTGCAATCTATGCATTTCTAAGGAAACTTCACTTTGAAGCTAATTAGTATGTTAGTTGCTTTGATGATTATTATTTTAATATGAAAGGGATTTTGATCGTTTTGTATGTTTTTTCAAAAACAAATAATTAGGAGAGGTTTGAGATTAATTTGGACGAGCATTACGTGAAAGATAGCTGTGAGGATATTCTGAAAAACAGAAGTCGACAATGGCGCTACAAGTTAAAACAATTGTTTGAAAGTGCACGTTCAGAGGAAGAAGCTCGTAAAATTGAAGTGCCAGAGTTGACCCCAGAAAATTGGAATAGACTTTGTGACATGTGGATTGATCCAAAACATAAGGTAATTTAAATTCATGTTATTCTCGTTATTATTAAAGTTATGATATTTATATTTTCTTTGTAGAAACGATGCGACATAAACAAGGTCAATCGAACTAAGCTTAAATCTAATCATTTCATGGGATCAAAAGCATTTGTAGCAGTTCGTGCTGAACTTGTAAGTTATACTGTTTTAAATTTTTTTACTAATAATACTTCAGTACTATTTCAATTGTTTTTCTTATTTCACAGGGTGAAAATGAACCTGAAAAAGTAGAGCCTGACAGAATCGAGTTCTACAAGCATACTCATTACAAGAGTAAGAAAGGATGGTCATCTTTAGAGGCTGAGATTCACTATGTAAGGATGGTTATCCAACGCGTTTGTTTGATTAATGTTCTTCTGAAGTTGTGTCTTCTCCTTTAAATAGTATTTGTATTTTTATGCAGAACAACATGAAAGATTTGAAAGATCTATATACTTCGGGAGAGGCTTCCATGACTACTGATGAAATTGTGGATACCGTACTTGGTACAAAGTCGGGGTACATAAGAGGACTTGGTTATGGTCCAAAACCTAATACTACAAGAGCTACACAAAGGAAAACGGCAGAGTTAGAGGACTCCCTCAGAAAAGCGAAACAGGAAGCTGCTAGTGCCCAAAATAATTTACAGAATCGATTAAATGCCGCTGAAACTGTGGTAGAAAACCAGCAGACTCAGATACAAGACCAGCAGTCTCAAATAGAAGCATTAAACTCTCAATTGAATACTATTGTGGCACGCCAAGAGGAAATGTTTAGGAAAATGCAGTGTTTTGCTCGCTCATCGCCTTCTAACAGGTTAGAAGTAACACAAACTTATGTGATAATTTTTGCTTACTTTTTTTTATGAAATATATAAATATGTAGAATTTAGATCTAACTTTGCATACTTCCTTTTATGATGCAACAGAGACGGAGCTCCATGAGAATGCCAACTTTAGGTATATTTTTATTTCGCCAACGTAAAGTCCAGTTTCAAAAGTTACAGTTTATATCAATTATTTTATTTATATTATATTAATACGTTAATACCTTAGCTCAAGAAAAAAAAAGTTAGTATTGAACATGCCATATACTTTAAGCCCTAGGTGCGTCCTAATCTTACTGGACATAGTGTAGAGAAGGCTATCATACCTTATAGAGGGGAAACATTGCAAGTAGCTAAGTAGAGATAAAGAGAAGATTTCTCCTTTTTACACTACATTATAGATTTTCAGACCATGGAAATAGAATATCAATATTGTAGAGCTGCAATTCTTATCCTTCTCGGTCTCTTACTCCTTGCTTTGGGTGTATCTGGTCATTTAGTGATGATATAGTTTGGTTTTCCTTAATTCTTGATAACAAAGCTTTGTATTCTTAGGGAAATCAGTAGCACATAGAACCAACATTTTTACAGTTGGGAGATATTCCAAAAGGTTTCTAATATCTTAGCCATAGAATTGGCAGGAAGTTGTTCATATGCTTACTGGAATACTTTTGTACTCTACTAGTAGTGCAATAGTCCTTTAGATGTATGATTGGTAGTGCTAGATATATACTTCAGTATAGCTGTTGGAAGCAAAATCATGATTAGAATTTAGAATAAAATAAAATTGTGTGTTAATCTTTGTTAATGTTGTAATACCGTTGGTGCTAAATGGTTTAATTCAAACCTCACATGAAAAATGACTTAAAACTCATATGACATGTGTAGTTTTAGTGTAGAAAGAGAAAACATACTAGTAGAAGTGTGAAGGAGCCATACATTATTTCCAATATCATTGGCATAGCATTTTGATTTCTTCCTCTCATTTCAACATTCTGAGTTTGACTTGCTCTTCTTTTGTTAACGAATCCTTAATTCACCTTCTCTTCTTATAGCTTCATTCTCGCACTTACTACTAACTTCCATTTTTTTTCATTCTTTCATGAATCTAAAAGGAAAAAGTCAATCGTATTCTTATGGGTTGATCAAAACTGCTGCAAAAATACAATCTTTTAACTCTTTTTTAGACTCTTTGGAGTTGCCATTAATATACTGCTTAGTTTTGTTTGAAAGATGGGTACAGATAGTAAATACCAAATGGTGGTGAATGAATTTATGGTAAGATGATCTTATATTAAGAACTTATGTTGCTCGGAGTCTCTAGAAATGTTATTACAGATGTATCGAATCTTCCAAAAATGCACTACTTTTGGAGGATTAGACATTTTTGAAGAGTTCGAGTGTCATAGCAAGAACTTTACTTTTTGAAGAGTTTGGAATTTATGGTAAAATGAGCTTATACTAAGAACTCTTCTTTCTGCCGAAGTCATTCTTGAATTTTAAAATTTGATAGGACTAATTACATTTCTCTGGACAAAAGATCTAGCAAAGTGAAAGATCTATTGTATGATAATTGATAGCCATTATATATTGTTCTATCCCATCAAGTCTTCACAACAAATTTAAAGCAGATGATATGAAAAAGAAAAGAAGATCAATAAACTATCTCATGAATTTGTTTGGAACAACTGTACATTAAACTTCATCCTAGTCTACCCACTTTGATTTGAAAGAGTATGTTTTTGCATCTGTTGTTGAAAAGTTATGACTTGTTTGGATACTTTGCCCCTAGGTTTATCGTTTAGCGGTAACATAGAGCTTGCTCCTGTTTCTAGTGATTTAATGATTGTAGACCACCTTGTTAGATAGGGGCTTAGGTCAGAAAATTCAGTATGATCTTAACCAACAGGTACAAGGAGATACTGAAGCTAAATTGGTTCCAATTTGTGTTAAGTTTGTCCTTAATAAAATGTTGGCATACCGCGATCCTGCACCATTTTATTTTCCTAAAGGAAAAGGCATTGAGGATCTCCCTGATGCTTTGATTGCCCTTTCAATGTGGCTCTCTGAAAAAGAGTAAGATTACTATGACAACATGTTTGAGCAGACTAGTTTTACTGGTGCAGTTCACTATTTCCCTAATGCCTTAAGCCATCCATTTTCACAGTATCTATTACCAACAACTGTCTTGCTAGGTGTATATTGCCACCAATCAGTCCCCTTTATACACACACTTTTCACCCATTTTACTCAAAGGTTATCAGCATGTTGGCTATATTCCATAGATACTTTGCCACTGCATCTGCATTCTATATCATACAATCAGTGATCCCCTTTAAAGTTGTCACGTTTTCCTTCATTTTGGGCTATTGTATGCTCCGGTGTTGCACACTTTCCCCTTAGATTCTTGTTATTGTTAAAGTTGATATTACTCCACAGAGTTGTCTTGGAGGTGTGTTACTTTGTGAAGGCAAAGTCAACTAGTTAATTACCAGATAATGTGGTAGTCGACAGGTTTGGACAAAAAGATATCAGCAGGAATGTCTATCTTATTGCAAGATAGAAGAATAAAAATTTTCTTTCTTTGAATTATGAGCAGTGAGTTTAGAAGCTTAAACATTTCATATAGTTAAAATATGTTCAGTCTAATCCCTGAAACAAATAGAGTTTTATCGTAGCAAATGTATAGCTAATATATAGCTTCACATTCTATAGGATTTATTTTTGCAGTGGTCATAAAACAGGACATTACAACATATGAAAAATCATATTGTGTTACAGATTCTACTTTTTATTAACTCTTATGAATTTCTTTTCGCTCTCTTTTACACAGGTATAAAAGGTGAGAATTGAATCAAGACTAATGCAAGACAAGTATCACCATATTATTGATACTTTGGAAGAAATTTCTATTTTTCTGTCTTGGTTTAGGAGTAATATTTCTTCTATATCAGTTAGATTTTCTTGTTGTTGGACATATTTTACTTTAGTTTATGGAGCTTGTTAAAGTACCTTCAGATATTTTAGTTGTTTTTAATTGTAATGGATAGATTTCATTATAATGTAGCATGTTTTATTATTTAATTTTTAATTTATGCAATTCTATAATTTAAAAAATTTCACTAATATAAAATAATTAAATGTCACCAATGAATGCAATTAGTGACAAAAGATTTTGTCATTAAAGGTAACATTTAGCAACGACTAACTCAAGCTTTTTAAGGCAAAATATTTTTGTCACAAAATAAATAAATTTGACATAAGTTGACTACATTTAGTGACAAAATATATATTTGTCCCAATATCCTCTTTTTTATCGAATATGAATTAATTTTTTATTTTATGACAATTATAATTGTCACTAATCATGATAATTTATAGTGACAATATATGTTGTCGGTAAAAACAATACTTTTACTGACAAAATGAATAGATTTAACCACAGAATTATTACCCTTTTTTAGAATGATAAATTTGTCCCTAATTTATACATTTAAGGACAAATTTATTTTTGTATATAAAAAGTAGTCATTAGTGACGAAATTACATTTGTTCAACTACGAAATACATATAACTTTAGAGACAATTGATGTCGTCACTGTTTGAACTAATTAATTAGCAACAATACAATTTTGTCGGTAATAATAACCTTTTTAGCGACAAAAGATACTATTAACCACAAACAAATTATACTTTGTATGACAAATAAATTTGTTACAAATAATTATTCATTTGGCGACAATTCTTCTTTTTGTAGTTAATATAATACTTTTAGTGACGAAGCACTAAATCGTATTTGAATAATTTTAGAGACGCACATTTAGGGACGACTGCTTGACGAATTTTTTTTCATCACTCAAGATTTTTAGTGACGAAATATGATTTATTAATGACAAAACTATTTGTCCTTGATAATCACATTTGTTGTAGTGTATGAATGTTTATATATATTTTTGTTCCTTCAACTTTTATTTTACATGGACATCCAAGGGGAAGTGTTGAAAATCAAAGATGGCAAAGTGGATGCCATGTGGGGTCCACCTATTTGAGAAGTAGCATCACTTGTAATGTTAGATGAATGCCATGTGAGGCCCACCCATTTGAAACTACCATCACCTAGCCAATTGAATGACTTAGTAATATGTTTGTACATTACGTGTTGGCTATAAATAGCCATTACATAATTTACAAATGAATACATATTAAAATACAGTATTCTCTATCTCTTTGATTGTGTACTCTCTCTATTGTTCTTCTTTTCAATTTAGTTTGTTAATTTTAGTTTGCTAAGTAGTTATTTTATAACAATTTTTTTTATAAAAAGAACATGATTAATCATGTTCCTCACTGTCATTGATTTCATTATCAGTGATGATTAAAATTTCACCACTCCCATGTTGCCCCTTCTGTTTTCTGTATATTCTTTCAAAAATTCCACGATCTTCATGTAACTTTAAATCTTCCATAACCCACATTTTAGCATGTCACAGGAAAAAAATAAGAGAAAGGTCATATTGTTGCACAAAAATATCATGTGTGTGACGGTTTATCACTATTTATCAGCGACGATCAATGGGACTTTTATATTACTCTCCCCGCAAGCTAGTTTTTTTCATGCATTCTCCAAGGATTCAGTAGAAGAAAGAAATAGATGCATAAGATTGTTTAAGTACCTTTTGGAGTCTACAACTACGAATGTGTCTTTTGACCGTGTTTAATACCTTTATTCAGAAAGGAGCATTTTGATCCATTTTACGATTATAGGGGCATTTTTGGACCATAGTATTGACTGCAAGTATATTTTTAAACCAAAGTATTGATGACAATGATCTTTTTGAGCCAAACTATAGACGTAGGGTACTGTTGTTCATTCTTGCATTTTTAAACCCAATATTGATGACAATGATATTTTTGAGTCAAACTATAGACGTAGGGTACTTTTGTTTATTTCACATAGTTTAAGAGCATGTTTTTTACCCTTCCCCTTTTTCCATTTTTTTTAATTTTTTTTTCAATTTATAAAAAAAAAACTGTAAAAATAAATGAATGACAATCCTTATTTTTTGTGGCAAGACGTCACCGGGCAGACGTTTTTTTTATTTTTATATATAAAAGATATGTTAAATTAGGTCTTGACTCTAACTCATACCCCAAAAGCTAGTTCAAAGGAAGAAGAATTGCCCAAGTCTTATTCACCTTTCTCATTAACCACCAATGTGAGACTATTGTCATTCTTTAACAAGATACGAAAAGGTAAAATAAGATTGATGATTAGTAACTTTCCGGCTGAGAATAAGTTAGAAACTAAAGTAGATATAATTTTTACTTATTAAAATTTTAAAGCTTCTCCTCAAGGTTTGATTTTAGGCACAAGATTTATTAAGCCGCGCTTATAGAGGATACAATAACATCACAATCATAAGTGTCTACCAAGAGATAGAATTTATAGTAATATACTTGCTCAAACCCCAAGACTTAAAATCATTATATGAATTTGTCAAACACAAATAAAAAAGTGTTTGTAAGGTGATATGGTGGAAACATAAAAGAAAAGGTCAAGTGTCTATGTTTTGGGTTCAAATGACGTTATTGAATACTAGTAAGTAATAATGATAGAAGAAGAAGCACCATGCTTCATCAGTCATCACTATTAAGGCTGAGCACTACTATCAGCACCTTCCACTCTACTTCTCTTCAACTCTTTCATAGTTGATCTCCACTTAAAGAAAGTACCAAACAATGGCTCCATCTCCTCTAGTGTTCTGCCTTTTGTTTCTGGTAACAATGTGTAGAAGAAAATCCAAGCCACACTTGCAACTCCAGCATACAAGAAAAAAGCCCCTCCAATACTAATAGCCTTATACAAAGATATAAATGTCATCAAAATTCCTCCACTCACTGCTCTATTCACTGCTACACCTATACTACAACCTTGAGCTCTTAATCTCAATGGAAAGATTTCAGAGCTGTATACCCATGCTAAAGGACCCATCCCAATTGAGAAGAATGCAACTGTTGAATATGTTGCACATACACACACCACTATGGCCCACTTAAGCGTATGATCTGAGTGATCAATAATAGTTAATCCTGTAGCTAGGGCTAATAAAGATAGAATCATACCACCGCAACTTGATAGAAGTAATATTCTTCTTCCAATTTTGTCCACAAAAAATGTAGCAACTAAAGTAAAGAATGTCTTCATACATCCCACAGCTATAGTGGCAAGTA
The DNA here is from genome assembly GCF_900185275.1 of Solanum verrucosum. NCBI lineage: Eukaryota > Viridiplantae > Streptophyta > Magnoliopsida > Solanales > Solanaceae > Solanum > Solanum verrucosum. The sequence goes on from NW_026020157.1 coordinate 3,635,832, forward strand.
GCCTATAGCTTGGTTTAGTAATCCCTTTATTATTATGTAAATAAAAATGTGTCAGTCAGTCGTTGTCGTTGTCTAACAGTTTAAACATGTACAATTAGTGAATGAATGAATGTATACCTGCTTTCTCGTATATCCTGGGGCTGTAGAGTACAACAGCATCTATGCCACTGGCTTGTTGGAAAAAATGAATACCAACGCCTACAATTAGAATATGAAGAACGGTGGGGGTAGGATGGATGAACAAATCTCTCCATACACCTGAACCATCAGAGCTTTCTCGTGTGACAGAAACTATGTCATGATCTTGGCAATCTTGTGGTATGCCAGCAGCTTCTTTAATGTCAGCTAATCTCGTCTTTGATTCTTCTAAAGTGTCTGAAGTTCTGTCCAAAACCTTCTTGGCATCTCCAAGACGGCCTTGCATGACTAGCCAACGTGGTGACTCAGGCATAGCAAGGACACCAACCCCTAACATAACTGATGGGATAACTCCAATTCCAAGCATGAGTCGCCATCCCAATTTTAGTGGAAGCATCGAAAATGCATAGTTTGCTATATAACCAAGTAACACACCTATCCACATACGTACGTAGTTATATATTCAAAGTTACAATAACATTAGATTTTTAGAAATATTAGTGGTCATGTGTACATGCACATATATATATATATATATATATATATATATATATATATATACCTGCATTGATGAAAACCTCAGGGAAAGAGGTGCAAAATCCACGACAAGAGGCCGGGGCAACTTCAGCAGTGTAAACTGGAGCTATCATAAGAGCATATCCAACACCAATGCCAGCGACAAACCTACCAAACATGAGGAACCAATAGTTTGGGGCAAATCCCATCAAGAGAGCTCCTACTAAAAATATTCCAGAGGCCAAAATAATAGTTTTTCGACGACCGATCCAATCTGAAGTTCGACCAGCAATTGCAGCACCCACAAGAGAGTATATGTTGATTGTTCCCACAAGGACTTCAATAGCAACATCAGATATTTTCAGATCTTCTTTTATGTAAATCACTGCTCCACTCATCACTCCTGTATCTACATCAACCAACCACTAACACATTTAATTATTATAGTATATATATATGTACTTACGTACGTACTCATTTTGAACTCAATGACTCTAGATCGTACAACACTTGTTAAGAAATGAAATTGAATATTATAAACTACATATCTTACCATAACCTAATAAGACGGATGTCATGGAGGCTAAAAGAGAGCAAGCAAAGGCATATTTATTTCTTTTTGGTTTTTTCAAAGGAACAAATTCTGGTATTTTTTTGGAGATCATGACCTTCTTCTCAAGACTTTGATTTTCCATGACAGCAATTAATAGAGAAAGAGATTCACAAATTTCTAGTGTCTGCTCGATCACAACAATGCCTTAAAATATATATATATATATGTTAAATGGTGTGGGAATTGTTTCTCTTTTGCTACCTACTTAATTATCGACTTACCATTTTTATCAAAGTATCATAAAAAAATATATTTGTAATTAATTTATTGATAAATTAACAGATTCTGAAAATATTTCTTTATTATGTTTCTTTATCACATTGCTTAGAAAATTCAAAAAAAATAAATTCTAATAATTGAAGTTTAACATTTTTATGGAATATAACGGAGTATGCATCACTGAAAGGGTAAATAATGTAAAACTAGAAACAGAAAAGAAATTAAAAGGTATGTAGTTATTATTTTAGTAAGAATAAATAAATGGAGCCTCAAGGTTTCCCTAATTAATTTTGATGATAATCGAACCATACCAACATAAAATTCTAATAAAAGAATATTACTTATGTCAAATTTATTATTTGGTACAGATTTGTTGAAATAATTAAAAAGATTTGATGAACAATTTGAGCAAAATATAGGAAAAAGAATATCGTGTAATTAATTAACCTATAATCAAAGAAGATATTTACAAGATTTTATGTGCATGCTTAATAGAAGGAATAACATTTGAAATTCAAATTCTAAATGTTGAATGGCTCACGCAAGGAAGCTTGCTAAAATAATCTTGATAAAGATTGACTACTTCATTGAAAATATTACTCCATATGAAAGAAAGGTGTTGAATCTACTTCAAAGTCAAGGGTGAAAACATTTACTACAATGTTTATTTTATGGAACTCTATTATTGCACTATAATTCTTGTGGTCTGTGGACACAATAATTTTGGCTATAATGACCCAAATATGATAATAAACGTACCTCCATTCCTATATTAGACCACCATAATATTTTGTTACGTTCTATCACTGTTATGTCAGAATAAAAAATTCTACACTAACTTCCATTATGTGGTAGGAGCTAAGATAAAAAAACCATTCCCCCTTCTAATAAGATCATAATACTTCAATTTCATCATCAACAACAAAATAAATTACTTCAACTTCGAAATTTCAGAAATGAATGGAACAGTCGAACAGAAACATAAAACTCATACACACACCTTCCGAGTATGCCATGCCATTAACGGTTTCCGATGAACATAATTAAACCTATGATCAAATTACTGGCATTTTTCTTTTGTATACATATATAACAATAGTAGATGTTTAGACAAATATTATCGGTATGATCTATATTAATAAACACTCAAATATGTTCTTAGCTGACAAATAAGCACTATAATTTTGAAATGCAGACATCTCAACTTGATCTCATGATATTCGATGCCGACATAACACACAAATTTTTTGAAGATATCTAAGATGATCATTTTATACATTTAAGTGTTTAACTAATATAATGAAAATTAATTTAGGTGTCTAGATGTTATAGTATTCACATAAATTAACTAAAAAATTCACGTAGATAGGCATATCTCAAGTTCTATATAACTAAAAGTACCGAGAGATAAAAGAACCCAATACATCACAAGCTACACTAGCAATTCAAAGAGATTGTCTTGGCATTTTTTCTATTTCAACATGTCAAAACATTAAATATCTTGGCTATCAAGTTTTAAGTGAAATATCATAATAATTAGTTAGATTAAGATTATCCAAGATACGCTTGTTTTCCAACATTTGAATGTTAACGAAAATATTGATGTCTCGTTTGTTTTCATAAAGATTAAACTATCTGAATTTGAATAAGCATCTGAATATTAAGATGTGCATTATGATTTAGTAACACATCCAAATATTAGGATATGGTCTCTAGATAAGAACACTAAGGGGTCGTTTGGTAGGAGGTATTAGGAGAAATAGTCCATGTATTATGTATAGTATTATTTAGTACTATGTTTGGTAGAACTTTGGGCCTAAGTATAACTAATCCACACCCTACATGGTATTATAGGATGTATTATTAATACCTTCCATTTGATGGTATTAGTAATACATTGAATTTAATACCATGGAATTATTTATGTAAAGACAAAAATATCCCTCAAATCATTTTAATCATTTTATTTATTTTCTTGATTTTATGTTTTATATTTATACTAGAAAATTATTTAAATGAATTAGCTTACAAATTTTATTATTTAGAGAGAGTTGTTTGTTAATAAATAAATGCAATACATATTAATACAATATTTAAAATGTGAGTTCTTTAACATTTACTAATTGAAAAGACAAATATATCACCACATGATGTTTGTGATCTTAATTTAATATATTATTTGTTGATTTATATGTGATTTCTAATTATTTGTATTTTGAACAATTTATAAATTGCATACTTATTAAAACTACAACTTGTAATTTTTATGTGTAAATGCAGATGATTTATTCGATTTTACTATTGTTTACCGTCTTTTTGGTTTTAAAGTAGATGGTCTATCTATTCTAAATTGAAAATTAATGTTTTTTTAAGTGATTAATTTATTAAGAAAATAATTGTTTACCCTCAAATAATTCAAGTGAGAAAATAGCAAACATGACAACAAAATTGTTTCTCCTAGCTAGTTAGAAGGTCATAAAAAATAATATTGTCCCGGCAATTATCTACCTATATCGATTACATAAAATAGAAAATCTCATAATAATGCAAGGATATAATTGGAAAGAAGCTTTTTGTAGAGTTTTAACCAAACACAAGATGAGGTCAAAAGCAATACTACTAATCCCTGCGTTATTTTTTCCCCTACCAAACGACTCCTAAAAGTTTAAAACTGTTTATTTTCAATATTTTAATGTGCATATGAAATTAAACATTGTACCAATAAAATCTTATAAAATTTTCATCTCAACAAAATATATTACTTTTTGATAGAATAACAACAATAATATATCTAGTGTAATCTCAAAAGCGAGATTGATGATCAAAGAGTCTCAATAAAATTAGTGAGCTAGAACAAAAAAAATTGATGATCAAAGTGGCCTAAAATAAAATTTTAATAAGAGACCTCAAATATATACATAGTTATTGTTTTCAATCCTAGATAATATTTTCACTCAAAAATCTTGAGTTCTTGATAAATATCAATACACCCAAAAATATTATGGGCAACAAGAGTTATTGAGAAACATCAATACCCCCCCCCCCCCACCCCACCCCAAAAAAAAGTTGTAAATATATAAAAAAAAAAAAGCAAATTACTTGTAAAGATTTTGAAAACTTACCATTTAAAGAAAAAAATTGATGTTTGGTTGAGAAAAGAGAGGAAGAAACGTTGGTAAAGAGAGAGAGAATTGGAGGCAACGTGATTATTTTAGCTTATGAATTAAGGCCTCATTTGTTTTCATTAAAATTAAGACGTCTGAATCTGAATGCACGTTTGAATGATTAAGATGTTGTCTCTATATCTGAACATTGAATGATTAAAACTGTTTGTTTTTTTAGCATCTAAATGTATATAATTCATCATTATATAAGCATAATAAATTTATAATTCAAATAATATTACTATGTGAAGTTAAACGCTTAGTGCGTTTTAAGAATATACACTAAAACAAGTAGTATGTAAGAATAACAAAGACAACCCTAAATTAATAGTATTTTTGTGCATGTGTGTAAATATTCAAGGCTTCTTGTTATAATTTGATGTTAGGCTACTGATTTTAATTAAGTATTAGACTACTAAGTTTACTGAGTTGGCACAAATCCAAGACATTTTATTTAGACATAATACCTATGCTTTTCTAGAGCAGACGAGACAGCAAATTCTTGTCTACCTCAAGAATAAATTTGAAGTAATAAAGGTGTTAAGAGTTATTGATGAGTCTAATCTAAAAAAAATGTCAATTAACACCAAATGAAGGACGTATTTCAATGTTTAAAAGCAATTCCTTATAAGCAACCAACGGTAAATTTGAACGTTGGTTAGTAGTAGCAAACTTCCAATATAATCACAAATATCTAATTTGAGCCTGATAAAATTGTAGTCACAAATATCTAATTAAACGAAAAAAGTCTAATAGGGAGAAAACACACAAAAAAAATATACATGAAAAAATACAATATACACATCCTTCTTAAGACTTCAATCATATCAATGCAAATGGAAAAAGAAATATAGAATTAATACATAATTTTCTGAGTTTTTGTCTACACCTTCTCCCATAACCAATAAAATTCAAGAGTCTTCTAATCGAGTCAAACTAAAACATAAATCAAATAGTACAATAATGATATAAACGCTCCACTACTTTAAATATAGAAAGAAATGAATAACCTTGAATTCGAGTCTCATGAAACCAAAAAGATGAATTTATATAGATAAAAATGGGGGAAATATCAAAAGATATCTTAAAGTTTTAAATTAATATTTAGAGGTTATGAATATGAAAAGTATGAGAATTATGAATTTAAGAATAGCAATTGAATAGGTAATTAGATATGATTTATGATAGTGAATAATTAAAGCTAGCAAATAAAAAAATAAAAAAATAAAGAAGAGTAAAAGATTAGTACAAATTATATTTAATTAAATAGTATTTTAATGTTACATAACAATGAATAAAAATAATTGCATCACAGACTTCAAATAAATTTATGATTTTTTCAATAAATTAACACACTAATTACCTAAGTGAATTCGATTTGAAATACAAAAAGTAAACGTTTTCACAAGGTTAAATAGTAGAGTAGTACTACATTAAGTTATTCAAATAATAACTAAGAAAAGTGGAAAAGATTTAGTTATAATATTTATTCAGACATACATTTTCATGTGACAAATAGATGTAGATATTTGAGTTAACACCTTCTCACTTTAATAGTTAGTATAATAATATTAAATATAGTTAATTCATCAGTCTTTATCATCACTTTCCACTTCATTAATAATATTTCATCAAGCCTTATTTATTCAAGACATCACTTTAATAGAGCAAGTTTAAGATTATGAATTCTGCGGTCTTGAGATTACAGACCAATCACAACAACATGTAAATCATCCAAACCACAACAATTAAGTGCATACAAAATTTTATGACGTAACTCAATGAATATCAATCACTATAAAGAGTATATCTATCACATATAATAAGTCATAACAATGCTTTTCCTTTCCTCAATGCTTCAGAACGTTTTCAATGTATCAAGTATGCATAATTTATAATTAAATGAGATTAAAGACACTCATATTACTATATGTCTAGCCTAGACTCAAAAAATCTATAATCGATTCCTAAAGTTCAAGCCTAAGGATAAGTCTTAGTTCCTCCAATTATCATAATTTTAATGGTATTCAAATAATACAATACACCTAATATTTATTCACCTATCTCAATATATCAAACTTTATTTATAATATGAGAACGAAATGATAATATTAAAAGTTTAAAATTGGTTACGAAACCAGTGGCAGCAAACCCCAACTCAATTCTTATCTAACTATAATGATTAATAATAGAAATACTCACACAATCAATGATATTATTATTGTTATCCATCAATTATGTTACTATCATCACTTAGAAAAATACATACCAATTTATCCCACTCTATTCAATAAACTCATGTCGCTAAAATATTAATTTTAACCCCCCCCCCCCCCCCCCGAATCAAACAATATGTTGTTGATTCGTGGTCAGGCATCTAGGATTAATACATATACATAGAGGTTAAAGTTGTGTTTAAACTTTTACCTGAAGTCGTCCTCCTCCTTCGAGGTTACGGAAGCTTTATGTTTATATTCCTTTTCTCTCTTCTCTTTTCTAAATAAAATAATTAAGTGACAAACTCCAATATTTTATCTTAATAAATATGGGTCAGTAGTAAGGATATTAAATAAATTATTGACTTGGCTCATTAACCACCAATTAAATAAATTATTTTATATTACCCATCAATTAAATAATGATAGTTAATAAATGGTCCAAAATATTCATTTAGAATATATCGAAAAAGTCTTTTATGAAAGAAAAAAGTCTAATGTTCAAAACGACTTAACGGGTAGTTACAATAACTTTATTGTTCAACCATCAATTCCACGGTCACTTCTACTCCACTAGAAAATGCATTTTATTATTTTAAGGAAAAAAAATCATAGTTCTATTTTAGTTGTTCTATAGAGCTTTATCTTCTTTCTAACCGTTGATTTTTTGTTTTTGTAAAATCATACATTAACAAGTACATTTTTTTATTGCATTTTCATCTTACATTTCTTCAATGTACTATAAATTGCTTACATGAATGATCTTCATTTCAACTACTATTCATCGCCTTCTTAATTTCGTCAATATTTTGAGGGGCAAAGAGAAGTAACGATAATCTTTTTCGAATTTATCGATCAAGCTCTATACAAATTGGATGAACTTCATACGTAAAGTTAAATTATTTCTACATATAAAAAAATTGATATCCTCTTTGGGACAAAAATTAAAATGTGTGTCACTTAAATTTGGAAGGAGAGTAAAATAGTTTCAAAAATATATTGTTAGATTAAGTAACACTTGGTTCTTCAAGCTATAAATAGCTCTATTTTTCATCCATCAATTCCACGACCACTTCTACTCCAAAAGAAATTTCCTTTTTTCTGTTTCAAGAAAAAAATAATTTAAAGTTCTATTTCAACTATTTTAAGGAGTTGTTCTTCTTTTTAACTATTGGTTTTTTGTTTGTGTAAAACATACATTAATCGGTACATTTTTTGTTACATTTTCATCCTACATTTCTTAAATTGTATCATCACTATATTATAACAAATAACTTACACGTGAATGATCGTCATTTCAACGGCTATTCATCGTGTTCTCAATTTCGTCAACATTTTGGGGTCAGAGAGAAGTCAAGACAACATTTCATGAATTCAACGATCAAGCTCTATACAAATTGGATGAACTTTGTAAATCATATGTACACTTACAAAATAAAAAGATTCCCAAGTCTTTGTAGTCATAATTCAACTTCTTGCCCCTTTACACACTAAGGAGAAAAAACATGTTGTCGTGATCCTAGACAATATAACTATTTACCAATTTCTTGTCCGAAATATAAATTTGCATCGTGCATAAGAGGTGATTAGTATTTAGTACTATAGTACTATTACTTCTGAATGACAAAACAACCAAGTACTTTTTCCTAAATGTCTTGATGTGACATCTAATATGGACCCCACATTTTCAATCACATTTTTTGTTGAATGCTTTGGATATAGAGTAATAATTAGTCTATTTAATAGGAATTTACACTTCATATACTTTGTCTCCTTGTTTATGTGCATTTTGATGAGATTTACATTCATGTGGGGTTGGTAGTTTCTCTCCTACTCTATTCATGCTAGCTTGAGTTTCATTCAAAGACGAATGTCCCCAAGGGGAAAATATTGTAATACCTCGAAAATTGGAAATTCAAAATGAAAAGGAAAGGTTTAAGTTTTGGCTACTACTTCAGATCCACGAGACCCATCTATGATTCGTAGAAGCATATACGGGTCATCCATGGCATTCATAGGGACTCAGTTGAATTACATGATTTATTATTGATTTCATGTGGACCCATACATTATACGTGCTCATGACTATGGATTTATGAAAGAAATTCATGAACTTATGAATGATGATATATGAATGTTATGCATGTCTTATGAAAATGTTGTTTAATGAACTAAGGATGCTTTCGAGATAAAGATAAATGAATTGTGAAAGGTTTTCTCACATTGTATGAAATCATGATTGTGAAAGGTTTTCTCGCGTATGTATGAGGCAATATTTAAAGGAGCTACTCTTATACGACTTTATGATTTGGATTGGTATTATGATTATTGTCCTTCCTAATGTTATGCTTTGATAATTGACTTTATCTATTTTGTTGGGATTTAACTTAGCACCAAGAGGACTTTGAGGTGGAGGCTCAAATAGGATAGCCTCTAGTAGCTATCTCTAGTTCCAAACTACGTGTCACCGTAGGATTATCTTAAATGACCTAGCTAGTAGATCCATATAGAATTAATGATATGATACAGAGCTCTACCTTGGCAAGTAGACTCTCCCTTTTCGGTGTGAGAGTTACACCAGATTCTATGTTATAGCTCACATGATCTATTATCGATTAAAGCTAAATATCCCACAAAAGAAAAATGATTTTCCTTAAAGCTTCCATGATGTATTTAGCTTTGACCTTGTCTCATGATTTTGATAAATTTTCTTTTAAGCTTTTAAATGATATCATGTCTACATTTATGCATATTTCCCCATAATGCATACTTGTGCATATATTGTCTTAAAATATAGGGTCTGATGCTTCTCCTCCCGCTCGTGGCTAGATTCGGATTGCTTATAGAGATTGGATTGGTGAGTCCTCAAACTCAGAGGGAAAAGCCATGAAAACTTTTTATTACTTTTATTTGTTATTCTTGAGACTTTGTAAGTGGTGTATGTGTTACGTCCTAGCCACTCTTGTGTTGTTTAGAATGGCTTGTCAAGGAAAAGTTATGATTCCGGCCGCATTTATGTTCAAGCTCTCCTTTATGATATGAGACGTCTTTGTTAAACTCTCTTATTGTGTTGTATGCATGTCAAGTGGCTTGTGTAGGGCCTGTCGGGTTCTAGACGCCATGTCACGTCTAGGGTATAGTGATATACTTCTCTCTGCGTTCTTCTAGTCAGAGGCTCAATCTGGCAAAATTTGAAGTCATCTTCTCAAACAACTGGACCCCCGAGAATAAAACCACATTGCTCAACATTAGGACGAGCATGTCCTTTGGGAGGTACTTGGGGTTTAAATTTAAAGTACTATAAAAACTATATTCCCCGAGAATTACCAATTCATTATTGACAATACTAAGCTCAACGGATGGAAAGCCAAATTCCTTAGCATGACAGGAAGAACTGTGCTAGCGAAAGCCTCTCTGGAAGTATCCCTTCCCATGTCATGTAATACCATCAGTAGAATCCAAAGGAACTTCAACCTCTGAAAAAAGACTTCACCTCATTGGATAGGATACCATCACTAGTCTTACAAAAAAGTCAGGTTAAAAATAGCATGAAGTACTTACAAAAAACCCCAAGCACTTTGGACAAACACTGCCACAAGAGGAAGCCTACCTATATATATGTTGTATCAAGGTTTTGGAAAGGCATTAGAAAGGGATGGGATATATGCTTGAAAGGCTCGAGATGGGTAGTTAACAAAGTGAATTTTCTTTAGGACAATTGGATCCCAAATTTTGGGTGCATTACGCAGACAAAACCTTAACATTAGAATAGACTATGGACTCTTCATGAAGATCTTCTCAATAAGGTCTTTATCTCAAAAGCTACAGAGAAGGAAGACAACCCTATTTGCAAGTTCAGTACAAATGGGGTTGAAAACGTCCATCACATCTTCTTTCAATGTCAGAGAGCAACAAGTCTATTGTTGTCATCGATTCAACAATATTGGTCAATGCTAAAAACTGGAAAAGCACCTAGGCGAGGCCATCAAGGGCAAGGAATTCAACAACGGGATCTCATGGGAAATGATCACCCCCCCCCCGCTTTTTGCCTTTGGGGACTTTGGATTTAACAGAAATGACAACCTTTTCAACGATAAGAACCACCACGTCCAAATAGATCACATCACTGAAATCAATCTCATCGTGGCCAAAAGCAATAGGACCAAAACCACTAGAATGGTTGTCCAAGTCAAATGGATCTTTCCAATATCCCAAGGTATGCTAAAGCTCAATTAATGACCGAGAGAGAAAGGGGTATATGAAGGGTATTTAGTAGGTGAAAGGATTTATCTATTAGAATTGATAACGTATGGCTATTAGAAATTCCACCAGTATATGTGCTAGAGGCAGATACATTAGGAACTAGTTTTGCTTGGAGAATTCCTATCTCTATTATGAACAATAATGGCCTTAAGTATTATTGTACCTGAACAAAGGCAAAGTCTAAATCCTGCATTAGCTTGATTTATATATATATATATATAAAATATCCTTCTTATTAAGGTTGTAATTCAAAATCAAGTTTCCCAATTTTATTCGTTTGATTATTCCATACGATTCTCCTAATTGTTAAGAACCCAAGGATAAATATGAAGAATTCACTTACATGGACTAGAGGGAGTAATAAACTGAAGAATCAAGGGTAAATAATTGCTTTATGGAAAGATAGATTGCAACGAAAAGTCTGAGGGGTAATTCCAGGAAAGTGTCAGAGGATCCAGAATTTTAGGAAGCGACTGACTAGGCTAGACTGCTGATCTTCTCCGAAAAGAATAGTAGCGACGCTCTTAGCCTGAGCTAAGCTGTAAACTTCTATTAAACATCAAAATTATTGCCACTATGGCCGGCAAGGAGGATAACGGTAAGCATGACCAAAATTATTTTAATCGAGTTTCGTATGATCTATCATCAAGCTACAAGAAATAATAGCAATTAGCAGGCAATTGTTTGAAGTACACTACGAATTTAGTTTCCAGAAAGCTAAATATATTAAAACTAATTCAAAATGTCACTAGCGTAACCACCTGGTAATTTACATGGGTACATAAAAAGTTCATGGTTTTAACAGTTTGATTGTGCTTTAACTTTACAGGGGCATACTACAATTGAGTAAACGATGGCGACAAAGAACACAAGTATTTACAAAGAGGTCAAACATACAAGCAATCTCTGGCACATTTTCCTTACATCCAATGGAAGATCTGAAGAGCATATATCTTGAAGCAATGTTCTGGCATCCACAAGCCCACCAGAAATTTTCTGTAAGACTGCCTCTTCACTTGCCATTAAAGATGCTAGTAACTTGGCACCAGCAATCCTCTCCTGGTCGGAATTAAACAAAAACACATTAACCAAGAGTATGAAATTAATTCTCACAACATGCTTCCAAATAATACCAGGATTCACTTTTTTATAGGCAATAGAAGCAGCAGGCAGTTCCTCATGATGAGACCAAATGAAAAAAACGAGCAGCAGCATGCACAATAATGATGAGGAACAAGGAAACCAGCGAGAGTTACGCGCAATGGCGAAAGTTAGCAGATAACAGCAAGTGCTGCCCCTTTTTTACCACATCAATAAAATTTGATAGTGACAGGTTTCGGTTCCATAGGGTGATGCAATGGGATGAAGGCACTAGATGGAGGCTGACCAAACACACTACCCCCCACAAAAGCACCAAGACTGTTTGTGGTCAAGGAGAGAGCCTTAAACAGTGCCAGAAGATTAGATGCTTTATACAAACTTGACCCTCCAATTCCAAGGAAGAGCATATATTTCAAAAGTAAAGCCTGTTTTATTTTAGAAAGGGATACATAATTTAATAATTGTGAGTAGTAAATTCAATCTGAAACAATTCAGGAGACGAAATACTTGATGCCCATTCTAACACAAGAATAATATTTTCATGCAAGTTGGAGCCTAATGCTTCAATAAAGCTTCCATGTTACATGGAATTTATGCCATCGGTCACTACATGGAGGTACTTGTGCATGTGGAAGCACCATATAGAAAGTAGGCCTTTGTAAGCATAAGGTAAGAGGGATATAGTGGTTCAAGTACATAGAGAAATGATTAAAAGCACAGCCACAAGTTCAAGATTAAACAAGGATAATTATAAAGCAGTGACTTTCAAAATACCTTCTCCGATCCTTCTCTAAGCGACTTTATGGACACCTTGAGAAGATCGGAAGAGTAAGGAAGAACTAGAGACTTTAGATGGTACACCATTGAGAAAAATACTTGGATACATGCAGACCTCACTTCTGAATTTGCAATTTCCTGGAAAAATTGCAAGGATTAGAAACCAATTACATCTGCCACTATTAATCAAACAGTAGGTGATTACCACAAAAAGGTCGAATAATGATGATAACTAATGAAATGAAATAGGTGAAAAATACACAAGTGTAGAACACCTCGACAGAATGGAGGACACGAGGAAGAATTTTGGAAACAAATGGTTTCTTGCTAGCACAAGGAACCTTTTGACAAGCACTAATCAGCACATTTGCCATGCACAACCGAAAAGAGTGGTGGGCTTTTACCACCTCATTTCTACCCAACATAACAGAAATATCTTCACCACAAACCAAGTGGTGGATCACGTAACTACAGACTGAGCCTTTTGTGAGAGAATCGCCTGCATATGATCCACAACAGCCTCTTAGCAATCAAGAAGCAATAGGTTGTTTGCATAAACTTAAAAAAAGTTACCAACCTGAAGAGACGATGCTCTGCTCAAAACAAACCTCAATCGATATTGAGTTCTTGACAGCTTTTGTAGCTTGCAATTCAGTGCACAGCATCAATGCTAAACAGTCGATGCACCCATGTTGTGCCTTTGAAACTGAAGAAAAGAAAATTTAGCATGATGACAATTATTAATTAACATGAGAAGTAGTGTAGAAAAACATCAGTTACTTACTATCATCCCCATCTACCGAAGGCCATAATAAAATAGTCTCTGTTGCCTTGCAAATCCAGAACATGTCGGGATGCGCATATGCATCTGTGCCATTTACCTATGACCAGAATGTTTGATGGACTATTAGGATTAGGACCAGGAAGATAATATTATCTAGTTAACAAGAGAGAACCAAGACAAACTTGAAAGTTCAATGCACATATCAAAAACTATGTAACTGTCCTAAGAAAGATTATTACCAAGAGAGATGTGCAAATTGAAAATAGACAAGCTTTTATCTTCAACAAATCCTTCGCACTAGTGGCATTTTTCAATTGATAAGACATTATTGGAATGAGAACCTGCAGAATACAGAGGCAGCAAATGTTGATGTTAAATATTGCAGAATTGGCAGGGGGGACACAGACCATATGAGGACTTAGAACAGTTAGGGGTCGTTTGGTACAAAGATGAATAGTGCAGGGATTAGTAATGCAGGGTTTATTTTTACCAAGTGTTTGGTTCATTGTTTCCCAACTCATCTTATGCTTGGATTGAAACTTTATAAAAAACTTCTTTCCAATTATACCCTTGAATTATTATGTAATTGAGTTAAGGTAAACAATTGCTGGACAATTTTATTTTTTATGGCCTTCTAACTAGCTATGAGAAGAATAATTTTGTTGTCATGTTTGCCTCTTTTTTTCACTTAAATTATATGAGGATAAATAATTGTCATCTTAGTATTGATTACTTACAAAATGTCAATTTTCAATTAAAACAAAAGATAAACTATCAACTTTTAAAATTGAAAAGACGGCAAACAATAGTAAAATTGAATAAATCATCTATTAAAACTGTTAGGTTCTCCATACTTGTAAATGGAGAACCTGTGGGTTTTTTTCCTTCAGAGAGGGGTCTTAGACAAGGTGACCCTCTCTCCCCTTTCCTATTCATCATTGCCATGGAGGGTTTCAACAGTATGATGAGGATTGCAATTAGCAACAGGTGGATAAAGGGATTCAAGGTTAGCAGCAGAGCAGGAGTAGATATGGAAGTATGTCATCTGTTGTATGCAGATGATACTGTGATATTTTGTGAAGCTATAGCTGAAAAAATTTGCTATATCAGGATGATACTAATTGTTTTTGAAGCCATTTCTGGTTTAAGCGTTAACTGGAGGAAAAGTAACCTCTTTCCTATTAAAGAAGTGGTGCAGATGGAGGAACTAGCTGGTATCTTGGGGTGTAAGGTAGACAAATTACCAACAGTCTATCTAGGCATGCCATTAGGCAACAAACACAAAGAATTGATTATCTGGGATAGGATTTTGGAAAAGACGGAAAAGAAGTTGGCAAACTGGAAGACGCAATACTTGTCCCTTGGAGGCAGGTTCACTTTGATAAATACAGTTCTGGACTCGCTTCCCACATATGTGATGTCCCTATTCCCTATTCCAATAAGTGTGGTCAAGAAGTTGGACCGATTAAGAAGAAATTTTCTTTGGTTTGGGAACAAGGAGGGAAAGGGGTATCATTTGGTAGAATGGAAGACTGCACAATTACACAAGGAGGCTGGTGGTTTAGGAGTCAGGAATCTGAAACTGCAGAATGATTGCTTGCTCATGAAATGGTTATGGAGATTAAATGGAAATGATCATGCTCTATGAAAGGAGGTAATCCTGAATAAGTATGGCCAGACAGAGCAACGGTGTACCAATGCAGTATCAACCACCTACGAAACATCGGTATGGAGATCTATAAGGAATCTTTGGCCTAGACTAGTAAAGAATTCATGTTATGAGGTGGGTGCTGGGAACAAAATACTATTTTGGAAGGACCTATGGATTGGACAAGAAGTTTTAATGCAAGTTTTCCCTGATCTGGCCAATATATGCACTAACCTTGAGGTTACAGTGGCTGATAGCTGGTCCCCACAGGGATGGAACTTCTTCTTCAGGAGGCATCTTAATGACTGGGAAGTAGGCAGGTTTGTGGAGCTATTGCAGATGATTGATGGTTTCAAAGGCACTACTGTAGAGGATGACACTTTTAGATGGAAACATGATAAGGATGGCAAGTTCTCTGTAGGTAGAATTTATAGGAAAGAGGTATCCTGGATGCCTGAAAACAAAATAGGCCCTTGGAAGCATGTATGGAAAAGTATGGCTCCTACTAAGGTCAAGTGCTTTGCTTGGTTAGTAATCAGGAAAGCTTGCCTCACTCATGAGATCCTGCAGGAAAAGGGATTGCCAATTGTGTCCAGATGCATGTTATGTAGTGACACTAGAGAGACAACTAATCATCTGTTCCTCCATTGTAAAGTCACATCTCAGCTTTGGACTATGTTTCTCAGTTTAACAGAGACAAAATGGTCAATGCCAGAGCACACAGCAGACTTGTTAAGTTGCTGGATTAGGAGAGGGGGAAGCAAGACACAGAAGAAGTGGTGGAGAATAATCCCACACTGTATCTGGTGGACTATCTGGAGGGAGAGGAATGGAAGAAACTTTGAAGATAGATTCAACAACATTCAGAAAATCAAAGAGAGCTGCATAGCAACTTTCTACTTTTGGTGTAAAGAACATTGTATAGAAAATGCTGAACAATTAGTAGATCTTTTAGGATTACTGTAATTAGTTTCTCGTTCTAGCTTGTTACTACCTTTTTGGAGGTCTCCAGCATACCTTAATGCTGAGGAATACAACATTACCAGTTTCAAAAAACAAATTGCAAGTTGTAGTTTTAATATGTATGCAATTTTATAAATTGTTCAAAATACAAATAATTAGAAAACCACACAAATATTTATATACATTCAATTAAGATCACAAACGTCATGTGGTGATATATTTGCCCTTTTAATTAGTTAATGTTAAACAACTCACATTTTAAATATTGTATCAATTTGTATTGGACTTATTTAGTGACAAACAACTTTCTCTAAATAATTTGTAAGCTAATCTATTTAAATAAATTTACTGGTACAAATATAAACCATAATCAAGAAAATAAACAAAATAATTAAAATGATTTGAGGGATATTTTTGTCTTTACATAGACTTATCCCATGGTATTATATCCTATGTATTACTAATCCCTCCAAATGGAAGGCCAATAATACCATGTAGGAGGAATAACTAATCCATGTAGTTATACATAAGCCCAAATCCCTACCAAACGCAGTACTAAATAATAATACCATACATAATACCCCTTAATGCATACAACCAACACTTAAGGCAGCGACAATCTTCCTGCTATAGCCATATAAAAGTTATGATGTTATGCAACATTACCTCTAACCAACAAAAAGAGTATAATAAAACTACAGAGCATTCAGATCAGAACCACAAATATCCTCTAGGAAAGTTGTTGCAGCCACTGAACCTCCAAACAGAAATAACAACCTATCAGACTATGTAATTTGTGTATCAAGTATTGACATTTTCTTGCCCTCTTTGAACTTTGTACCCAATCTATCCTCTCCCTAATTTCCCATTGTATTTGTGCTATAGCAAAATTTGTATTTACAAATGAATTTCTAAGTAGTCTCCAGTTCCTAGCTTGCCAGGTACAGTAGATCATTGTACCCCATATAGCAGCCACTACCTCAAACTTTTTCCACTTCCTGCTCTTATTCCATTGCAGACTTTGTGTTGCATCTGTCTTCAGCATATGCATACCAGCCAAGTCTCCAAGGCATTTCTAATTTCTAACTTCAGAGATCCAACTACAATCAGCGAACAGGTGAGAATGTGTTTCCATAGCATCTTCATCACAAAAGCAGCATTTACATCTACAATTGGATGTGCAGTCTGTGTAGCCTTTCCTCGGTCAATAACTTATCTTGATATGCTAACCACACTATAACTCTCTCTCTCTGTATAGGCAACATCACTGAGCTCCACACCAGATCAACCTCCTTCAATTTAGTGAGAACTACCTGCATAACTAAGTAACTAATAGGCACTGAATAATTCCCGTTAGATCGGAATGTATTTTCCACAGTAGTACCAACTAAGCCTCAGCTCAATCATAGAGTTCAATTTCTTCCAGTATCAAGTATCAACTGCAATCCTGTGGTGGTTTATGGTCCGAAATATCTCTAGTAACTTTCATAGAGACCTCATTTACCTATTTACCCATAAAACGTTTTTCTTACCGTCCAGTTGCCATAATAGTTTTCCCACTGAAGATATGTTCCACTTCCTGCGGAATTTTGATGTTAAGTCACCCATAATTTTTGGGGGACACAGACCTGTCCCATGAGACCAATGCCAGTTTCCTCCTTTCCTCGGAGCTTCCCCTTATGAAGTCTTTAGATTTTTGTCCACTTCTTTTAGCACACTCTGGGGAAAGATAAACTCAGCACCTCAATGCTGTATAATTTTAACCCTTACAGTGTGTGCCAACTATTGGCATCTCATACTTGTCAAAAATGCTTCAATGAGTCAAAGCTAGTTTTTCCACATTCAACAATTTAAGCGGCCAAAGTAACTTTGAAGAAAGAACAAACACGTAAAGCTCACACTCTAGAGGTGTAACAGTATGCAGCATTTCTAGGTAATTTAGTCCCCCTATGCATCTGCCATATATATGGGTTAAACAAGGGGTAAAATCACATACCTTAGGGTGAATTCTCCCACACAGCTCGGCTGCAAGTCTACGAACATCTTCAAATTCAAACTTGCTCAATGCCCTGAAACAAAGAGCATAATGGAGTAATCAATGATGAAATTTTATAACATGGTAATTCACAAACCAGAAAATTAACTTCTGGAGGAACCTGTTGATAAGAAGTCCTGCCACACATTCTGTGCTTTGAGTTCTCAAGCATTCATCATCTGGAGGTAATTTCAGTTAAACTAGTGGATTTTGGGGAGATCTTTTATTTTATTTTATTTGGGAAGGGTTGGGGGGGGGGGGGGGGGAGGTTGTTTGCCAGTAATGAGGGTGGGCTATCAAAATGGATTAGGGTTAGAATATAACAGAACAGGTTACAACTAAAAGCAACAGAGTGTACCATGTGCAAGTTTGGTTGGAAGTTCATCATACAAAGCAGATGAGTTAAGATCATTGAATACTTGCAATGGAAGCAACCTCACTACAAGCAATGGGCAGAGACGTTTAAAAAGATCGATCTGTCCTTCTGGAGCATCATAGTTCGGATACACACCCTCATCAGGACTGCTGGACATAGAGTCAAAATGATCAACTCTACATCAAAATGCTTAGAAAATAAAATTCCAAAGAATATAAACTTATTTATTATTGCAGTGAGTATTCTAGTCCTACTCCAAATAAATAACTTGCATGCTCGCTGCACAGTCTACAAACTTGGTAAGCAAATGAAACAAAACTGTAAGAGGAAACTGGCATTTCATTCAACATTAAGCAAGTGCAGATAAGGCTTACATTAAGAAGTTATACCATATCCCCCTTGGTTAAACAAAAGCCATATACACAGAACACTGCACAACGTACTTTCACTAGCTAACAATCCAAAATCTACATTAAGGAATCAACTTCATCTATGTCTCAGAATAAGCTTCTAGCACTTAGAAGCTAAAGATTTTATAGACAATCCTATTAATTAACATCAATTACACTTTATACATGTAAACATTATACATGTATTCATATGATTATTTAAGATTACTACCCCCACACTCCTTCACAAGTTATCCAAATTCGATATTACACAAATAGAAACTTCCTTAATTATTTTGGAATAAAATCTATATGGAGATAATATCGGGAAGTTCCAAAAAATACGGAAAAGTTTATTTATAAGTCTTAGACAACTTGAAAGGGAAGTACAGGTAGTAACTTTTCTTTTCCACTATTGTAGTAATTATTGTATGTGTTAAAAGTACGGTACTATGTACTAACATACTGTATTCCTGTATCTGTGACTCTTCTACAACCAAATTACTGAACAATCACACTCGTCGGTCAAAATCAAGAATTACTATTGTCCACATAAAAAAAAAACAACTACTACGCATCAATCCCAAACTACTTGGATTTGTTCAAGTAACAATTTTAGAAGAAGCACTCTTATATGTGAGAAGACAAGAGTTTGAGAGAGAACTCTGCTTAATTATTCCCACAAACTATTGGGCTTTAAATAGTTAAGTATACTTGTCCTAAAAAGGAAAGGAAATCAATCCAAATCAATACTTAATCAATATAAATCAATACCCAATTTAAATAGGAGTAAATCTAAGAGTAAATCAAGCTACCTACTATATTAACATATATGTTATAGAATATTCCTAGGATTCTAACACTCCCCTTCAAGTTGGTGCATACAAATTATATGTACCAAGCTTGTTACATATATAACTTGTTTTGGGACTGGCTAAGGACTTGCTGAATACCTCTGCAAGTTGATCACTTGACCACACGAACCTAGTGATGATGTCTATTAAGAGTACCTTTTCTCTGACAAAATAACAATCAATCTCTATGTGTTTGGTCCTTCCGTGACATACTGGATTCGCTACAATGTGAAGTGCAGCTTCACTATCGCACACAAGTTCCATTCCTTTAGTATCTCCAAATTTCAACTCTTTCAGTAGTTGCTTGATCCATATGAGTTCACATGTTGCCACTGCCATAGCCCAATTTTCTGCTTCTGCACTAGATCTAGCAACCACATTTTGTTTCTTACTTTCCCAAGACACCAAATTTCCCCCAACTAGAACACTATCCAAAAGCAGATCGTCTATCAAGGGTGACCCTGCCCAGTCTGCATCTAATATCCAACAATTTTCACATGTCCTCGATCTTCTTAAAGTATTCATTTCCTTGGAGCACATTTTATGTATCGAAGAATGTGAATAACTACATTCCAATAACTGTTACAAGGAGAATTCAAGAACTAACTTCCAACACTAACCGGGAAGGTAATATCAGGTCAAATCACTGCAAGATAATTCAACTTTCCTACTAGCCTTCTATATCTTCCTGGATCGCTAAGAGGCTCCCCCTGACCTGGTAGGAGCTAGGAGCTTAACAGTTGAATCCATTGGAGAATTAATAGTCCTACAATCTGTCATCCCACTTCAAGAATATCACGTGCATACTTCCTTTATGTGGTGGACTGTGAGATACAAGCAACAAAATTAACCAGATTACCAATCTAGGCAACGGAAGCTATTGATGAAGATGTCTGCTTACTCGCCTGATACTGAAGAAAATCATTGTATTCTACCTCAGACAAAGAGAATGATTGATTACTGGAGCCCACTGATTTAGTGCTAAACATATCGGATCCGAGAGACATGTAACAAATCTATCTGTGTCCAAAAATAAAGTAGATTCTAGAAAAAAAAATCTAAACAACAGATCTGGAAAACTGCTGGAGGAGTGGCCAAAAAAATCACACGTGAGGATTCCGATCGTAATGGTGGTACTTATATATGCACAATACCCCTAGAGAGTGTCAGAATCGCAGAACATTGGAGGTTTTGCTGAAAAATGCTCAGCAATTTTGTTTTGTTATTTTACTCCTAATTTCTCACTAAAGAAAGCTCTGATACAATGTGAGAAGATAAGAGTTTGAGAGAGAACTCTACCTGATTATTCCCACAAGCTAGTGCGGTTTAAATAGCTAAGTATACATGTCCTAAAAAGGAAAGAAAATCAATGCAAATCAATACCTAATCAATATAAATCAATACCTAATTAAAAATAGGAGTAAATTTAAGAGTAAATCAAGTTACCTACTATGTTACACATATGCTATCTAACAGGCTACATATGATATGGTAGATGATCATAATCTACATTAATAAGGTAAATAAGTATTCTATAATATCCTAAGGTATCCTATAATATATAATATTGAACAACAACAACAACATACAGTATAGTCCCACAAGTGGGGTTCGGAGAGGGTAGAGTGAACACAAACTTTACCCATACCTTTACAGGTAAAGAGGTTGTTTTCGATAGACCCTTGGCTCAAAGAAAGAAAAAACACAACATATATGAAGACATTCAACAAGTAACAATCGAAAACAAAGAGTGAGAAATATGGAAAATAGTAAAATAATAAAAATACTGAAAATAATATTAATACTACTAGCCGAAGAGACAAGACGCGAGAGCATTTCCGACTAGCCTTCTAGAATCCTCGACCTACACATGCTCCTATCAAGGGTCATGCCTTTGGTAAGTTGAACGTTGATCACCTCTACTCAATACTCGTTCGTCGTACATCTACCTCTCTTCAGTCCCTCCAATGACAACCTCTCACACCTCCTCATTGGAGAATGGAGAGTCTATCATCTCCTCTTGACATGTCCAAACCATCTCAGTCTAGCCTCCCACATCTTGTCAACCATGAAGGTCACTTCCACCTAAGTTTGAGTATCTTCATTTCTGACCATATATATCCTAGTAAGCCCACACATTCATCTCAACATCCTCATTTCCACAACTTCCATCTTCTAGACATGAGAGTTCATTGACTGGTCAATACTCAACGCTCTACAACAAAGCCGGTCTAACTACTATTTGTAGAACTTACCAACTTACCTTTTGGTCTTAGTGGCACCTTCTTATCACATAAGACACCGGATATCAACAGACCTTCATCTCAACCACCCCGCACCAATGCGATGTGTGACATTCTCGTCAATCTCCCTATTGCCTTAGATAATTGCCCCGAAGTACTTGAAACCCTTAAAGGATGACTCGAGAATCCAACCTCACTTCCACATCAGCTACATGAGGCACATTACTGAACTTGCACTCCACATACTCTGTCTTACGGTGCTCAACCTAAAACCTTTAGACTCCAAGGTCTGTCTCCACACCTCTAGCTTGTCGTTAACTCTGCGACACGTCTCGTCAATCCATACAATGTCATCGGCAAATAATATGCACCAAGGTACCTCCCTTATTATGTGTCGTGTCAGAACATCCATCACCAAAGAAAATAAAAACAGGCTAAGAGTTGATCCCTAATGCAACTCCATCACAACTTGAAAGTGACCTGAGTCTCCTCCAATGTCGTCACCTAGCCCGGGTCTTAGCTCCATCATACAAACCTTAATAGCCCTAATGTACATGATTGGAACACATCTAGTCTCCAAACATCTCCATAGAACCTCTCTCATAACTTTGTCGTACGCTTTTTCTAGGTCAATAAACACCATATACAAGTCCATCTTCCTTTCCCTGTAGTGAACCACCTAAACTTATTAAAGTACAATGAATCTACGCACATAATCTCCTCCTATTCTACCACTTAGAAAAGAACTCACCCAGACCAAGGAAATGCTTATAACAGATAGTTTCTTCCTAATTATAGCAGTAGGAAAGATCAATAGAATCACTCACTCCTTCTGCCTTCGTGAGTAAGAAATAATCCTTTGAAAAACAAAATCTGTTGCACTTGCCAGGTGCTCGCTTATGGAACTTAGGAACCTGACTATTACTGCATTTGATGGCTCAGCAAAAAGCTTGTCAATCAATGGTCCAATCATCACCTTCCAATCTTCAACCTACAATAGGCTCAAATTAGGCATGTCCAAGTGATATGTGAAGAAGGGCAATATACTAAGCAAGCAGTACATTTGTATCACTGAATAGCAAATATAGTCTAATGATAACACCATATGCTAAGCTATAACATCCATCCTAGTTGATGTCTTGCTGCAAACTTTAGCCTTGTGCACATTGTACAAAGAGTACAAGGAAAACAAGAAATTGCTGGACAAGCAATGATCAAGTCAATTGTCATATTTCTTTCATGGTTTTAGTGCAAGTAAAGAGTACTGGTGACAGCATATGACAGATTTCAAGTGGGAGATATGTTACATCAACCAAGACTGATAAATGATCAAGCAACAAAAGCAAATTCAAAGAAGTTTGCCCACAACAATAAGAACAGAAGCAGTTGTCTTGGAGTCACTAATGACTGCATATAGAGAATCAATCAAACGACATGAGGTGAGTCAATTAAGCAAAGTGAATAAAACTCTAACTAACCATTTTCGACCACTCAGGAAGCAGCTTCAGCACTCTATCAATATCAGTCTTTTTTCCTGAAGAGAAGCAAAAATGAATCAAGGTGCTTTTCAGTAGTTATCTAATGGTTAGTGTTTTCCGGAAAAAAAAACACAGTTGATGGAAAAGAAGAGGATTGCACATAGAGGATAAAATGTAATTACAATGAAGGAAAACACTATCTACCTAGAGCCTCCCAATTGCACTTTACATGTAAAAGTGATGCACACAACAGCCCATAATCATTGACTGCAAAAATACTCGAGAAAACACCCGTCCGAGGCAAGTTATTTTGGTAATGATTTAGTCAGTCAAATTTCTTATAATCTTTCTACTCAAAGTAATGATCACCTCAAATGAGCAAAATGTAGCACCAAGGCTTGCAACAAAACTTTGAATCTTTTAAGTACTTCACAGTATTCAAACTTCACTATACTGTGATGTTTATACACGAGTATAACCTTGGGGGATGCACTGGTATATAAAATCCCATCTGCAAAATGAACCCCCAAAAAGCACCTTTTTTGTTCAAAATACACAAATTACTTACATTTCCAAGACATTAAGGGAAGTATGAAAAACCATAAATATCAAGCAACCAGGAAAAAATAGCACCCAAAATAACAATTCTAAAATAGGAACTTTTCACTAAATGCACTCATTAACAAACCTGCCACCAAGAGCTTCAAGTTACTCTGTCACGATTACAAAGGTATCCATTACAAGAAGTTACT
This sequence comes from Solanum verrucosum, assembly GCF_900185275.1. NCBI lineage: Eukaryota > Viridiplantae > Streptophyta > Magnoliopsida > Solanales > Solanaceae > Solanum > Solanum verrucosum. Next base: position 3,660,361 of record NW_026020157.1, read on the forward strand.
TTAAGCAGAGAACTTTTGAGGAGATAAATATCTTTTAGGCTAAAGGATACCAGCGAAAATGTGATTTCTCAATTAACTGAGTTCCTAGTTAGAATCAACTTTTTTCCTCATTTATTCTCTATGACTGTTACAGATGACCATTATCGGCCTGTGGGATTTAAATCTGATCTCAAATTTCATGATGTGGTGAACTATTTTAATATTCACTAGTTGTGCACTCCCAACCATCTCCAGAGCAGCTTAAAGGAAAAAACTGAACACACCTTCTACACCATCAGCAGCATCACATATGTCTGGGTTCTCTGAGGGTTTGCTGCACGGACAAATAAGAAGTTACATAAAGAGAGTGCAAAATTACTCCTGTTTCATGCTTCTCACTTAAACTTTTGTCATCAACAATCAAAAGTATTTCATTATACCTCAGACAGTCGAGCAGCAGGCATATAACATCAGGATTATGCTTGTAATTCTTCAATAACGCAATGAGTGTGCCACTTGCCAATGAGTGTACTCTTTCAAGTGGCGAGTAAATAAGACAAACTAGTGCAGGCAAAGTAAATGAAGGGTCTGCAGCAGTAAACAAAAAAGTCATTGAGTAGTCAGCCACTGTTGTTTGGATGCCAAACAGAAGAAGCCAGCTTAAATGCTTTCTCTATAGATGGTAGTTCCAAATTGAAATAAGGAAAAGAGAGACCTGGTCGGACATTAAACACAACAGAAGTGGGATATTCATATAAGACCAAGAAAATGAAGAAGAACTTTCCAAAAGTTATGCATCACAGTAAAGCATCTTCCATAACATACCATTGCACTACAAAGACAACTGAGCTAAAAGCCAAAAGGTGGAGCCTTACCTATTAAAGGAATCAAACTGGAAGCCTGTGTACTAATTACCATTTGTTCATCTTGGAGAAACTCCAATAGGTGGCATGATAAATGCTGCCTGCGAATTTTGCAAAGAGAAGTGCTAATTATTCTGTTAACTAAATTTGAGGAAAAAGTAAAAAGATATTCTGATATAGGAGCATTTTGCAAAAGGGACAGTAATTTTGGAATTTTTGAATAGTTGAATGTGCAGTGATTTATCTGTGCACCTACTGTTCCTTTAGGGGTTTCGTGTTGACCTCATATTCATGTACTATTCAATCAGGGAAAGCTTCCCACATCAGTTATTTCTTTCAGGAGAAAATCAGAATGATGATAATTTGAGTAAATATACCTTCTTTTGAATTACATATGGTCTATATATATATATATATATATATATAAGTTATTCAAAGGGGTTTATAATGGAGCTACTCTAATCAATTTTCCTAAGATTTTTACATGTTATTTGTGCCAACATATTGTAAGTACAGTTTCACACTTGTAAGTCCACATTAGGTCCATATATGAACTAAGAATCCGGCAATACACATGAGGACACGTATTAAGTTACATATTGCCCCACATCAGGAACATAAAGGCATTGAAAGGAGTTTATAATTGCACAGAGCTACTCCTCCCAATGCCTTGAAGCTTCCAATTAAATGTTCAGACCCGGAGAACCTTCTAAGAAGAAGGTAACAAAGTTGGGCATTGAGTATGTCGGTCCAATAGATAACTCTTCTACAAAAAGCTCTAAATAAAGTGGTCCTGTATGACTCAATCTAAGCACTTTAGCATACTCCCAACAGGTTGAAAAATCTCCCTATAAGGAGACTTCTAAATTCACCTCCCTAGTTGACTCATTGTTGCATCTCCTTTTTTTGAGCCAACACTTCGACCTAGCAGTTCAGTAAGGGTTCTCAGGTTCCTGATTTTAGCTGAGAAACTGAATATGCTAAAAGAAAAGTTAAAAGAGTGGAGTAGAAACAACAGGGGCAACTGGAAACAAAGAAAGGGTGACATTTTAAACTAGCTTTCAGCTTTGGAAGCAATCCAGGAACAAAGAGCTCTCGCAGATGATGAGGCAATGCAAAAATCAAACTTGGCTTTAGAGTTTGAAGAAGTTGCAAGAAATGAGGAGATAGCTTGGAGACAAAGATCAAGAATACAATGGTTGAAACAGGGAGACAAAAATACAAAATACTTCCATAGGATAGCTACAGCTCACAAAAGGGTAAACTCCATAGATAACTTGAAGGTGGATGATATGGAGGTGACAGATGCAGAGGAGATCAAAGAAGCTATTCAAAATTACTACAAGAACCTGTATAAGGAGGCAGAAGAGTGGAGGCCAGAATTAGTGTTACATGAAGCCACAAGGATATCTGCAGGAGAACAGGAGGAGCTACAAAGACAATTTGAAGAGGATGAAATCTTAGAAGGCATTAAATTGTGTGCTATGGAGAAGGCACCAGGGCCGGATGGATTCCCTATGTCCTTTTATTTGGCTTTCTGGGAACTTATAAAGAAGGACATCCTGAAGACTCTCCAATATTTTTATGAATATCAGAAGTTTGAGAAAAGCCTCAATGCAACATTCATAGCCTTGATCCCAAAGAAGGTTAGAGCTTCAGAGTTGAAAGATTTCAGACCTATAAGTCTCATAGGTGGAATATATAAGATTGTGACAAAGATACTGGCTGAAAGACTCAAGAAGGTGGTCAACAATTTAGTTAACAAGCATCAAATGGCATTTATAAAAGGAAGACAGATCATGGATGCAGCCCTAATTGCTAGTGAGTGTGTGGACTCAAGACTTAAAGGGGCAGAAACAGGTGTCATGTGTAAGCTAGACATAGAAAAAGCCTATGATCATGTCAACTGGAGATTCTTGTTAAATACTCTCAGTCAAATGGGCTTTGGTGAGAAATGGTTGAAATGGATTGACTTTTGCATTAAAACTGTCAAGTTCTCTGTTTCGGTGAATGGTGAACCTGTAGGTTTTTTTGGTTCTAAAAGGGGTCTTAGACAAGGTGACCCTCTGTCTCCTTTCCTGTTTATACTAGCAATGGAGGGATTTGATAGCATGATGAGGATAGCATTACAAAATAGATGGATTAAAGGGTTTGAGATAGGAAATAGCAGAGGGGAAATAATGGAGGTATGTCACCTACAATATGCAGATGACACTGTGATATTTTGTGAGCCAAAGGTTGAACAAATAGGTTACATCAGAATGATTTTGACTATTTTTTGAAGCTTCTTCTGGCTTGACAGTTAACTGGGGAAAAACCAGTTTGTTCCCGATAAAAGAGGTGCCAAATATCCAAGATCTGGCAATCATTTTATGGTGCAAAGTTGAAAATATGCCAACTACATACCTTGGTATGCCTCTGGGCAGTGAACACAAAGCAGGGGAAATTTGGGATGGAATATTAGAGAAAACTGAAAAAAGATTGGCTAGGTGGAAGGCACAGTACATATCACTAGGTGGGAGGCTCATCCTTATCAACTCTGTTGTTGATGCACTTCCTACGTATGTAATGTCTCTATTTCCCATACCTCCCAAAGTTGCGAAAAAGCTGGACAGACTTAGGAGGGATTTTCTGTGGCATGGCTGTAAAGAGGGCAAAGGATATAAACTAGTCAATTGGCAGACAACAATGCACAGTAGAGAACAAGGTGGCTTGGGCATCAGAAATCTGAGAGCACAGAACAATAGTTTATTGATGAAATGGCTCTGGAGATACAATAGGGAGGATCATGCATTATGGAGGGAGGTAATTAGACACAAGTTTGGTGAACTCAACCCTTGGTGTACCAATGTGAGCACTGATACTTATGGAGTTGGAGTTTGGAAGACCATTAGAGCTCTATGGCCCAAACTGGAAGGGAACTTGCAGAAGAGAGTTGGAGATGGGAAAAGAATAAAGTTCTGGAAGGATGCTTGGAAGAAGCAAAGCCCATTAATGGAGATTTTTCCAGACCTGTTTATTCTAAGCAACAACCCAGATGGCACCATTTATGATATGTGGAGTGCATAGGGATGGAACTTATTCTTCAGGAGATTGCTAAATGACTGGGAGATCGATAGAGTAGCCGATTTGCTAAATAGGATTGATGATTTCAATGGCACTACTGCTGAACCAGATACATTAAGATGGAAACACAATATTGATGGGCAATTCTCTGTTAAAAGGGTTTATAAAATGGAAGAAAGGGTACAGTGTAGAGGGCAACCAAAAATATGGAGAAACTTATGGAACAGTCCATCCCCAACCAAGGTAAAATGCTTTACTTGGCTGGTGGTTAAAAGAGCATGCCTGACACAAGAAGTTTTGAAGAAGAAAGGGGCCATCATAGTTTCCAGGTGCTTCTTATGCAATGAGACAAATGAAACAAACAGTCATCTATTTTTGCACTGCACCTTTACAGCACAACTTTGATCTCTATTTCTCAACATAACAAAGACAAGCTGGACTATGCCCGAGCATACTGCAGATTTGCTTAGTTGCTGGATGAAAAGAGGAGGCAGCAAAAGTCAAAAGAAGTGGTGGAGGATCATCCCACAATGCATCTGGTGGACAGTTTGGAGAGAGAGAAATGGGAGGTGTTATGAAGATAGATCCAATTCCATCCAGAAAGTTAAATGGAATTGTATAATATCTTTCTACTTTTGGTGTAAAGAAGTAGGTTTAGAGGATATAGATCAGTTTGTAGATTTATTAAGATCTCTGTAAGTATCTTGTTTTTTAGTTGCTGTTTTTTTTTTATCTAACACTTTTTGATGGTGTCCAGCATTAAGGCATGCTGAGGAATACACATTTACCAGTTTTAAAAAAAAAAGGGTTCTCAGGTTCCTATGTTGTAATTGTATTTCTTGGACATTGTATAAGGTGCTAAAAGGTGAAGCAATGTTAATAACTAAAAGCCAACGATACAAAGCAACATCATACCAGATAGGAGGAGGAAGCACGGTATCTGATTGCATAGACATATGGATAAGATCTGAAATGAAGTCAACAGCATTTCTTTTCTGTGAAACATTCCCGGAAATAAGACGCTTGAGAATTTCTCCCAAGCACTGAGTATCTGAGGATCTGGCAAAGCAACAATTGACATTTCTATTTAACCCCGAAAATACATTTGGAAAGCTTAAAACCAGTTTACATTACAATATAAACATACATGGAGCAATACTCAGCCAAAAGCTTTATAACAGCTTTTGCTGCACTGTCTCGTTCATCCAAAAGGTCTAGTAACATTGGCAGTAGAACATTAATCTGTCTAATGTCTGCAGAATGTTTAGACAAACTACTATTTGTCCTAAAGATGACAGCTTTGAAGATGCAGAGTGAACTGTCAATTACTTCATCATCCACACTATTAAGCTTCAATATACAAAAAAATAATGTAAGTTACCAGCATCAGAGAAAAAACCGTAAATTCAACCAAAAAAAAGAGAAAATTACTTATAGTAAATTCAACAACCAGAATTCAGAAATGTTTAATTCAAATACTATAACACCAGAAATATGCTAGTTCTCTGATGGTTAGTCAAGCAACTTGATGCATTTCTCCCGACCGCATAACTAAGAACCATCATCTTACTAAAGAAAGTTACTCCCTCTGTTTCACTTTATTTGTCTGGTTTTGATTTGGCACAAAGTTTAGAAAAGTAAAGAAGACTTTGACTCTTGTGGTCTTAAACTAAAAATATGTAGAATGTACCAAAATGTCCTTTAATCTTGCGGTCTTAAACATGCCATGTGGAAAGTTGAAATTAAAGAGATGCGAATAAAAAGAGGCATTCTTTTTTAAATGGACTATAATGATAAGTAAGACGTGCAAATTGAAACAGAGGGAGTACTTCACCAAAGCAATTGCTCCAGAATCTCCAAGAGATCTTAATCTTTTCACAACCAAAGGCTGCAAACTTTTATATGAGTCATGTAATTCTACCTGAGATATGATAGCTTCAGATAGCCGAGATCCATATTCCTCAATGGTAGTTTCAAACTGCTTTCCATGTAGACGGCCCAACAGAAGGGCAAGGCAATTCAGGAAAAATATGATGGTCTCTCTTCCACTTTCTTTGTTTCTAGGAGACTCTTCAGCATAATTATCTGCATAAAACTGCAAGTTTTTTTCCTTAAATCTGGAGTAAAATAGAGAGGAAGGACATAAGAAAAAGAGAATTCACATACTCTGATATATAAAAAAAAGAGCAACTAAGTCAAGAGTCAGGACACTTAAAAGGAAACTTTTATGTCATGTTTATCTTCTTTGTGTTAGTTCAAGAGTCCTTTTATCAAAGGTGATCACCAAAACAAAAGAAGCACCCATTAAGTAGGCCCAGAACAACTTATCTATGGGCATTCAAACTGTCAATTCAGTTACCAACTGGCTATTCAGCTGGTAAACTGAAATTTCTAGTTCTCCCAATACAAACCATTTAAACTAGTTCAGCTTCCAAACCGAAACTCTTTGATCATATGGTCTTTTGAAATACAGTTTTATCTCACTGAACTTTCAGAACAAATCCAAATTTTAGAACTAGTATGATGCATCAGAATTAAGTAAAAGGAAGAGTCAAACCTCAAACTTGAAAGAAAAAAAGACATTCAGATTCGATTGCAAGCAGCCCTAACCATAAATCTTCAAGCATATAGTAAAAAATCTACCTTCAGAAAGCTAAGAGCAAACCATTCAACCTCAGACTTGAAAGACAGATTCAATTGCAAGCAGTCCTAACCATAAAACTTCAAGCATATAACAAAAAATCTAACCTTCAGGAGGTCAGAGCAAACCCTCACCACCAGAATGTTATGGTTGTAGGTGTAATCACTATTTAGATGATTATGAGAGACAAAGTAAGGAAGGGAAATTCCAACTGCTAGATATTCTGGAGAGATGGAGATAGAGAGGCAAAAGTAGCGAAGTAGTGGTACTGACAGGCAAAGAGACAATGAATTTGGAGAAGACATGTCAGAGAATGAGAGTAGCTTACGGCACACATTTATGAGTTAAAACTATAGTTTGAAAAGGATGAAAAAAGTTGCTACAAAGATGGAATATATGTGACTGAGGTGGCATGACCAGGTTAAATCTTAATTCATAAATATGTTGACTACTGATGACCAAAAACCTACTTCACTACTTGGAAAAATGTCTGCTAAAATGTTGCACTAGCTTCCTTTTTTTAAAATGGACTAGTCTTGTATTTTTTGTTGAATAAATTGAGAGCTTGGAGAATCTATAAATGAATAGACTTTCCAGAAATTCAGTTTCTTCAAATACATGAATCATCACAACAACAAAAGTACTACTGAGTCAGTTTGCCAGTCTCTTGTGTTTAAACTGAGTAAAGAAGTCCTAAATGTCCCACATATTTCAGTGGCAGATTGAAGTTATACTCTAGACAAGTTTTTACAAACTGGCAACTTTGTCCTCCAAAACTATTTAAGATAGGACATCTGTAAATTAATACTCAACAATCCAAGTCTTCTAGATAAATCTATTTTTTTGAAATTAAGTCTTCTAGATAAATTTATTCATCAAGTGAATAGGACATTTTCTTTATTTTATTTTATTTTTTACAATGGTGGCGTCCGGACCAACTTACACACACCTCGACTATTACACTGAGTGTCTGCTACCTCCCACCAGCACTCGTACCTGGTAACTTTGTCCACCAAGGCTTAGATGGGAAGAAATCCCTATATTTTTTGTTTGTGTTGGGATTTGAACTCTAGTCTCCAAGGCTTCACCCACTTCATCAACTGTTAGGCCACACCGTTGGGTGTTGAATAGGCCATAATTTCAACCACTAGAATTATTTAAAACCCATTTCAACAAAAAAAAAAAAAGAAGCAACAATTTAGAACAAAAACAATGAAATGCCTATACACTAAACACTGAAATATATAAATGTTTAGGCCAAAGAGACCAAATGCAAGAGGAAAGAATGAAAGGCAAAGGACTTCATGTGGTGATAGTATAGCAAACCTGAATCCCGGATAAGTACTGCTCCAATAATTCTGTATATTGCTGAGGGAATTTGTTATCTTCCAAGTGCAACAACATGCCATAATGTTTCCAACAAGAGGAGAGAAGTAACACCCCTCTCTTCAGCATTTCTGAATCTGTCTAAAGTAATGATACATGGCGCATGATGAACAAAACAAAAGTGCTATAATAGATGATCTAGAAACTGAAAAGGATGAAAACTGTAAAACCTGCCTTGGTTTGTTCGTGAATATAATTTTCCTGCATCCCCCGCAACCACTTACAAACTCTCTCTAATGCCTTTGCATGCAAAGGCCTGCATTTTCTGCTCCACTGCATGTCAACAACTCTATATGTGAAAATTGAAGCATTTGACAAGTGGCTTTTTAGATTTCCCACTTCTCAACAAGGTCAAGAAAATAATCTATAAGAAACATTACAGCAATTACATTTATTATCTATCAAGATATCTATAATCACATCGTAGTGCGTTCTGATTTACCAGATTTAAGCAAGAAATATTTTGCACATAGAACTTTTCATCTGACCAACTATTTAGTCTGACAGAAACAGATTTTTTACTCACAGAACCTGGGTACCAACAAAAATTGACATCAATTGGTTACACCAAATTTTTTTCAAAAATATTGTAAAATACTTGACTCATAGATTACTGAGAACTGGCTGGACAGAGAAGTAGAAACCAAAATTTCGTTTTTTTAAGTTTTGGATGAACATGGAATGAGAGACGTACTTATTTGAGATTATAACTAATCCTTAATCAGAAATAGGTACACTAGAAGATGTTTTGCCAGTAAGTTTTTAATATATATATATATATATATATATATATATATATATATATATATCTCTTTCCCTCTCTCTGTCCTCCGATGTATATCTTAGCTGCATTTATTAGGCATTTGGACAATACTTGGTTGAAGTTAAAAAAGAAAAGAGCATTTGCAGTTGAATTTGGAAATGAATTTAATTGGAAAAAAGTTGAAGCTGAAATGATGGATCAAATCATAGAACATACGTTGATTTGCAAATAATATTTCAAGTTTAAGTTGAAAAAATGAAATAAAATTCATGGCCAAACTGGATAGTAAAGGATATTCAAATCTGACATCTAATGAAGTAGCACTGACTAGATAAAACAAGTTATGGAACATACAGCTGTAAGTCTCTCTACAAGAATTATGAGGTTATCCAAATGGTCCCAAAGTAGCAACTTCATTTCCATGCCTTCATAATCTGAGGATTTACTGATGTTGTTCACTTTCTTCTTAGTCGGTGTAGAAGGTAACAACATGACCGGGAGATTTCTTTCACCAGTAGCAGCTGCCTTACGCTTGTCATCTGAGCAGTTGAACACTGAATTAGTTCTTGCTAATGCCTCTGTAAGAGACAGAACTAGATCAGCAGCAGCCACTGAAAGGCGAGTTGGCAACTCAAATTCCCCCTGCACTGTGCTACAAATTTGAAAGAAGCAAACTTAGGCATGTGCCTTTGTTAAAAATGTAAAGTAGGTCAACAAAAATGCATCTGGTGGACAGTTTGGAGAGAGAGAAATGGGAGGTGTTATGAAGATAGATCCAATTCCATCCAGAAAGTTAAATGGAATTGTATAATATCTTTCTACTTTTGGTGTAAAGAAGTAGGTTTAGAGGATATAGATCAGTTTGTAGATTTATTAAGATCTCTGTAAGTATCTTGCTTTCTAGTTGCTGTTTTTTTTTTTTTATCTAACACTTTTTGATGGTGTCCAGCATGTCCTTAATGCTGAGGAATACACATTTACCAGTTTAAAAAAAAATTAAAAAAAATACTGTGTGTTTCAGAAGCACAGTCTAAGCTCCCTCAAGTGGTTGTGGAAATATAGCTTCCGACAGCAAAAGTTGAATGAAGTTACCCAGAAACAATTCAATTTTCCCCTAGTTAAAATATACATGCATTTTTCTTTATTTGGGTTTTCGAGGATAGGTATGCATTCTCAAATTATGACATTTCTCAAACAACTCAAAGTTACACAATAAGACTGCCATCCAGAATTTTTTTGTAGTTCTGCCTTATACTCCTATATATATAAAAAAAACTTTGACATGAGCTTTATATCATGCATCGACCATAAAGTTTAGAGCTAACACAAGTTTAAAAGGTATGTGAGGCACTACACTCTTTTGTTTGGTAGAAGAAAGATTTTCAAATTCAGTTTTTTTTTCCATAATCATAGTTTCTGGGCCAGCTTGCGCGCACCTAGATTAATTCATGGGGCACGCTACCTCCCATTCAGTTTTCAATAGTAGCAATGAGATTTTTTTACTTTTCTGTAAACGTTAGCAACATTGAGCAACCAGTAACAGATGAGCATCTAATAAAAAGGAAAAGAGGAAATGACAGGCAACATGAAAGGAAGAAAGAAAGGAAATACACACACCTTCCGTCATATACAATAGACACAAGATGGGACATACATGTGCAGAAAATCTTCAGAAGTGCATCGTATCTACATCGAACCCCTGTATTAAAAACAAAAAACTCTGTAAACTAAAATTAACAAGCTTAAAAATTATCTGCTCAGACAGTGGGCAACAGGTTCCAATGGACCACAGAGCAATAGGATACTCCCATTCTCCATTCCCACAGAGCAAATAAGACCTCAATGATATCCCAATTTCATTGACTTAGTTTGATCGGGTGCAGCTACGATAGAACTGATAATTGATGTAAATTTCTACTATGTGTACCCAGAAAGGGGCAATATGATAAGTTTGAAAGTTCTTACAAATAAGCGTGATTTGTCACCTTATGAAGATTTCAAGGGAGCACAAAAAGGAAAGAACTTCATTTTGAGGGAACCTGAAACATTTTGGGGTGGCCACAGAAGGAACTTCAGGTGTGTTTTGAAAGCCCCATGGGAATTGAACGAGTGTATTAGTGTAATTAAGAATAATTACACAGTTTGACTTGTTTGTCACTTTGTCTGGCCAAGTAATAATTTGGCTAGTGCTGAATTGACTGTAATTGAAGGAGTGCAATTACACTCCCAACATTCAAGGAGGGTTAAGAATTTGTGGTAATTATATTCAAAAGCTTCAGATTTCATTCCATTTATCAAACATAAATTACTTGAAACTTTGCTTATTTCTTTGTTAAACATACTCCTACTCTATTCATCAGAGGAAACATTTCATATTGAAAAATGCTTTCACATCTCATTTATATATCCTATTATCATTTTAAAAACAAAAAAGAATCTTGAATTTAAGATTACATTCACGTCAATTAGTTGAAAATTTTAAAATTGTACAACAACAATATACCCGGTGTATCTCACAAGTGGGGTCTGAGGAGGGTGGTGTGTATGCAGCCTTACCCCTACCTTACTAATTAGTTGAAAATTTTAAATTTGTAATTGAGGTACCAGGTTCATTGCTGATCTTCTGATGAACTGTACCTCAATCATGTTGTCAATCATAAACCCTTCCTTGTCATTTGCTTGAGGTACTTGGTTCATTGATACTTCTCTTCTTGATCTGCACATCATCTTCATCTTCTAGAGAACCAGTTCTTTCACCTAGGTTCTTAAGAAGTTTATAATTCAATTTGTAGCCATATATCTGTGTGGATCTTGGGTATTGTCTTTTGTAGGCTCTTCTGTCTTTCCACACTCTTCTTCCCTTCTTGTATTTAACTTTCCCTGGATTTTGACAATTTTAGAACCAGACTGTTGTCATCTCTGTGCTCAGGTCATCAGAGAACCAGGTTCCTTAGTTCTGCAGTACCTTGGAACCTGCTTCTTCCATCATATTTTTGTGGCACTCTTCATCTGCTGGTCTTCTCATCTTCAACACATGGGAGTGGGATTCTTCAAAGCTTTTATGTATCCCACACTCCCTCTTCATGAGCTTTCAGAAGGAGGAAATATTACTCTTTTCTTTGTCATGCGATAAGACCTCTACACATACTCTTGCTTCGTCCTACCTTGGTCTTCCATTTCGACTCAGAGAGGAGTTCCATTCCCTAGTTTTCTGTGTGTTTTAGGACTCTTCTATTGGTTCTTCAGAGGAGATATGATATCAGTTTTGTCAACTCTCTTGCGCCGCCCACCTCCCTTCCAAGAAAAGGTTGTACAAGCCTCCTCCCTTCCAAGAACCAGGTTCCCAGCAACAGTATACAGTATCTGGGATGACAGATCAAGGCTCCTTTGTTGTGATCCTGTGATATATCTTTGTCAAGATTCATTAATTTTTGCTCCATGGGAGTGGGATAGTTTTATTCAGAACACATCCCATAATCCTTCTGTACTAGGCTTAAGTGAGGATTTTTTTCTCCCTACTACTTGACATGTGTCTAATTCATTCACATATGTTCTAGCTTCCTCTCATTATAGCCCTTTTAACCGGATCAAATGTTGTATCTAGGAACCCAGGATGCTTGGATTGCTTTGTCCAGAAAAGGGATAGGTTGAATGCCTTCAAGTCCATCCTGATAGATTTGCATTTATTAGGGAAGGACCTAGTTCCTTTGATGCCTCTTTTACAACAAAATTGTATGTTCCTATCAATTGCTCTTAATTTGGCTATGCATGTGTCCTTGAAATGTCCATTGTTTCCACAGTTAGTGTGTAGTCGATTATATGGGATAGAGACATATATACTCTTGAGATTGTATGGGGTCTTTCTCTTTTTGTATCCAAATCCTTGTATGTGTTGCAGTGGTTTTCAAGTAGAGATATTAGTGCTTCTGAGGACCTGTTCCATCCAAGTGCTCTCTTCACTTCATTTGTAGCCCTTTCTAATTCTTCTTGAAGAACCATGTTCCTTTCATTCTCTATGGAAATTTGTTTTGACAATTCCTCGCATTTTTTCAAGATTCTCTTGAATATCTTCAACCTAATCATTCCCCTTTGTAGATGCAGCTAGGAGTTTATCTTTCTAAGCTTCTAACCCATGGTATCCTTTGCTCAGAACGATGTTCTTGAGGTACTCATTCATATTTTCCAAGTTCTCTTTACACTCTCCCAAGTTTTTGATTTCCATCTCAAGGGTGACATACGTATTCATCCAGTTTTTCTTTTCAATGTGTAGACTTTTGAAGGTATTAATGTCAATGTGAGTCACGCACTCTAGTTTTTTTCCTGGAATAGATGTGAATAACATCCTTCATTTCAGTAAAGTTTGTATCAATGTTATCATCCTCGTCTTCAGAGTCAAATTGTGCCATTACTGTCATGCTTTCTTCGAAGTCTGATTTTTCCTTGTTTGCCATGAACCGTCTATCTTTTCCCTTCTCAGCATAGGTTCTTGGGCTTTCTTCATAGTTAGATTGAAGAGTATCCCATATTTGATTTGTAGTGCTGCAAGAAAGGATTTTATCCTGTACATTGGGTCCAATACCCTATAGAAGAATCTTCCTGGCTTGGGTATCTCCCTGTATTTGTTTAATCTCCTCCTTCGCATACTACTTTACTCAGCCCTAACTCGAGCAACTTTTAAGGCTACAACTTTTTGTAGACAGACCTAAGGAACTGACTCTAGCAGCCCCTATCCCAAGGCCCAAACTAGGTAAACTGGTCATATAGCTTGCTTAACACAAAGTTTAGCCGTCTTTCTCCTTTCAATTACTTCGTAGCGTAAGCGAGCATAGAGGAACAAACAGAGCCTCTCTCAGAGCCTCTCTCGTAGCACAGTAAGGTGACGAAGTAGCTGCACTGGATAGAGGTCGCTAAGATAGTTGGTAAGAATCACTATTGCAAACCTATCAAAGCCTATGCTACTTATTTTGTCTCAAAAAAAAAAAAAAGCCTACACTACTTATTGATTATCAAAAATTCAATCCCCTGGCCCTTCCCACCTCGGACTGCCCCCTACCCTAATATAAGACAATTCCCACCCTCAAGTTAGGTACCAGAGCTAATTGCATTCGAGAAAATAGAAGATTTTAGCCTGAATCTTGGACCCAATTCATGCTTGAAAACAACAATTCTTCTTCCAATTTCATACATAAAATTGTTTATGTGAAGAAATTTGAGAAAGACAATGTAGTCAATATCTTGATCTCCTTGTGAATCTTCCAAGATGTTATGGAATATTCAAGATGCCTCCAAAGAGAATATTTAGCCCTTTTATATAGGCATGAATTAGGGTTTTAGGGTAGCCTCCAAGTAATCCTAATGGACCCTTGGGCTTGGTTTCCTCAGGCCGGACAGAGACTGGTCCTCAAGTGCAAAGGCAGAAGGGAGCTTAACTGCAAGACCCACCAGTTGAGCAGGGACGAAAGTCGGCCTTACTGATCCGACAGTGCCAAGTGGCCAATTGTTGGGCTTTTGGGGTCAAAGAATCTTAAGAACTGCCTCTCTTACTTTCATCTTTGGTTGATGAATTAAGACTGCCCCTCTATCTCAATGAAAGCCCGAGGGAATATGAAAGCTATTCACCAGATCTTAGAAACAAGGCACAAAACCCAATGATCTGAGCTCCTTTTGCTTCAACCCATGAATCTTTTTAACCATTAATCTTTGTCTTAACCAAAAGGAATTCTCTTTTTCTAGTATTATTTCCTACTATACAGGAAGAATGTTGCAAGAGGTTACTAATCATGTTATTCCTGGTCTTCCCTCATCTTCATCTTCAACGATAAAGCAGTTTAAGGAGTGCCCTTCGCACCTTACTTCTTTTAGCCTTTGTGCCCCATCCCCCAATGGTGCATTCACTCCCACCCTTAGGTATCATTTGGTAGAGTGTCTAAGAATAGGACTGAATAGGGTTTATTAGTAATGTTGGGATTAGTTATGCTTGAACTATTTCCTATCCATTATTGGTTTGGTGTATTAAGGCCAGTTCTATCTTTACCCATGCTTATTGATGTGTTAATAACTTGTGTGTTGCTAATACCATGGTTTGCTATGCATTAGTTATACACCCTATAATAGTATTATAGGGTGTATAACTAATACATGTACTAGTTATACATAGACTAAAAATCCTATCAAAAAAGGATTAAATAATACCATAACTAATACATGTATTAAATTCTCTAATACATCCTACCAAATGACCCCTAAGAGTTATTGCTTCAAGTAAATTTGCCTTGCTAATGCTAGCTTGCCCTCTATTATAACTATACAGAGGGGGGAAGAAGCACTGCTTATGGTCATTACTGTGTTAGATCAACTACTTCAATTGAGAATTCTGGTAAGTTTGATCCTCGGGTAAGGTAGCTGCCAAGGAATGAAACAAATACTTAAGGATGTTTTGAATACCACTTCTCCCCCTGAAACAATTGTAGCTTTTAATACAAGCTATTTCTTTTACACTTGAAGACAGAAACCGCTAAGAAGTCAGCTCAAACTTTTGAAGTGCACTGAGAGCATAAAGGGTCCTCGAGACATATAGTCAAAAGAAAAAACAAACAGCTACATAAGTAACAGACTTGAACCAGCGTTGCAACTTGATTAAATGTAAGCATACAGTACAACCATTACCAGCATAATTTTACAGTCAACTTAATTTGGAAATTGGCATTTGGATTTCTCTTGCAGAAAGGGTCATGAGAAATTACAGATCAGCGAAAGATGTGGATCGCATATGTATACTCCAATTTAAAATGAAAGACAAATGCTGTGGGGTTCAAACAGAAACAGAATTTAGAAAGCTCTACTTACCACGTGTAACGAGCTTGTCCATAGTAACCTCAAATTCAATAAGACTTCGTGCAAGGGTACACCAACCAAGGGATATATAACGATCCTCTTTCCTTGATAAAATGGATTTTAGATCATTTGCTAGAGCCTGGAAACTTATTTCGTCCTCAAAAAGCCAATTGAGAAGTATCATCACTTGGTTGCCATGTTTTGACCCCGTGAATCTCAATGACTGGCAAAAGTTTTATCAATGATGATTAAAAAAGCAGCAGCAGGAACAGGTAAAAATACATGTAACAGGCTTTTGAGCCCAAAAATAGAAAAGCATGAGCATATGCTAATAGTTGATGACAAATGCTAGAACATAAGCTAGGAAAAGAGAACAGGCCATTAGTTAAGAATTTAAGCTGAGCAATTTTTTATTCACCTCCATCTCCGAAGCCTTTTCCATGTACAACAAAAGTAGTTCTATGGTAACAACATTCTCTCAATAGAACAAAAAAAGTCATGTGATAAACCAAAAATGTTAAGTGGTTTTGTGGCTCACGCACATGATGCAGTGTGGATATTTCAAGCATTTCATGAATGATGTTAGTCACTCAAGACTAACTTAATGCACATGGGCACTAAAGCAGCTAACCCATCTTACATAGTCATGATGAGAAATAATATTGACCTTTAACTTCTGCAAGAAAGAGCTTCTTGCTGATTATTCACGGTAAACACTCCATTACTGTGTAGTGTGTACAAATTTGAAATTAAGTCCTAATTGAACGCTCCGTCTTCCCCTAATTTCTATAACAGTTAACTTTTTCAGAATATTCCAAAATGTTTGAAACCATTCTGTAACACCATTTCACTATTTTCAAGAATTTAAATTGAAATTTATTCAAATTTCAAAATTCCAAACTTTGATGTAATATTTTTTCTATCAAACTAACTTTTCAATTATTACTTACTTTTTCTTCAACTAACATCCATCCATTCACAAACCATCATATAGACCGGGAAGTAGGGAGTACATATACTCTTTTATCCCATAATTTTTATCATTTAGCTTTAACAAGAGTCGAGGCTGAAAATGATGGACCAATGTTAAATGCTCCAACATGGGTAGACTTTAATATGCTCAACTCTTGAAACGCTAAAGTGACAAATATGACAGGAAGATGGGAGTATTAAACTAATCAATATCAAAGAGATTCAAGTTTTTTCCCTTTTCTTAATATACAACATCCTGGGAACAGGTTCACAATAAACCCTTCATTTTATGGACTAAATTGAAGTTAAACCCTATAAAACAATTTATTAGGGAAACCTGAAAACTTCAACAAACAAAAAGAGCTGTTTGGTTCTTACATGTTGAATCATAGGAACAAGAACTTGGTCCAAATACGACTCCTTTTCAGCAGCATCCTTCACATACTTGGAAAGGAACCATAAAGACTGTACCAAAGAAACTGGCAAAAAAATATAAAAAAAAAATTCATCTGGAGAACCAAAACTCGATCAATTAGAACGTACAAGTTAGAACTTACCACCAATAGGTGCGATTTTTGGAGAAGGTTCAAGATGAGAAATGGTTTCCTGAAGCTTCTTAGGCTTACAAGTAAGCAATGTGTTCATAACACGACCCAGAGTTGCAGAAGTCATTGAATTCGACTCTGACACTTGTTGTCTTTGTTCATCTTCTTCCATTGCTAGGGTTGAATTCACAAGTGATTGGAACCCTTTGCTTGGAGAATTCAATGAGTTGTTGGACAAATTATACAGAAGCCAACGGAATGGGTGAAATAATAATAAATTGTAAAGCACTAGGGACGGGTGTTATTAATGTATATAAAATGAAACCTGAGGAGAGTTTAATGTTAATTATATTTAAATTAGTCACTCCTTTTTTATTTTTGTTCAAATGTCTCATTCTGTAAAAGTAAAAAAATACTCATATTACTAGGGACGGGGTGTTATTAATGTATATAAAATGAAACCTGAGGAGAGTTTAATGTTAATTATATTTAAATTAGTCACTCCTTTTTTATTTTTGTTCAAATGTCTCATTCTGTAAAAGTAAAAAAATACTCATATTACTAAAATCAATTCTAAAATCATACTTATTTAATGTGTATTTATTTAATTTTTCCTTCCAAATAATTTTAATCTTATTTTTGGAATTAGATTTTTTTTAATGTCATACAAATCATGTCTTACTCTTCTTCAATCGAATAAGAACCAAAAATGAAACTAACTCTTCTTTTGGTAAAAAAAAGTTATACATATCTCAAACAAATAGTAGGAACTGAGTTTCTTATTACTTAGTAATCTCTTAGGGTTTGTTTGGAAAGTCACCCTGGTTATTGGATTTGGTCTAATTTGGTGTAATTACACTATCTGACATATTTGGTTGATCATGTAATTACTTGGTCAGCATGTAATTAACAAGGGTAATTACACTCTCCACTTCACAGACAACAACTGTGAATTGCTGGTAATTACATGATGTAATAACAAGTTGATTACCTTTTTAATTTTTTTATTTCTATTTTTATTTTTTTGTTTAAATTTATTTTTATTTCTATTATTTTAAATTCTTTTTTATTTTTATTATTCTAAAATTTTATATAAAAAAAATAATAATAATATATATATATATATATATATATATATATATATATATATATTATTTATATTTCATTTCCTTCTCATTCTCAACCTTTACTTCTTGCGATTTTTCGTATTATCTATTTTATTGATTTATTCTATGTTTATTTTTTTCATTAACATAATTTGGTTAGTATTCTAGTTTTTAAATCAAAATGGAATTCATTGTTGAATAAGGTTATAGGTTTACGTTTTCCTTTTCTTTTAAATCATATTTATGTACATTATGTTGAAATTTGACATAAGAGTATTATATTATTATTTTTCTTTTGAATCTAAAACTTATGTTATATTTTCAGTTTCATTTGTTTTAGTAGTGGTGATTTGATATTTCACATTGCAAGCCATTTATTTTTTAGTTAGACTTGATAGATTATATTTTTGTCAAATATTTTCATAATTTGTGATTTTATATTTATGATATTAATCTTTTTGTCAAACATGTATTTTATGATGTTCATAGAAATTTTGTAATATTAGTTTTTATTATTATTTTAATTAAAATATACTAATTTAAAAAATATAAATTAATTTTTTTAAATAATATTAGTTAAGAACATATGTTTGTTGATTAATATATATTTAATAGACAACACTTATCTTAAATATATTTAATTTAGTATCATTTATAACCTTATGATTACACTTGTGCAACCAAACAGTACATTTGTAATTTACTGTGACAAACAAACAAGTCAGCATAATTACTAGGTTGTGTAATTACTAGGCTGGTAATTACCACCCTAGTAATTACACCAATTTCAATTACCAGGGCTTTCCAAGCAGACCCTTAAGGACATGATTAAGATTTTCTCGTTTCAACTAATCCTCCCATTCCATCACCAAACAAAATTTTCAAAAGAATTTTTAAAAAGAGGTTTATTATTAGATTCCTCAATCATGAGAAGAAAAAAGAAAAAGAAAGAAGTGAGATAAATTAATTTTAAAAAAAACGAATTCTTCTAGCTCTAACTTTATGCTGCCAAAACACTAAATTTTTGCCTACTTTTTTCGATTGCAATGGCCACCACGGGTACTAGCCAGACTCCCACGGAGGTTGGTCAACCATTAACAAGTCTGTCTACCATGACATATGCGAATATTGTTAAATTCATGCCCGCAAACATCAAACCAATTCATTAAAATTTATATCATAGCTTTATGGAGAACCTAGAGTAATCTGGAAACATGAAAAAGTCAAACAATGATCGTGAACGGGATCTTACTATATGCAGTGATTGAAAATATTTTCTAATGATGGTTGGACATTCAAGATCTTTAATGATTAATCTCAAAGCAATTGGAGTTAAAGGGAGAATGCAACATAGAATTACTTACCAACAAGCATGTACTGATTATGTAACGACCCCTTTTGGTCGTTATGGGTAAACCATTGGTTCATGAGTGGTTGGGTTTGTGTTTAAATGTTGGGATGGTTCTTCTGTAGACCAGATTTGTATGTTAAACATTGTGGATGATGTTTTAGGGATCTTTGATGGTATGAGTTACTTGAAAGGTGTGATGAATAAGGTATGGCTTGTTGTGTTGAGGTTGTTCATGTTAATTATGCATATCAACTCAGAGTGAGGACTGAGAGTCAGAGCTATGTTATACATGTAATTATAATTGTATGTTATCTGTTTTGCTAAGTTGTGGTTACTAGATTAGGTGGATGACTGGGGTCTGATGCATAGTTTAAATGTTGAAATTTATTATGGTTGTTTAGTGTTTAGAACATATATGATAAGAGGGATTTGATTCAAGGTGATTTAGTAAGAGTCTTACATGTGGTTTACTAAAATGAGTCAAGGGTTAGGGTGTTGGCATGAGAATTTGAGGAAGAGTAGTAGATTGGTTAACAAAATTGGTTATGGTCTTGTATTCGAAAAATCTATATGTGATAGAAGGGTTAGGTTATGATCTAATATGAGGATGACATAACATGTAGGCTTGGGAAGTTATAGGTGGCATAAAAGGTTAGATTGGGAAGCCATAAAGTGGCAAGAGGGTCGACTGTTTAAATATTAGTGTTGGCAGTGAAATGAGGTAGGAAGTTGGAATAAAAGTGTATTAGTTTATGAGTATTATACCTGGGATGGTAAAAGCATATGGATAAAGACTTGGGGTGGTGTAACCTTCATATTGCATGTTTTTTTCTTAATGTCTACTTCATATTATCTGGTAGATTCGGATCAATCGATGATGTCTATCAATACGTGTTATTTGTACTGATACTACTCTTGCTAATTCACTTGGCATAGGTTGGTTGCAGAAATCAGTGATGTTTCATAGGTGAAGATGATGATGATCTCCGACAATTTCTATTCTTATTCCCTTGTGGTTGAAGTTGTGTCTTATTTTATTCATATGTTATTCTATCTTAGAAGCTCTTATACCTGTATAGACTAATTCCTAGAGAGGAATTTAGATATTGTCACGACCAAAAGTACACCCTAGACGTGACATGGGGTATAACACCCCAAGAGACCCTACACAAACCACTTAGCATACATAATACAAGATAATAAAAGTTAAGAGTTTAAAAGATAACATTTCGTACAAAAGAGTTTGACAAAAGCAGAAGACTAAAACATAAGTCTCAAAGCCGCCATCTATTACATCAAAGAAGTGATTGGGACGTAACTCATACATCACATACAACATTCGAAATGAAAATGACATAAAAGCAATAAGAGAGTCTCGGTCCTCGAAACATGAGGACTCACCAATCTTCAAAGTTTCTAATACAATCAACTTGCCACGAACAAAGGGAAAAGAGTCATCAAGCCCTACATGAATGAAATAATGTAGGCACAAGTATGCATTAGTACATGGAACGTACTAAGTATGAGGGGAATGCAATAAAATATGAGACGTAACCGTAAGGGGACATAATCGAAAACATGAAATGCATGACCAAGTAAAAACATAGTAAAATCATTTAGAAGATTCATAATTTATGAACATGGTCAATTCATCTTTAAATCATAAAGGAAGCTTCATAAAACATTAATAATTAACTTAGTTCATTTTGTGGAAAGTTTTCCATTAACTGATATAGACCATGCGAGCTATAACATGAAATCCAGTGTCTGCCCACACCGAAAAGGGGTGTCCTTACTTGCCAAGGTAAGAACCATAATCTTAGGCTAAGGTGGATCCACTAGCTAGTGTATATATGAGACAATCATCCTATGGTGACACATAGTTATGGGACATGGGTAATTGACGCTAGTCCACTCGGTGCTAAACATAAATCCCACGGAATAGTCATTAATCATATTCATTTTTATCATCCATGGATAAGTACAATTTATATACTAATCCAAGCTAGAAACATCATAGGGTAGCTCCTCAGGCCATGAGTGAGAAAACCTTTCACCATCCATGATCTTTTCATAATAGATTTTTAAGGCCCATATTCATTAACTTCATGCTAGAAATGCATAATACTAATGGAAATAGTTTTGAAAGTGTGATCTATAATCATTGATGGCATATCTGAATATCATACTAATCAAGACCTAATTTAGGAAAGTAGCCCAAAAGCATTGAGGGAAAATCTAGATGACATTCATGTCATGTGACCAAGCTTCATAGATCATAAATAGATACCTTCTTCTATAAGCTTACAAGTCATATAGATTGATTTCATGAAAATAGGCATGATTTCATAAAAATACATTTATAGATTCAAGCTTCTTCATAAATTCATGTAAGTTAGGGTTCATAGTCAAAATTCATAGATCAATGCATGGATTCACATGGAATTAATTGAAAAGAAAGTAATTAAGTACAAATCATCAAAATAAGATTATAATAAGGCAATTGAATCCATACAAGTAGAACCCATGAAGAATTGAATGAAAACCTAATTAATTTTGGGAAATTGAATTGGAGAATTGAAGAAACTTTGGGGACTCAATGGGTGATTGGAACCAATTGATGAACTCCCTACATACCTTGATTGAAGTCCTAATCAATGATGAAGAAAGGAGACTTGAACTTGAAGAACCCTAGCTTCTTCTTCCTTGATCTAGAGAGAAGATTTTTGGAGACTTTAGGAATTTGAGAGAATGAATAAATTAGGGGAAATTTCTAAGGGTGAAGGGTATTTATAAGGCTTAGATTTAGGGGTAAAACTATGTAGTATAGGGTTACAACAATTAGAAAAAGGACTCAAAAGCCCCTTAAAAATAACTGTCGACTTGACCTACTATTCAGGCTTACGGACCGTAGAACTTTCTATGATCCGTACCGGTCAACCGTAGACCAAGTACAGGGACCTTAAAAATCACCTATCTTTGATGTAACCCGTGTACGGCTCGTAGGTCTTCCTATGGTCCATACATGCCAATCGTATAAACCAACTTTAACCTTTAAAATCTCACTAAGTCTAGGGTCACCTATGAGACCTATCTACAACTCATACCTAGAATGACAGACCGTCCTGGTAAAACGTAAAATGGGTACTGGGAC
The DNA here is from genome assembly GCF_900185275.1 of Solanum verrucosum. Taxonomy (NCBI): domain Eukaryota; kingdom Viridiplantae; phylum Streptophyta; class Magnoliopsida; order Solanales; family Solanaceae; genus Solanum; species Solanum verrucosum. The sequence goes on from NW_026020157.1 coordinate 3,683,021, forward strand.
TTGATTTTTGAAAAATTATTTTCCCACTACCTGCGGTTGCCATCTACGGTCCGTAGATGGGACCCATAGATACAAACTTCAACCTAAAAGTTTACTTTCTTCCTTTCCAAATCTGAGGAGTTACATGTATTTTTTTAAGAATGTATATTTCATCAAGTTTAACAATTGGTTTTTCATAACTAAATGAGTTTATATATTGAAAAATTATTTATTTCTGTATTTCATATTTTAATTGGATGTAAGGAGTAGGCATACTATCGGGTCGTGAAACATTTGGGGTATATTATTGGAGAATTACTTTATTTTATTATAAAATCTCACATTTTACATTACTCATAGTGATTGGTCATATCTCATAAGAATGTTGTAATGAGATCCTTTATTCAATCCGAAGAAGGAAACTACAACATCCATATCATGGATCTCCTTTTTATCTCTTCCTCCAAATCTCTTTTAAATAAGAACTATTTTCTCATTGGAAACAATTGTTGGTAATCCTTTCCAGGTGGATCTAGCCACAAAAATCAAATTATACTAGGTTGTGAAAGAGTAAAAGTGTGTAACCTTCCGGAAAACTAATAAACTAAGCTAGAGCCTAATGAGTAAACTAGTAGCCTAAATAGGGTTTATCGTAAAGGTTAGTGTCGTACAATAACCTCTGATACTACCAATAGATGTTATTGGGTGTAAACGCCAAAGAATGACCCCCCAAGGACCAACCAAGTGTCCTTGAGCAAGACCTTGATGGCATCCCAAAAAGCTGTCAAAAAGGCAGCTTACCCACGAAAAGGGGGTGGACCCATACCCCGTAGGTGGGGGTCATGGGTCAAGGCTGGACCTCCCCTTACCTTGCCAAAGACTCTGTCTGATCTACGAACCAACAACACAACTCGTGAACCCACCCACAGTTCGTGGGTGAGGTCTCGTGAGTGAGGCTGTGATAGCCAAGATTTAGGAGCTGCAGACCCTCAACCCACGACTGACCGGTACGGTTCGTGGGTCCATCCACTCCTTGAGGGTGGGGGTTGTGGATGGGGGAGTGCTATGTTGCCTCAGGTTCAGCCAAAGCTAAGTCAAAATAGAAAATTCCTAAATTAAGTATTTTAGTATGAGGTCATTTTACTTCATTTTAATAGACTTAAATAGGTACTTTTAAGCCATTAACTAACATATTTTACTTCATAAGTCACAAGACTCAAATCATAACGAACTCCATTCTCCAATATTTCTCTCTCTAAAACCTCCATTGAAGAATAAGAAGAGGTCAAGGTCTAGAGCTCAAGAACTCAACTTTTCCACTTAATTTCGTGAGGAATCTACATAATGTATGGTGGCTTTTCATCTATGGGTAGCTTTCACCCATAGATCCCCTTAAAAACTTGATTTCAAAGCTTCCAATTTCCCTCAAAAGCTAGGGTTTCAATCTAAGTCATGGGTTCTCTTTCAAAACATTTTCGATGGTTGATTTATGATGGATTATGATTGAATTGTTGATTTATGATGAAATCCTCCCATGAACCCATGAATCCCCCATGTTACTAAATTGTGATTTCATAATATGGGTTTATTGATTGTAGCATCATGTCAATTGATTATGTATATATTGATTGAGTTATTGAATCATGATATTCTCCATATCTAAGGTGGTAATTCTAGATGTTTGGGTTGAATGTGATTCATGGTCCTTGAAGGGCAAATTATGAAGGTTTGTACATGTTTAGGAGAATTGTGTATGAGCTTATGATTCACTTAGAAAGTGAAGATTCTATGACTATGGTGTAATTGTGGTATTGTTGAAAGATCATTCTCCATATACCCTTACACAAGACTATGCATGAAATGTCTATGACTATGATAATATTGTTGTGTTGATTGAAAGACTATTCTCATGAACACACTGTGATCATGATGTGAAAGGTTCACTCACATACTAATGATTCTAAGGTTGAAAATCCATTCTCACCTAATTGAATCTATGAGCTATTTGATGAGTTGTGTTGAATGAAGGGTAAGATACTCCTTCCTACATGTAAATACAATTCAAGACTTAATATGTAAATTTGGGAAAGTAATGCTTAACACCGACTGGATATGAGATGTGAGGTAGAGGGCCTCCCATTAATTCCAAAGGCCAGGTCATCTAAAGTAATCTCATGAAATGGAAGCTCTCCCGTTAATACAATAGGTTTGGGGTTTATAGAAGCAATCTCCTTATCCCATAACTATGTGCCCACATAGGTCTTTAGCTAGTGGATCCACCTAAAAGCTAATACATTTAGTTCTACCTTAGGCAAGTAGGATATCTCTTTTCGGTGTGGGACATGGCACTGGATTCCATGTAGCTCACATGGTCTATGTCGGTTAAGGCTATTTCCCTACACGACAAGAATATGAATATGACAAGAACATGAATTATACTTATGACTTCTCAAGGAATTCTACTTAGTGTGAGTGGAGATATGGGACTTCACTTATGCATTGCACAAGTAGGCTTTGGTAAGGAGTTATGTTGTGGTTTTTCCTTATGCTTTGAGCATATATGAATTTATGCATGTATGATATGGATTGTTGCTAAGAGTGACTTTACTTGCTACAAGCTATGAACATGAATGCTTCCTTGTCTATGAATGTTGGCTATGGATGAGTTCAAGGTATGATATGCATGAGTATGGTGACCTAAAAGTGGTACTTAGTATTAGATAGGATTATGGGATCTTTTCTATACATTGCACAAGTATAGCTTAGGGTTGCTTATGAAATGGTTTGACTTAGGTATTTACACTATTGTGCATAATGATTCTTAAAGTTGATAAAGAGCATGGTTTCAACTAAATTGTCCCTTTTAGCATGTTTTAAGGATTTTTATGCATGGCTTTCATACTTAGTGCAATTTTGTGCTAACCCATAATTTCTACATTTTTCTCTAAGTGTAGGTCCCAGTTGTTGAGATTTTCTCTCCTTTGGTTGAAAGCTTGGATTGATTCTCTCATTGCTTTGGTGAGTCTTCATGGTTCGAGGACAAGAGTTATTTATTCTAGTTTCTTCTTATGTTCTATTTTGAGACTATGTTGTAAAGGGTTGTGACCCTTATTGATTCTCATTGTCTTAGATTGTTATTGAGACAATGTCTAGACTTCCATTTGTTTTTATGAAAAGAATTTGATTGTAAAAAGTTTTAATTCCGCATCATTTCTATTACTTATGTTTATGATATGATAAGGTCTTGTATGAGACCATTTCGGGGTCGAGTACATTGTGTTACATCTAAGGGGAACTCATGGGTCGTGACAAACTTGGTAATCAGAGCACAAGGTTTAGAATGATTCTAGGATGATGTTTCATAAACCACGTCTAGTAGAGTCTTGTTCATGAGTGTGAAGCGCGCCACATTTATGAGTAAGAGGTTATAAGATGTTTAGGAAATTCCACTTCTTTCATTACTCTTTAGTCGTGCCTTAGAGTTTTAACACTATGAAGTCCTTTCCTAACCCTTCTTTTGTGTCTATAGGATATGAATACAAGAAGGGTGAACGCAAGAAGGATGGAAGAGGAGAATGTGAATGAGGGAGTTCCTTCCCAAGGTCCCCAAGATGCTCAAGTTCCTCAAGCTCCTATTGATGTGGGGGCTATGACAAATGTGGAAATAAGGTTGGCTCTCCAAATCTTGACCCAAGCTATGACGGCTCAAGCCAATAGGGATGTTGAGCCCCGTGTGAACCCTAATGTGTATTTACCATATTGTTAGGGTTATGGATGTTGAGTCTGAAACCCCTCCTCTAGAGTCGATTCCAGTAGTGAATGAGTTTTCAAAAGTTTTTCCTGATGATTTGCACAGTATTCCTCCCGATCGGGAAATAGACTTTGGCATTGATCTTTTATCAGATATGCAACCTATCTTCGTTCCTCCTTATAGAATGGCTCCGGCCGAGTTAAAAGAGTTAAAAGAGCAATTGAAGGATTTACTAGACAAGGGTTTTATTCAACCGAGTATCTCTCTGTGGGGTGCTCCAGTATTGTTTGTTAGAAAGAAGGATGGGTCCCTTAGAATGTGTATTGACTACCGCCAATTGAACAAGGTGACCATAAAGAGTAAGTATCCCCTTCTTAGAATTGACGACTTGTTTGATCAACATCAAGGGGCTAACTATTTCTCTAAGATTGATCTACGTTTGGGCTATCACCAACTAATGGTGAGAGGGGTTGACATTCCCAAAATGGCCTTCCGAACAAGATATGGTCACTATGAGTTCCTAGTACTGTCCTTTGGTCTAACTAATCCTCCGAAGGCATTTATGGTCTAATGAATAGAATGTTTAGACACTACCTTGATATGTTTGTGATCGTGTTTATTGATGATATTTTGATCTATTCAAGGAGTGAAAATGAGCATATGAATCATTTGAGGATTGTATTGCAAGTCCTTAAAGACCACCAATTGTATGCAAAGTTCAGTAAATGTGAGTTTTTTCTAAGGTCCGTACCCTTCCTTGGCCATATTATGTCAAGCAAGGGTATTGAGGTATATCCTAAGAAGACGGATGCGGCCAAGGGTTGGCCTAGACCTCTAAATCCTACTGATATTAGAAGTTTTTTGGGTTTGGCCGGTTACTATAAGAGGTTTGTTGAGGGTTTTTCCTCCATTGCTTCTCCGTTGATGGCTTTGACTCAAAAGAAAGCTAAATTTGTGTGGTCGGAGGCTTGTGAGAAAAGCTTCCAAGAGTTGAAAAATAAACTTACTTCTGCTCCGGTGTTGATCTTACCGGAGGGTACCGATGGGTTTGTGGTAAATTATGATGCCTCGAGAGTGGGGTTAGGATGTGTGCTTATGCAACATGGTAAGGTGATTGCCTATGCTTCAAGGCAACTTAAGGTTCATGAGAAGAATTATCCGACCCATGATCTTGAATTAGCGGCGGTGGTGTTTGTTTTGAAAATATGGAGACATTACTTGTATGGGGTCCATGTGGATGTTTTAACCGATCACAAGAGTCTTCAATACGTGTTTACTCTAAAAAACTTGAATCTCCGACAAAGAAGGTAGTTAGAACTTTTGAAGGATTATGACATGAGTGTCCTTTACCACCCCGACAAAGCCAATGTAGTTGAGGATGCCCTTAGTCGATTGTCCATGGGTAGTGTGGCCCATGTAGAGGATGAGAAGAGGGAGTTAGTTTGTGGCGTGCATAAGTTGGACCGGTTAGGTGTCCAGCTAGTGGATTCCATCAAGGGTGGTGTCATGGTCCATAATGGTTCCGAATTATCCTTTGTGGTAGATGTGAAGTCTAAACAAGGCCTTGATCCCATATTAATGGAATTGAAAGAGTCAGTACTTAACAAGTCCGTTGAGGTTTTATCCCAAGGGGGAGATGGGGTGCTTAGGTACTAAGGTCGATTATGTGTTTTGGATGTTGATGGCTTGAAAGAGCAAATTCTAGAAGAAACTCATGGTTTGCGGTACTCTATTCATCTGGGGGACACCAAGATGTACCGTGATCTACGGGAAGTCTATTGGTGGAATGGTATGAAGAAGGATATAGCAAGTTTTGTAGCCAAGTGTCAAAATTGTCAACAAGTTAAGGCCGAGCATCAAAGGTCGGGAGGCTTGTCCCAAGATATAGATATTCCCACTTGGAAGTGAGAGTATGTGAATATAGATTTTATTGTGGGTTTGCCTCGTACTCAAAAGCAACATGATTCTATTTGGGTCATTGTGGATAGAATGACAAAATCCACCCACTTTATTCCCGTCAAGGTTTCCTTTTCGGTGGAAGACTATGCCAAATTATACATCAAGGAGATAGTGAAGTTGCATGGGGTTCCCTTATCTATTATTTCGGACCGGGGTACTCAATTTACTTCACACTTTTGGAAGGCATTCCAAAAAAGGCTTGGAACTATGGTCAAGCTTAGCACGACCTTTCACCCTCAAACGGATGGTCAAGCGGAGCGCACCATCCAAACCTTAGAGGATATGTTGAGGGCGTGTGCTATAGACTTTAAAGGTAATTGGGATGACTATCTACCGTTAGTAGAGTTTTCCTACAACAATAGTCACCACTCAAGTATTACCATGGATTCTTTTGAAGCCTTGTATGGTAGGAGATGTAGGTCTCCGGTTGGTTGGTTTGAAGTAGGTGAAATTGCTCTAATTGGTCCCAAACTTGTTTATGAGGCCATTGAGAAAGTCCGACTCATTAGAGAGAGGTTGAGGATGGCCCAAAGTCGGCAAAAGTCTTATTCTGATGTTATAAGAAGGGATCTAGAATTTGAAGTTGATGATTGGGTCTATTTGAAAATCTCACCTATGAAGGGTGTGATGAGGTTTGGCAAGAAAGGGAAACTTAGTCCCCGGTATGTAGGACCATATCAAATCTTGAAGCGTGTTGGGAAAGTTTGCGTATGAGTTAGACTTTCCAAATGAGTTGGCTTCGGTTCATCTGGTATTTCATGTTTCTATGCTTAAGAAGTGTAATGGTGATCCGGTGTCCATCATTCCTTTAGAAGGTTTAGGAGTTGATGAGAGTCTTTCCTATGAAGAGGTTGTGGTAGAGATCTTGGACCGGCAAGTCAAAAGGTTGAGAAATAAGGAAATAGCTTCCGTTAAAGTGTTATGGAGGAATAATTTAGTTGAGGGTGCTACATGGGAGGCCGAGGCCGATATGAAGTTCCATTATCCTCATATTTTTCCTTCTACTCCTATTCAAGCTTGAGGTAAGTAGTTCTCTTGAGTTTGATGTTTTGGGAGTCATGTGTGTTTTGTGTTCTTCATGATTTCCTTATGATATGCATGTTCTTGTTAGAATTCGTGTTTAGTATAAAATGATTTTTCATGATTTATATGTTCCTCATGTTGATTGTGCATTTTAGTATGATGATGACATATTTGACTTCATGAGGTGATTTGATGAACATGCTTTGTTACGTTTTTTACTGTAACGGCCCGAGCCTATACCCTGGAAGTTACACGACGTACTTGACCCTGAAGGAGTCTCGTACAAGCCTCTTAGCATTCATAACATTCGATATAAGGAAAATAGTGTGGAATTTAAAACTTTTCTTTTATAAATCCAACAACAAGAGACATTAAAAGCAAGCGGAAGTCTGTCGTCTCACATGGCCATCTAAACAACATACTCGAAACAAAATAGGGTCACGACCCTTTACAATCGACAAACTTAACAATAGTCTATTACATGAAAAGAAAGGAAACATCAACTACTTGTCCCCGATCTATGAGGACATACCACTTAGTCTTGGAGAATCTCCATTCCAAGCTTCAACTAGAGAGAATCACTCAAATGCCGGAACCTACACTTGTAGTAAACATTGAAGAATATGGGTTAGCACAATTAAGTACTAAGTATGATAGTCATGCAAAATCACGCTTAAAATGGACATTTTATTTGAAAGTCATGATATATGCCATTTTGAGAAAACTTCATGAACATAAGCATAAGAGGCATAATATTCCACCATAACCAACATACAAGTCATTTAACCACATTAGACCATAATCACATATAAACCATTACCTTCACATTACACCTTCACCTCAAGTAACCCTCAAGCTATACTTTGTGCAATGTATGGATAACGTCCCATACCACCATCCACACCAAAGTACCACCTTAAGGTCACTAAAAGTGAACTTACCATTCAACCTTTCCATCCCTACACAATACTTATACATAAGAGACATAAACGTTGCATAAGTCATATCCTCACATAGGGACCATCACCTAAGACAACCCCAAGTCATACTTGTGCAATGTGCAAGTAACATCACATACTACTACTCATACTAAGTACTCGTTTGAAGTCACCATAGGCAAGGCACATTCGTACACCATAAGTCATAACAAGGAAGTAACTCATAATACAATCCTAGTATATCATGCATCATCTCATTCAAGCATAAGTCACATTCTTCATTAGCTTCATTTCATTAAGAGCACCTTCATTCGTTCAGACATTAGATCAACATTCTTCATTAACATCATCATAAGAGCACATTCATTACACTTAACATTATAAAGGAACATACCACAACTTCTCTCAAAGCCTACTTGTGCAATGCATAGATGGCATCCCATACCACCACCCACACTAAGTAGTGCATTCTTAAGAAGCCATAGTTCATTAACATTCTTTGTGGGGGTAAGCCTTAACCGACATAGACCATGTGAGAAATTCATGGAATCCCGGTGTCACCCTCACCGGATAACGGATTCCTACTTGCCTAAGGTAGGACCATTGCTTTTAGCTTAAGTGGATCCACTAGCTAGACCTATGTGGGCACATAGTTTATGGTATAGGGAGATTTCTACTAGATACCCCGCCTCAACTAACGTTTGGGCATCCATCTCAAGAGATTGTTACTAGATACCCCGCCTCAACTCACTTATGAGTATCCATCTCAATCCATATACACTCGGTGCTTAGCATTATTCCCACGGAGTATTTTACATTAATTACTTTCATTCGTTATTATGGGATAAAAGATTGCTACTAGATACCACGCCTCAACTAACGTATGAGCATCCATCTCAAACCCAACATTCATTCATTGGAAAGAACATAGATTCAAAGATAAGAATAGCCTTTCACCTAAGAATCCCATATTGTGAGAAAGTCCTCTCACAACATGTCATTATCATTCATTAGAGTACAATTGAGAATAGCCTTTCAATCAACCCATTATCATTATCATAATCATATAAACTTCATTCATTAGTCATTCGTGGGTGTGTGTGTATGTGAGAATAACCTTTCACATAGATAATCATCATTCATAAGTTTTAATAGAGAACTAACATTCAATCATAACACAATTACATTTTAAACATGATCATAACACTTTCATTGAGATCACACATATATACTTCCCATAATAATCATACATAATCCTTCATACCTTGCCTTTCAAGGCCATGAATCTCAAATTATCAACACACCAACAATTTACCATAATTAAGGCATGCATGATGATACAATTCAATAACCCAAAGCAATTTAGACATATTCCATTCATAAGCTTTCATAATCATCAAACCCACTTCATAAAGGCACAATTTAGGAAATTGAGAGAATTCATGGGTTCATAGAGTATTTTCATCATAAATTATCAATTAAACACTAATACAATCATAATATGTCATTAATAACCATTTGAAAACGTTTGGTGAAGGAACCCATGAGATTGAGTAAAAGCCTAGGTTTTTGATAACTTGGAATCACCTTTGGAATTGGCTCCTTAAATGAAAAGTTAAACAAGAATGAAGACTACCATACCTTTCTATTGATTCCCCATGAAATTTAAGAAAGAAACACCTTGAATCCACAAACCCTAGCTTCAATGGCTCCCTTCTTCTTTCTTGAGTTTAGAGAGAGAATTTTTGGAAGGAGGAACTCTTTGTTTTGATTTGGGGAAATAAGGAGTAAATGACTTGTTTTAGGACTTAAAACTATATATACTAGTGATATAAACTATTTAAAATCAACCACACTTAATAATTAATAAAAGGGAAATTACTTAAAACTCCCCATTTTAGGCAGCCCCTCCAGGGACCACGCCAAACTTAATGGGTCGTGAGGGGCACCACGGCTCGTGGTGGTGCCCGTGGTCTCCTAGTCAGTGTGCCTATCAACCTTCATAATCCCTCAAGGGTCTAAGGGAGGACCACAATTCCTCCCACGATCCGTGTTCAAGACCACGAGTCGTGGTGATGGTCATGGTGTTGAGGCAGTGGCTTGGCCAAGCTGCCTTGCCTCCCCTTGAGGCCAAGTGATCTACATGACCATTTTGACGGACCGTCAAGGGCACCACGGCTCGTGGTGGTGCCCGTGGTCTTTGGGGCAGTAGCTCCCTTATCAAGATACAACCCTCATCAAGCTAAGGCAATCCCACGATCCTTCCCATGTCCCGTGGTCATGACCATGAGCCGTGAAGTGGCTCGTGAAGGATAGCCTTAGATTGGCACCATTCTAGGGCTTACTGCCTAGCCAACCATAGGTGGCACCATGACTTGTGGTGGCTACCACACCCTCGTGGTCTAGGAAGGCGGTAGCTAGGCCTAGTTTTAGGTAGCCTAGGTTCCCAAACCATGACCTACACCCAAAACCCTTAGTCCTTGCCCTTAACTCTTGATGTTAACCCTCACGTTTATGCTCTAGATTAATCTATCATTTTCCGAGTCGTTACATTGACGAAATGGCATATTGGCTCCATTATTATTGTGTTGAGCTTGCTTTAGTGGAAGAAGGTAGTTCTTCCTATGAACATGAAAAATGTTGAATTTCATGCATATTGGGTTGATAGATATAGTTCCTACTTCCTTGTATTGCATTGATTATGTCTTGAGATGGAGTTGATGTTTCCTCCTTCGAATAGTGCATATAGTGAATAATGCATTTGAAGATTTTGCATATTTAGATGTTTCATGCATGATGGGCTGCTAGTCTTGAGTTTCTAAATTGGTTTGGTGTCTAGACCATCATTCAAGGACGAATGTTACCAAGGGACAGATAATGTAACATTCTGGAAAACTAATAAACTAAGCTATAGCCTAATGAGTAAACTAGTAGCCTAAATAGGGTTTATCGTAAAGGTTAGAGTCGTAAAATAATCTCTGATACTAAAAATAGATGTTATTGGGTGTAAACGTAAAGGCGTGACCCCCAAGGACCAACCAAGGGTCCTTGAGGAGGACATTGATGACAGCCCAAAAAGCTGTCAAAAAGGCAACCTACCCACGAAAAGGCACCCACCAGTCATGGGTGGACCCACACCCCATAGGTGGAGGTCGTGGGTTAAGGCTGGACCTCCCCTTGCCTTGACAAAGTCTCTATCTGATCTACGAACCAAAATTACGGCTCGTGAACCCACCCGCAATTCGTGGGTGAGGTCTCGTGAGTGAGGGCTATGTTGGCAAAGATTTAGGAGCTGCAAATCCTCAACGCACGAGTGACCAGTATGGTCCGTGGGTCCATCCACTCCCCGTGGGTGGGGGTCGTGGATGGGGGAGTGCTAAGCTGCCTCAGGTTTGGCCAAAGCTAAGTCAAAATAGGAAATTCCCTAATTAAGTATTTTAGTGTGGGGTCATTTTACTTCATTTTAATAGACTTATATAAGTACTTTTAAACCATTAACTAGCCTATTCTACTTCATAAGTCACAAGACTCAAATCATAACCAACTCTCCTCTCCAATATTTCTCTCTCTAAAACCTCCATCAAAAAAGAAGAAAAGGTCAAGGTCTAGGGATCAAGAACTCAACTTTTACACTCAATTTCGTGAGGAATCTACATAAGGTATGATGGATTTTCATCTATGGGTAGCTTTCACCCATAGAGCCCCTTCAAAACTTGATTTCAAAGCATCCAATTTCCCCAAAAGCTAGGGTTTCAATCTAAGTCGTGGGTTCTCTTTCAAATCATTTTCAATGGTTGATTTATAATGAATTATGATTGAATTGATGATTTATTATTGATTTATTATGAAATCCTCCCATGAACCCCTGAATCCCCCATGTTACTAAATTGTGATTTCATGATGTGGGTTGATTGATTGTAGCAGCATGTCAATTGATTATGTCTATATTGATTGAGTTATTGAATCATGATATTCTCCATAGCTAAGGTGGTAATTCTAGATGTTTGGGTTGAATGTGATTCATAGTTCTTGAAGGGCAAATTATGAAGGTTTGTACATGTTTATGAGAATTGTGTATGAGCTTATGATTCACTTAGAAAGTGAAGATTCTATGACTATGGTATAATTGTGGTATTGTTGAAAGATCATTCTCCATATACCCTTACACAAAACTATGCATGAAATGTCTATGACTATGATAATATTGTTGTGTTGATTGAAAAGTTATTCTCATGAACACACTATGATCATGATGTGATAGGTTTACTCACATACTAACGATTCTAAGGTTGGAAGTCCATTCTCACCTAATTGAATCTATGAGCTATTTGATAAGTTGTGTTGAATGAAGGGTAAGATACTCTTTCTTACATGTAAATACAATTCAAGACTTAATATGTAAATTTGGGAAAGTAATGCTTAACATCGACTGGATATGGGATGTGAGGTAGAGGGCCTCCCGTTAATTCCAAAGGCCGAGTCCTCTAAAGTAATGTCATGAAATGGAAGCTCCCCCGTCAATACAATAGGTTTGGGGTTTATAGAAGCAATCTCCCTATCCCATAACTATGTGCCCACATAGGTCTTTAGCTAGTGGATCCATCTAAAAGCTAATACATTTAGTTCTACCTTAGGCAAGTAGGACATCTCTTTTCAGTGTGGGACATGGCACTGGATTCCATGTAGCTCACATGGTCTATGTCGGTTAAGGCTATTTCCCTACACGACAAGAATATGAATATGACAAGAACATGAACTATACTTATGACTTCTCAAGGAATTCTACTTAGTGTGAGTGGAGGTATGGGACTTCACTTATGCATTGCACAAGTAGGCTTTGGAAAGGAGTTATGTTGTGGTTTTCCCTTATGCTTTGAGCATATATGAATTTATGCATGTATGATATGGATTGTTGCTAAGAGTGACTTACTTGCTACAAACGATGAACATGAATGCTTCCTTGTCTATGAATGTTGGCTATGGATGAGTTCAAGGTATGATATGCATGAGTATGGTGACCTAAAAGTGGTACTTAGTATTAGATAGGATTATGGGATCTTTTCTATACATTGCATAAGTATAGCTTAGGGTTGCTTATGAAATGGTTTGACTTATGTATTTACACTATTGTGCATAATGATTCTTAAAGTTGATAGAGAGCATGGTTTCAACTAAATTGTCCCTTTTAGCATGGTTTAAGGATTTTTATGCATGGCTTCCGTACTTAGTGCAATTTTGTGCTAACCCATAATTTCTACATTTTTCTATAAGTGTAGGTCCCGGTTTTTGAGATTTGCTCTCCTTTGGTTGAAAGCTTGGATTGATTCTCTCCTTGCTTTGGTTAGTCCTCATGGTTCGAGGACAAGAGTTATTCATTCTAGTTTCTTCTTATGGTCTACTTTGAGACTATGTTGTAAAGGGATGTGACCCTTATTGATTCTCATTGTATTAGATGGTTATTGAGACAATGTCTAGACTTCCATTTGATTTTATGAAAAGACTTTGATTGTAAAAAGTTTTAATTCTGCATCATTTCTATTACTTATGTTTATGATATGCTAAGGGCTTTTATGAGACCCCTTCGGGGTCGAGTACACCGTGTTACATCTAGGGGTACCTCTGGGTCATGACAAAGTGGAAACAAGAATACTACTACTGAAATAAAGAAATATAATGGAAAAGTAGTGGAGGAATGGATTAGAATTAAATATGTTAATGTTCCTAAATATTGCAAGATATGCATGATCCATGGACATAATGAACAAAAATGTTATATGGAGCACCCACAAGTTTACCCGAAAAAAGATAAAAGTGATAAGAAGAAAATGCAAAAAGAGGCATAAGTGAAAAGAGTGGAAATACTAGATAAGCAAAATATTCAAAAGGAGAGAGGGCGACAAGAAGGAAATAAACAAAATACAACAAGAAAAGAGAGACAAACATAACAAGAACAAAGACAATGAGAAGGTGGAATTGAAAGAACAAAGTAGTCACAATGGTGAATGTAGAAGAAGGAAACATCAAGTTTGGAATATAAGATATCATATTTATTCTTTTTTTATTATAGGATGATGATAGGAAGTTGTGGATTTTATAAGATTGTTAGTTATGTTGAAAATTGTAATTAATAAGTTTAGGATGGGGGGATTCGTGCGCTTCTCTTAGGAGTTGTATATGAAAGTTGTCGATTGAGATGGCATGAAGTAAGCATTAAAACACTGCCTCAAAAGCTCTAGTCTCCTTCGAGATACTGTTGGCATTAACTGCTATTTTCTATTGTTATTGGTGTCATATTATGGTTTGGACTTGGCTATTTATGAGTCTAACAATAATTCCCTATCAATTGGCTATGACACATTATTTTTAGCCATCATTGATATGCAATCATGTGATTGGGATAGTACCATCGATCTTTAAGTGACACTAATATACATTGCATAAAAAAGGTATGTTAAAGCTATCATTTCTTATTAGCATGTTTCCTTAGAGACTAAGTACAATAGGGCTAATATATTATTATCGAGATACTCATAGTCATAGTTGTTGTGTTGGTTGCTTGTATAGGTATATCTATCCCTTTCTGGGACTATTACTTTATAGATAATGATCTCATATTAGATACGAATTAGAATTACTTGCATAAGTCACCTATAGAACCTTCGATGGTTATACATATATCCAAAGTGCTTGCCCTCTTACTTTCGTGCTACTTGGCTATAGTTGCTTTTGATATTGATGTGGATTCTTTAGACACTTGTATCCTTGCTTGATACAAATATATGATATATATATATATATAAGCCTTGTGTGCTCGATTACTCAAAGTCTTTGGGATAGACATAGACATAATCCTCTAAGATAGATAGATATATGAAATATATTGATTAGAAGTGATGTAGATAGTCTTTGGACTAAAATGTATGGATGATCCATAAGACCTTGATGGTGGCCAATAAGAGTAGTTAGATTGATATGTACCATATGGGCTCATGGCGGTTGAATAGGTTTTTGATTTTTGTTTATACATGTCAGGCTTATAGGAGTCGAGTTAGGTTCTTATTTTCTTATTAAATGTATAGCATATGGTAGGTACAGGTAAGTATGTTAAGATTTTCCATTGACTCTCTTATCTGATTACACTTCGTAGACATGCTCGATTGCCAAAATTATCTTAAAAGAAGGCTAAATCACATTTTATCTCAACTAAACATGAAACATGCTAAGGACCCTCCTAAAACTAGCTAAACAACATGTAAATACTAATACAATCTCAACATAAGATCGGTAATTCATAGTTTACCTTGAAGTAGATCACGTGCGCTCTAAAATCAACTAAATAGGAACTTTGTCCTTATGAACTATCTCCGATCACTGCCAGGTTAAAAAATAAATGAACATGATGTCAAAATAGATGTTTTGACACCTAATTCATAATAATTGAAGTTGGAACAAAAATGAGTCAAAAACAACGTAGTGGGACCCGTGCGAGGAAAATTGACCCTATCAATAGGTCTCATTCGGCTCATGTAGCTCGTTCCCTAAAGATAGGCTCAATTCAAGTGTCACAACCCAATATACACCCTAGACGTGACATGGCTTATAAGATCTCGAGAGACCCTACACAAGACACATGACATGCATGTACACAATATAATAGACAAAAGTAGAGAATCTCATATGAATAAGAAAGTTTGACATAAAAGTGGAAAATCTAACATAGTCTTGACAAGCCATTGTAATATCTCAAAAGAAGTGATCGGGTTATAACTCGTACACCACGTACAACATATGAAAGCTAAAGACATACCAAAGCAAAGTAAATGTGATATGGTCCTTGAAACATGAGGACTCACCAACTCTTGAACTTCAAATGGTCAAGCCACTAGCCACGAGTGGTAGGAGGAAGATCGGCGGACCCTACATTAGTTAAACTATGTAGGCACAAGTATGCATTAGTACATGGAATGTACTAAATATGAGAGATATGCAATAAAACATGAAGCATGATTATAAGAGGACATAATCGAAAAACATGGTATGTATGACCAAGCTAAACGTAATAGTATCTTTTTAAAGAAGAATCTTAAATTCGGAACATGGTCAATACATCTTAAAATCATATGGAAAACTTCATAACATCTTTAAGAACAACTTAGTTCATTTGTGGGATATTAGCTTTCGCCGACAATAGACCATGTGAACTAAAACATGGAATACGATGTAACTCCCACATTGATAAGGGAAAGTCTACTTGCCAAGGTAGAACTCTGTATCATATCATATGCTATATGTGGATCCACTAGCTAGGCCATTTAAGGCAATCCTATGGGGGCACGTAATTTGGAACTAGAGGTTGCTACTAGAGACTATCCGATTTGATCATCCACCTCAAAGTTCTCTCGGTGCTAAGTTAAATCCAAATGGAATAGTCATATTCATAAACCTATTATCATTCATGGAAAAGCACAATCAAGTTACTAATCCAAGCTTAAAATGTCATAGAGTAGCTCCTTAAACCATATGTGGGAAGACCTTTCAGTAATCGTGATTCCTTAATGTGAGAAAACCTTTCACAATTAATTAATGTTCATCTTAAAGCAACCGAGATCATAAAACATTCCTTTTTGTAAATCAAGCATAATTTTCATAAAAACATCATTCATAGATTCAACCTTCTTCATAAACTCATATCTTTTATGGCTCATAGTCAAATTCTATAATAATTCATGGATTCATGTGAAATCAATTGGAAAACATGTAATTGAGTCAAAACAATCATAATAAGATCAAAATCAAACAATTGAATTAACACAATTAGAATTCATGAAGAATTGAATGAAAACCTAATCAATTTTGATGAAATTGAACATGGAGAATTGAGAAATTTTGAGTCTTCATGGGTGAATGGAACTCATTGATGAAGCCCTACATACTGCTATACCCCATTTTAACCGGGTCAAAATAGTGTACAACATTTTGTGATTCCTAAGGTAATAACTAAGTCAAGAAGTCGCCACCTAATTATTTACGGTGAATTAGGACACCTAAAATTGATTAAAGTCATGTCTAAAGTTGAAACTTCATTTTAAGGTCTACTAAACATAAGATTCTAGGTAAGGGCACAATTAATCTAAAGGGAAGAGGTTAGGCATCCTTTAAGATCCATTAAAATGGTTAACCGACCGAACTAAATTAATTAATTAGGTTAAATGTAAAGGAGGTGAGACATTAAATTGTGTAAATACTACATGTAAAATAACTTAAATAACGGTGCTTGAAAAAATATTTGTTAAAAGTCTTTGCTGACAACAAACTACAATTAAAAGGGATTTTAAAAACATAAGTTTAATTGTTGGTTGAAAAGGGGAGAAGATGTGATAGAGACCCATTTATATTCAAATCAAGATTAGATTTATTAAAAAAATAATAAAAGCTATTTTTACAAATAAATTCATTTTTATGTGAAAAACAACTAACCAAACTCCAATGTTATGGGGAAAACTTGCCGAAAGTGTATATAATTGTTTATTCAAATCCCTTCACACCTAAAGAAATAATCCAACTAAGTTGTCTATTATTAGCTAAAGCAAATCAATAAATGATGTCTGACTATGAATAAATAACACAAGTATTGACAATCAATTGCACAAAACATAGATGTAAAGTTAGTCATACGAGAAAATATGTGCAAGCAAGAATAGAATTATAAAATAAGAAAAGTCATTCTCGACTTTTATCAAGGAGTAGGTATGTTCTGCATTAGGCTGCTTAAGCAATGAGAAGGTGATGTGTCGTGAAATCTTGACACATTTTATGCTCATAACTAAGTATTATTGCTAGAACTTAAGTGTTTTTATGTGGATATGATGTGTTTGGTAATGTTGAACAGGTAAAACACTTAGACGCGGAAAATGGAAAGAAGAAGGGAAAGATCCTGGAATATACACCACGGAGTCCCAAATGAGCCATGGTCATGATGACAAGCCATCTAGAGGCTCGTGGAAATGAAGCAGTGTCAGCAAGGCAAGCTGAGTTTGATCAAGTCAGTACCACAAAGACTATGACAGACCGTCGTCTCTTCCATGGCTCGTGAAGTAGATCCAGTGGATATGCCTTGAGGAGCGATGTTTTGATTTTGCTATGTAAAGACCACGGACACCCAAATGGGTTGTGGTCCCCTTGACAGTTTGTGATGGGGTTCGTGAAAGTGAACCAGTGTGAAGGCTTTGATGAATTGTGTTTGGTATGGCTAAGTAAGGACACAGACACCCAGACGGGTCGTAGTCCTCACAACGGTTCGTGAAGGAGTTCCAGTGAACATGTCTTGAAGAGTTACATTTTGGATTGACTAAGTAAGGACCACACAAGGCCTCAGGGTGCGAAGACTATGACGGGCCGTAGTGGCGTCCGTGTAACACTCCGACGTTTCAGTCCTACTTTGAGTAGGACTCTTATTATACAGACTATTTGAATTAATTAGGTTTAATTTTTGAATTATCTCGCCATTGCTTGAACAATCGACTACTTTCCTATCATTCTCTACTCTTGGTTTTAGCGATTAACAGTGGATCGAAACTCGAAGTTTGAGTTGGCTTTTGAATATCAAGTGTTCTTTGAATTTGAAAATCTTCGTAAGTGATTTCTCTTGATGTTTTCAATACTAATTTTTGCTTATTCAATTGAAAGCATGACTGGCTAAACACCACAACTAGGGTTGTGGGAACTATAACCGAAATCTAATTGTAGGTTCATAAAACGAGTTGAATGTGATTGTTATTCACAAAGCATAATTTGACTTTTGTTATTCATTCTTTCTGATGAGTGCACACATTAGAACTTGTATGTATCTATCAATTGTTTGAGAGAAAATCAATAGTTAGCAAAAAGTCAAATTAGTCTGTTGGTTTGGAGTGAAAGTTCGAGTTCGAGAGAAGAGAACTTTGACACCAAAATATGCGAGGGTAAAATATGATAACACTCTAAGACTAAGAGGATTCGAGTGAATGTTCTCTAACAAAACTGAGAGGTGTTAGATACATTTAGATCTCTGGTAATTTGCAAAGAATCAATCACCTGAAACTTGTTCACGAACCAAAACTAGATGCAATGTCATGGGGAACACAACCCTTGTTTCATTCATTTATCATCACAACATCAAAGTTAAAACTCTGCTACTTGTGAAAATCTGGATATTATAATAACATTGGTTACTTGAACCTTACAACCAAACCCATTTTACATTTTGTAATTACTTTCTTTAGGAAATAATAACAACAGTCGAATAAATGTGACAATAAAATTATTTCTATAAGTAAATTCTCTGTGGGATCGACCTCAACTCACGTTGATTTCTATAAATTGACTTCAACAGTTTATACTTCTTAGTTGAAGTGTAAATTTGGACGTATCAAATTTTGGCGTCGCTGCCGGGGAATTTCAATTCAGAAGTATTTTACTAGCAATTATTGTAATTGTAGTTATATTTCCTACTTTTACGTCTTGTTCTTTGTCTGTGTCTTTGACAGGTAGTTTCAATAGTGCATTCCAAATACCAAAAGTGAGGGAACTCCATTAATTCCTTACGATCCAGAACTTAGAAGAACTATCCGCAAGATGGTAAATGCACAGGAACTTGAACTCAGAGGATAAGACTGGGACTTTAGGCTGAGACCGCTACAAGAGGTGCTAAACACTATATTGTGAACAACCCGACTAGAGTGGTGGAGGAACATGTAGAACTGGAAGAGATAACTCCTCCTTACTGACAACCACCAACTCTAAGGGGTCGAGCACAACAACCATCCCATGTGATATTCAAAGAGGGGTCGAGCACAACAACCATCCAAGTGTGAAATTCATGATTACTAGCACGATGATTCAACTACTAAAATTGAAGAGTATGTCAGAGGTGCAACTGGTGATGATGACAATCAACACTTAATGAACTTTGGGAGATATACAAATTATACGAAATTCCCAGGGTTAGTCAGACGGCTATGAGGCTGAGATTATGTCTGTTGTCTCTCATTGGGGAGGCAACCAATTGGCTGAATGAACTGCCAGATGACTCAGTCAGGACCTGGAATGAATTGAAGGAGGCATTCTTGGAACAGTTCTACCCTGAATCAAAAGAACTGCAGGTGAAATATGAGATAGGTACACATAAGAAACTACCAAGGGAGGCAATGCAAGATACTTGGTGGATATTCAGCCAAAAGCTGAAGAAATGCCCGAACCATGTTCTCACAAAGAGACATTTGAAACATGCATTTTATAAATCATTGAATTATGTTACTAAACCTGTTGTTGATGCAGTGTGTGGAGGATCATTCATGAGAAAGTCATTCCAAAAATTTATGCAACTAATGGATGAAGTCTCTAAAAACAACAGAGCATGGCACACTAGGGATGCTGACGTATGAGATCTTGGGTTCAATTTTGAGCTTTCAGCTGAATAGAAGAGGAGAGAAGAAGAAAGGGATCAGGATATGGCTCACATGAGAACCCAAATGGATCTACTCATAAAGCATATCATGACAGTTTCTGAGAAGGTAAATGTTGTGGGAGCCTCAAACAGGTATGACGATCAGGACATCGACTTAGATGAGGAGTCTAAATACTTGAGAAACCAGGGGGTTTTCAGAATTATAACTAGGGAAACCAATGATATAATTCTGGAAATCAAGGTCGGAACTACCCCCAGAGAAGGGGAGTAAAAAAGGCCAGCAAATAGAGAACAAGGCAACTGGTAGAATAAAAATGGCTATAGGAATGACCACATTGGTGTATATGTGCCTCTAGGTAATAGAGATCGAACCAGTGGTAGTTCTAGCGGGTCCAAAATAGAGATATGTTTGCTAAGGTATTGCAAAAGGTTAAATCAACTGATGTAGGCATGAAAAAAATAAAGGGTGATTTCTCCAGTATGAGTCAGTTGGTAGATTCTCACACCACTTCGAGCAAGTAGTTAGAGCAACAATTGGGACAACTATCTGCATCACTGAACCCAAGGAATAATGGCTCGCTACCAAGTGACACTATTTAGAATCCCAAGAAAGATGGGTATTACATGGCCATTGCCACCAGAAGTGGTAAGATCCTTAATGAGTCAAAACCTGCAGGTACTGAGCAGGAACATAGTATAGGGAGAAATGAAGAAGAAGAGGTTAAATTTGAACATGTAGATGATACAAAAGGGGATCAACCTACAGAAAAGCCAGTGAAAGTAAAGGAAACAATAGTTGATGCAACTTTACCTTTACAGCAGATATCGAGACCGCCTCCTACTTTCCCTCAAAGACTCAAAAGAAAGCTGAAGATGGGAAGTTTGCAAAATTCATAACTATGCTGAGACAGCTATCAGTGAACATCCCGTTGGTAGAAGCTCTGGAGCAGATGTCAGGCTATGCTAAGTTCATGAAGGACTTAGTCACAAAGAAAAGAGTTGTTAGTTTTGAACCTACTGACAATCTTCATCATTGTAGTGCTATTGCTACAAGACCTCTGGTGCAGAGAAAGTAGGATCCAAGTGTGTTCACTATACCATGCACCATCGATGTATTTGAGATTGCAAAAGCTTTGTGTGATTTAGGGGCAAGCATCAATCTGATGCCTCTTGCCATATATAAGCAATTGGGCTAGGGTGTTCCAAAACCCACCGCGATGAGGTTGATGATAACAGATTGTGGGTATTTTATGTGTTGTGCTAGTAAAAGTTAACAATTTCATTTTTCCGACAGACTTCGTGATTTTGGATTGAGAAGTAGACTTTGAGGTTCCCATAATTTTGGGAAGGCTATTTATGGCCATATGTCGAGCTTTGGTTGATGTTGAGAGCGGAGAGCTGAAGTTCAGGCTCAACAATGAAGAGGTAAAGTTTAAAATATGCAGGTCTATGAAGCAACCACAAGACATGAATGTGGTGTATGCGATAGAGGTCATTGATGAAGGGGAGCTTGGAGCTGCTATTGAGGAAAGATTTGCTCTAGAAACATTGGCAGTCGTACTAATGAATTTTGAAGAAGACCTGCGAGATGACTATGTAGAAACTGTGAATGCTCTGCAAGGCATGGGGTCACATTCTTGTGCTCCGAAGAATTAGACCTGCACCTGAAGAACATATCAAACCCTCCAACAAAGCCATCTATTGAGGAGCCACCTGTACTTGAACTAAAACAGATACCCAGCCACCTAAAGTATGTATTTTTGGGTACTTATAACACATTGCCAGTCATTTTGGCTGCAGATTTGAATGATAAACAGGTGTAAGCAGTAGTCAAAATTTTGATGCAGTACAAAAGGGCGATTGGTTGGACTATTGTTGACATCATTGGGATACCTCCGGTTATTTGTACGCATAAATCCAACTCGAGGAGGACTGCAGCCCGGGCATAGAGCACCAGAGGAGGTTGAAACGACCAATGCAAGAAAGTGGTTAAAAAGGAAATCATAAAGTGGTTGGATGCAGGGGTGGTGTACCCCATTTCTGATAGTCTTTGGGTTAGCCTAGTGCAGTTTGTGCCTAAGAAGGGTGGTATGACAATGGTTGCCAACGCAAAGAATGAGTTGATTCCACAAAATACCAAGGTTGGCGAGTATTCATGGATTACAAGAAGCTAACAAGTGGACCCTAAAGGACTACTTCTCGATGCCATTCATGGATCAAAGTAATAGACATTATAAAATAGAAACATAATTCAAATTAAGGGGTGACATCAATCTCAAATAATAGGGGGTTTTGGTCTTAATTATCAACTACATCAGCAACAAATAATATAGAATAACAATAATGAGATGGGTTTTTGGGATGTGATTTGATTATAGGCTAATGTAGACAAATGGGTAATTGCAACGGTTAGAAAATGGCTGTAAATTAGTGACTAAGCTAGACTATAGAGGAGGTAAACTTTCTCTCGAATAATTTACCCCGAATCAAGTCAATTTCTCTTGAACATTGACAAGCATGCAAAATAAGAACAACCTACACCTTAGTCCATTCACTCTCTTGAGCTGAATGTGTGGAAAATAGTTTAGGATTCACTCTCTCGAGATGAACCCATGACAACCCAATACCCACAGACCATCAACTAGTAATTTTGGTTTTAAGACCTCTCTCTCGAGCAAGCAAAAAATACGAAGGTAGAACTGCATTTGCAACTATAATTCTTTAATTTAAACAACAATTACGGATTAAAATCACTTCTAAATAGCATTTAAACTAACAATTAGCAATACCCATAAACTAAATCAGCCCATAATCACATAATCACACCCCAAGAATTGGGGTTTTAGCTAGACATAATAAAAAGATAAAAATCGTTACCAAATTGAGTTTCCATCAGCTGGGTAAGATTGATTTCGTCTTTACAAAGGTCCAAATTGAAGAATCTCAAAGATCCACTTCCAATTTCTCAAAAGTGAAAAACTTCAATTCTTTAAATTTAAGGAAAAACTTGTCTTAATACTCAGAGTTCTCAACTTGAAAGTATGATAAAAGATAGATTAAAAGATTCCAGCTCCTAAACTAAATATTCAAAAACATATTTATAGTCACCAAAAATATCTTGCGAAGGGCCATTCAGCACAGTAACTCGGGCTAGCTGATCAACTCGGTGATACTCCCTTTGGTCAATTCCATCGCCTTTTTGGCTTGGCCTTCAACATCCTCCAGGTTTGTAACTTTGGGAGATCTAACTCTTCATCGCGGAATCACTCGGTGATCTACCGACTGCTCATTTCTCTGGCCAACTTGATTTTCTCATTCAGGTCTTGGGACACTAGAACTTTAGGCGATCAAATGATCACTCAATAACTCGGCAAATGGACTTGGCGATCAGCAGGCTCTCTTTTCTTCCTTCTTTCAGCTTACTTCGTTCCTTTTTGCAAATTAGTGTCCCTGCTTTGTTCCTCAATCCAAATACCTGGAAATCAAGGATTTTACATAAGTTATTAGCACAAAATAAGCATTTGAGGACACTAAATCATTATAAACAAAGCCCTAAATAAGTCCAAATCTAGGACTTATCAACACCCCCAACTTAAACTTTTGCTTGTCCGCAAGTAAAACTCAAGTTTAACAGTTCAAAAAGGATGTCTCAAACAGTGCTATACAAGACTCAATCATGAATGCACACAACAAAACTCAACTTACTCATGCAAGGATCAATTATGCACTCAAAGATTCAAGTTGTGACTCACCATTATCAAAGATTCTCAAGTTCACAATACTTGCTTCAAATGCAAGTTCAAGCTCAACAAAGGTACTCAAATGCCCTCACACAAAGATGATTCCATATTCACACACAATGGTTCAACACTTTATAGTTCCGGAATCATATGCAACTCTCACACTCACAAAGATTAACACATGCATGACTTCACCCATAGGTTTGCCTTTATTTTCCAATCAACACTTGTTTAAGCTCACTCAAGATCAAAAAGGTCTTTTCAAGGCTTGTAACGGGGTTGAGTGTAAAGGTATAGCCATTTAGGCTCAGTGGTTATTATCCTTATGAAATGTGGTATGCACAACACTTCCTTTCCCAATCTTCATTATTTTCATTCATGCTCAAAATTCACCCCATTATTCACTTTCCATGAAATACCAGACACCTCATTTGCTTTGCAAATTTCACAATTTTATTCCACAACTTTTTCATTCTTTTTCTTTTTCTTTTTCATTTTCCTTTTATTTTTCTCTTCTTCTTTTTTTGTATGGAGGGGTTCCATATTTCTCAAAATCATGGATCAAAAGGGAAATTTCTTTGCACTTCTTGATTTACCTTCTCTTTTCACCACACCCCCAACTTAGGCTTTTGGCCTAAGTTGGCTATTCAAACAAACCACACTTCATGAGGATTATGGGTGAAGGGATAAAGAGAGGTCTCATTTTCATCAAGTTTCTTCCAAGAAAAAGGCTAAGGCTCAAAGGGTGATCAAGCAAAGTTCACACACTCACAAGGTAGGCCACAAAAGAGGTATAGTGTCAATTGTTTCACTCTTTAAATTTTTTGCCTAAGATCATTTTAAGAGCATGCATCACTTAGTCAACCGGACCAACGGAGAAAATTCTAGGTGTCATCACACAAGGTTCATGGTAAGCTCATCACACAAGGCATTGGCACCAATATCAAAGAAGACTCCACACTTTCGCTAGAGTTTAATGTTCATCACAAGAGACTCAATTCGATAACCGGCTAGTCACAACGAGATGTAAAAAGTTTACATATTATCTATGCAACTTCATTTGGCCTCATCGTAGCCGCACATTTATTTTTGTTCGATTGAGAGCACCATTCAAGTCATCGGTATTGATCATAACCGATACTCAAATTTGCATAAGAACTACCACATTCAAACACAATCAAAAGGGAAAACCATTTACATTCAAAATAAGGAGCCACAAGCTCAAATATCCACAAAACAGTGCCGAAACACAATTTACAGCACGAAACCTAATGTATAAGCAAAAAGAATAATCACAAGCGGTAGGTATGGAAATACCTCACCCCACCATAAAAAAAAAAGCAATTTGTCCACAAATGCAATAAAGTACTAAAACATCAATAGAAATGACAGAGATGGAGGTAAAGAGAAGTCCTATCTACGCAGTCGCTCCATTTGTTGGGGCATCAGTGCCCGGTGTAGTAGCAGCAATACTCGATCCACTAGGGTCTGCCATGAATGTCTATGTCAGCGATGTCTGGATCACCGACTGTAGAATCATTTCCTCCAGATCTAACAGGTCTCCATATATAATCTCCCTCTCACCTCTATCTGCTCCTCGTCGGTCTTTGCGTCTGACTCATCAGTGCTATATCATCCCGATGTACGTCTCCGGTGGTGGCCGGATGAATCTCAGAAGTCACTCGGGAATCCACATCATCCGTTGCCTCCAATAGTGAATGAAGTCTGTGGGCTTCAAGTAGTCCACATCCTTCCTTAAATCTGCAACCTCGACTTTCAAAGCCGTCACCTCCGAAGTATCCCCCTGTCTACTCTCACAAGTCTTAACTCTCGTTGTGAGAGTGTGAATAGATGCTCGTAGGGGAATCAGTGCAGCTAGGATAGTACTCTCAATCATCCATGGTACCGCAACCTCCAATCGAGTAGCCCTCACATCCGCAGAATGTGCTAAGTGTCCCATCTTCAGGAGCATGGCCTGAGTGATCTTGGTGGGCTGGAGAGCAGTAGAAGTAGCAGTAGTCTGAGAAGAAGTGGAGGTACCTGAAGACCCGGAGGTCAGAGTAGACAAAGGTGCCTCTGCAGGTATAAAGTCAATGTCCACCTCTGGGGATGCATCTACCGGGGCTGCTCTCCTCCTATCAGCCTCCTCCTGAGTGTACTCGACCTCTATATGTCGGATGTCTGTGGAGGCTGTGGGAGTGACCTCTAAATCTCTCGTCGCATCGCGATGAACTCCAGCATGCCAGCACAACTCAATGATCAAGATCGGGAAAGGCAGGGATGTTTGGCACTATTTGGCCATCATGGCCATCTCCTGCTCAATAATCGACCCGAGGCAGGTTGCCTTAGGATGGAGGAGGATGGAATCATTCTAGGATGGCATAATGGAGTTGTTGATGAATCCAAACCAATATCGTGCGGTTACACTCAAGTTCTTCTTCTCGATCGGGACTCCTTCCTCAATCCACCTCAGGGTGGTGTTAGAGATGAGGGGAGATAGCCAACCCTTAAGCTTATCCAAAGGTGTCGTAGTGCTAGCTAGGCTGGGGTAGTCAAAGTTTGACCTTCTATAAAATATCGCGTTAATGTGATCAAGGCTACAGTGCACTACTGTCCCCCGTACCATGATGGACCCCACCAGTCTGAAAGTACTGGCCTTCTTCTTGCCTTTAGGAACCAAGTCACCATATGCCGAGTAAAACTCCCGGACCCATGTAGGAATATAGGGGCCTCGGGGCCTGGTAAACTGCTCAAAGAAATGATACTGGAGTGTCTCCCTCACCCTGGAGTATTTTCCATTTAAGCCCTCTGTGGAAATTATCTTCTCTTCAAGAATGGTCTGCAACCCATCAACTTTTAATCTATTGAGTACCCAGGGAGGAGGAATCTGTACTGGTGGCACTGGGGCCACAAGTGGTGCCGGAGCTGGCACTGTATCAACTGTAGGAGGAGTGGTTGTTGCGCGAGACCTACCACAAATCTCTGCCCGCCAGGACTGTAGTGGTTCGTCTTCCTACGGGTTAGATAATGCAGCTTCGAAGTCAAAGGACTATACCTCGCAACAGGAGTTGTGCTCCGGAACATCAAATATGGGCCACTTGCCCCTGCCTTTTCCTCCCTTTGGAGGCTCTTTCCTTTCTTTTTTAGGAGGATTTGCTCCCCCTTCATTTATCACTACACCTTGTGCTCTTTTACGGGGCGACATATCGAGGTTGGTTCTAGCCATATCTGCAAAAACAACAAAAAGAGTTAGATTAATTTCAAGAATAATTTCAGAAAAGCAGTTGCAGAAAGACTTGCTGAACCGATCGATAATCGCCGAATCACTTTGGCAAGCTAGATCGGGCTCGCTGAAAGTATTGGCTAAAATAATTCCCTGAAAAATTTACATATCAACGATGGGAGGGTCCCTTCGGCAAATCACTGATATCATTCGACGAGCATAGACAATCCAGCCGAAAGTTACAGTGTATTTTAGGGGTTAAGGGGCACAAAAAGGGTGATCAAGAAAGACTTTCGACGAGTCACCAAGTGCACTCAGCAAACTCAGGCTTCTCGCCGAAAGTTATAGTACCCAAACTTAATGATTGCTTGAAATTAAAGGCGAGATAGTGGGATTCGGCGAACCGCCGAGTGGTTCGGCGAGCTCGACCCAACTCACCAAACTGCCTAACGTGCCTACTTTTAACCCCAATTTCCAAATTCAACCCCGCAACTCCATAAAACAAAATCAAAACATACACTATTTCAATCAGGCTTAGACCCATTACACCCATTAAGCCCTTCAGAATAACATCAACCGCTCCATCATTGGGTAAATCACGCCATTTGGCACAAATGTGGGTTAAATAGACTTCACCCGACTAGACCCAACAACAACAAAACTCAACCCAACAAGATTGGTCAATTTTAAGCACAAAATTTCTGGAAATAAAAACTTAGGCAATATAGGCATGATATTCAAATTAAGATAGGCACACAAGCATACAATTAAGAATCAGAGAGGCCCATCACACATCACTAAGACAAGAACAATTGCAAAAGAGATTAATCGTTAAATATAAGTTTGGGCCTCAGAAAACCAACCTAAAATGCCAAATAAATACTTTGAAAAGCTAGGCGGCAAAGAAATCCAACTCTGAACACACAATCGACGACTAACAACCAATAATAATGCAAAAATATAGAAAAATATAGTGCGGGTGTGAGTTTGGGAAGTTAAAAAATGAGGGAATGTGAAAGAGTGTGAAAGTTTAAGCCTTTGGCCTTTAAAACCATCCAGTTCTCGCCCATTCGCGACATTAATTTTGCTCGCTGACCCACTCAGTGACACGCCGAGTGGGAACTTACCTCGCCGAGTTTTACAGGACCTCCAGTTAATGTGGGGGTCCAAACGGCAGACAAAGTCGCGATCGCCGACCTGTTCAGCGACACGCTGATTTGCACCTGGGCTCGCCGAGTTTTACAGACTCCAACCTTAAAATTTTTTGAGTCCAACGGCGGTCCAAGTCTGGCTCGCCAACCTTTTCGGCGAGTCGACGACTGGACATTTTGCTCGCCAACCTACACTTTTCAAACACATTCTACACTTCAACCTGCAAAATCAACACACGATTATTTCTAAAACAAAACGAAAGCACTATACCTTGGGTTTCCTCCTAAGAAGCGCCTTAGTTAACGTAGAGAAGAGACAACACATGATCCATTTAGGTCTCTAGCAGCTGAATCAACATGGAATGAGAGGCAGTCATCTGATTTAGCAGTAAGACATTCTTTTTTTTCTCATTTAACACTCTGTTATGTTCTTCAACTTTGTGGAGAATGAGTGAGAGTATCTCTTTTACTTGTCCACCCTCGCACTCATTGGGATTTATACGCTTATGAGGGAGAATGTACCGCTTTTTCTTTTTGTACGGTACCTCCAATTTCATAATATGTTGGCCACGAGATCCAGTTGAGTCAACAGTGTGGCCAAAATCTAGTCCTTTTTAGTCTCTTTGTTGGTCTTGGCCATATGATCAAGGAGTTGGGCTGCTATTGCATAGGGTAGTCGTGTGAGACCACCCGAAGAAATTTGGTCAGCCACTCCTTTGTTCTCCAGACCAAGACCTCTATAGAATCAGTCTAATAGCATTTTATCTGAAATTGCATGAGTTGGGCATTGCAGCAATAGTGACTTAAATCTCAGCCACAACTCACGGATTGACTCACCCTCAAATTGACTGAAACTTAGGATGTTATCCCTAAGAATCATCATTCTCAAAAGAGAGTGGTCCACTTGGTCACCGTTGCTACAAAACATGCTCTTTTCTTCTGTTCTAAACAAGCAACATGAAAACCAAAACTAAAAGTAAGTAGATTCAACTATAACTAACAACAGCAAAATTCAACTTAATTAAAGAATCTTAACCAACACCACTCCCCGACAACGACGCCATTTTGATTGAATAACGTTATCAACGACACTTCATCCAAATCTAAGCGTCAACGATTGTTAGTAAGTACATAACCCAACTAAATGAGTTGGGGTCGAATCCCACAAGGAGCGGTACGTGTTTAATAATTAATAGGAAAGTACGAATATGTTCAAGTCAGCCAAAGGAATAGACATTATCGGATAGAAACATAATTCAAATTAAGGGGTGACACGAATGTCAAATAACAGAGGGTTTTGGTTTTAATTATCAACTACAACAACAAATAGTACGGAACAACAATAATGAGATGGGTTCTTGGGATGTGATTTGATTATAGGCTAATGTAGACAAATGGGTAATTGCAACTGTTAGAAAATGGCTTTAAATGCCCGGAAACCACGGTAAAAAAAAAAAAAAAAATGGCTTTAAATTAATGACTAAGCTAGACTATAGAGGAGGTAAACTTTCTCTCCAAGAATTTACCCTAAATCAAGTCAATTTTTCTCGAACATCGATAAGCATGCAAAATAAGAACAACCTACGCCTTAGTCCATTCACTCTCTCGAGCTGAATGTGTGGAAAATGGTTTAGGATTCACTCTTTCGAGCTAAACCCATGACAATCCAATACCCACAAACCATCAACCAGTAATCTTGGTTTTAAAACCTCTTTCTCGAGCAAGCAAAAAACACGAAGGTAGAACTACATTTGCAACTACAATTCTTTAATTTAAACTGCAATTACTGATTGAAATCACTTCTAAACAGCATTTAAACTAACAATTAGAAATACCCATAAACTAAATCAGCCCATAATCACACCACAAGAATTGGAGTTTTAGCTAGACATCATAAAAAGATAAAAAATTGTTACCAAATTGAGTTTCCATCAACTGGGTAAGATTGATTTCGTCTTTACAAAGATCCAAATTGAAGAATCTCAAAGACCCACTTCAAATTTCTCAAAAGTGAAAAACTTCAATTCTTCAAAGCTAAGGAAAAACTTGTCTCAATACTCAGAGTTCTCAACTTGAAAGTATGATAAAAGATAGATTAAAATATTCCAGCTCCTAAACTAAATGTTCAAAAATGTATTTATAGTCACCAAAAATATGTTGCGAAGGGACATTCGGAGCAGTAAGCCAGGCACGCCGATCAACTCGGCGATCTGCCCTTTGGCCAATTCCATCGCCTTTTTCCCTTGGCCTTCAGTATCCTCCATGTTTGTAACTTGGGTGATCTAACTCTACATCGAGGAATCACTCGGTGATCCGCATACTGCTCATTTCTTTCACCAACTTGATTTTCTCCTTCAGGGATTGGCATACTGGATCTTTAGGCGGTCAAATGGCCACTCGGTGAATCGCCAAATGGACTTGGTGATCACCAGGCTCTCTTTTCTTCCTTCTTTCAGCTCGCTTCGTTCCTCTTTGCAAATTAGTGTCCCTGCTTTGTTCCTCAATCCAAATACCTGGAAATCAAGGATTTTACATCAGTAATTAGCACAAAATAAGAATTTAAGGAAACTAAATCATTATAAACAAATCCCTAAATGAGTACAAATCTCGGACTCATCAATCATTGGCCCAGATTTGTCGGAACCATTTGAGGTGATGTGTGATGCAAACAGTACTTCTTTAGGAGTTGTGTTAGGGTAGAAGCGCAATAAGATCTTCAACCCGATCTACTATGTTAGCAAATTGCTAAATTGAGCACAATGTAACTACACTGTCACTGAGCAGGAACTACTGTTGTAGTATATGCATTTGAAAAGTTCACGGCATACTTGCTGGGCACTAGAGTGACATTTCACACAGATCATGGAGCACTACGATATCTAATGGCGAAGGAAGATGCAAAGCCGAGATTGATAAGATGGGTGCTGCTGCTTCAAGAATTCGACTTTGAAGTCAAAGATAGAAGAGATTGTGAAAATTAGGTGGTTGATCGCCTGTCTAGGTTGTACGCAGAGAATAAAAAAGAACTTTAGTTAGACATAAATGACTCATTGCCAGATGAGCAAGTATTAGCCGCCACTCTTGATCTCATTCCTTGGTTTGCTTACTTTGCTAATTTTCTAGTCAGCGAGTTGATGCCTGAAAGGCTGACATTCAAGCAAAAGAAGAAATTCCTTCATGATGTTGGGAAGTATTTCTGGGATAAATCCTATTTGTATAGGGTGTGTACTGACAACATCATTAGGCGATGTGTTCCTGAAGCTGAGATGATGAGTATCTTAGAGGCCTGTCATTCTTCTCTGGTAGGTGGTCACCATGGGCGTTCCCGTACTGCCCACAAGATCCTATAGAGTGGGTACTACTGGCTTACAATCCATCCAGACGCAGTCGACTTAGTTAAGAGTTGTGATGTATGTCAGCGGCAATGAACCATCTCTCGTCGTCATAAGCTACTAATGACACCCATTATGGAGCTGGAATTGTTTGATGTAAGGGGGATTGACTTTATGGGACCATTTGTGAGCTCCTATGAGTAAAAGTATATATTTGTGGCAGTGGACTATGTATCCAAATGGGTTGAAGCAGTCGCCATGTCTGAAAATGATGGTAAAAGTGTTGTTGGCTTTCTGAAGAAGAACATATTCTCAAGGTTTGGCACACCTAGAGCTATTATCAGCGATGAAGGCTCACATTTCTATAATAAAGTGTTTAGTGCACTTTTGGCTAAATATGGGTTTAAATAGCACAAGGTGGAAACACCATATCATACGCAAACAAGTGGTCAAGTCGAGGTGTCGAACATGGAGATCAAATCAATATTGGCAAAGACAGTGAATGCAAATAGAACAGATTGGGCAAGGAGGTTGGATGATGCTTTGTGGGCATATCAGACAACTTTCAAGACACCCATTGGTATGTATCCATATTAATTGGTGTTTGGAAAGGCATGTCATTTGCCTATTGAGCTGGAGCATAAGGCACTGTGGGCACTGAAGAAGTTAAGCCTCAGTTGGAGTGAAGCAATAAACTTGAGACTGGATCAGATAAATGAAATGGATGAATTCCATCTGAGGGCTTATGAGAGATTTGCACTGTACAAGGAAAGGATGAAGTTGTATCATGATAAGCACATTGAGAATAGGACCTTCAACCCCGGTGACTTAGTGCTACTTTTCAACTCTAGGCTTCGTGTATTTCCTGGGAAGTTGAGATCCAAATGGTCTGGACCATTAAAGGTAACCCAGGTATTTTAATCGGGTGTGATTGAACTTGAAAATAACAAAGGTGAGAGTTTCAAAGCCAATGGTCAGCGAGTCAAAGCATACTTGGGAGTCCGGATGAGGTGAAAATAGTTGAGGAATGCAAGCTTGATGAAGTCTGAGTAATCAAGTAACCTACATCGCGTTGTGATGTTAAATTGTGCACTGGTTGGGAGACAACCCATGATTGTAAATGTAACAAGTAGTTTAAATTTTAGCATATTTTTCTTGTTTTTATAGTGTCACAGTGTGTTAGCGTGTGCAAGAAAGAGTTGAACAAAAGAAATGAAGAGTTGGGATTTGGAAGACTTTTACAGGCACCCTCAAGGACCGTGGTGCTCTTCATGAGCAACATAACGGCACATGAAGGGTCACCAACTCCCTTAAAGGAGTTACTGGAAATTGCAAAAAATAGGGTCACGAAAGGGTTTACGGTTCGTCAGACCTTGGATGAACCATTTCGCCTCTCGTGACCCTCATGTTAGTTTTCTCACCCAAGTAATTTTCACGGCCACTTTCACGGACCATGATGCTCATCACGAGCGTTATCACAGTCCGTCTTATTTACGTCGGCAGTAACCCAGTGACCCGACCCGCGCGAACTTAAAAGATTTCAAAATGTTTATTTAGTTCTCAAAGCGCTAAGGGTCAGAAGTTTTCTCTTTTTTATCTCATATATAATGGTTCCTAAGGCTATTAAATGGTTTCTCACCATCCATAACTCCTAAATCGATCAAGTAGTGAAAACCCTAAGTCCACTATTGTAAAAAATCAACATTGCATTTTAACTCTTCCTTCCAAAGTCGAAAGTTGAACAAATATTAAAGTAAGTTATTTTCCCTACTTGATATAAGTTTGATCTTATCTAGAATCAAGTTAGAACTACAAATTTTTGTTTGATTTTGCGTATTCTTACTTGATGAAGTGTTTGTTAGGTTTTAAATGTGATGGGTATTTCAAAATTGGTTAAAATTTGTGAAATTATTTTGTGGGTATGAAGAAGTTGTGTGGGGTTAGTGATGTATGATGCTATAAGTGTGAATTTGAACCCATATTGTTAAATTACTTTATTCCCATGTGAGTATAGCGGTAAAATATGTTACTATTGAGAAAAGGTAAATGTTTGTATGTGGGTATGTTCGTAATAGACTAATATTGCTCTTATTTGGGTAATGGTTGGTGAGAGTCAGTAGATTAGTTGCATCCATGTACGAAAATGTCTCATAAATTTGGGATTGTGCAATGATAATTGATGGAATCCGACATAGAGGATATATGGGGTGAGAAGTAACTGGAAAAGTTTCCCAAGTGTAAGTCCACAAAGGCCATCACGGGCCGTGAAGGGATACACGGGCCGTGAAACCACCCGTGGTCCACACTTAACAAAAGAAGGGAACGCTTGCTAAGTTCACGAGGGCCCAAACGGACCATAGTTCACTCCACGGACTGTGAAGCCCTCTGTGAACCATAACCAGTATAGTTCACGGATGAACATTGGTACTGTCTCATGTTCCCTAGGGACTTCATGGACCGTTGGGCCCACCACGACCCGTGATGACCCCATATAGAAAAAAATTATTTTCTTTGTAGTTAATTTAGTTTTTTATTTTGAATATGTGGCCCTTCCCAATGATAGATTGGGTGATGGCATTCTTTAGGCAAGGAGTCACGACGTATGTGCACAGAGGAAGTCTGAGTACCTGTTAGTGTGTTAGTTTACTTGGTTACATTATTAATCTGTTTCTGCATTTTTAGGTAAGATGGGTCACGAAGAAAGTCTGCACCGCCACATACCTCACCACCTCCCTCCCCAAATCAAAGTGAGAATGATGCAGAGTCTAGTAGCTCGGAGGTCTAGATAAATACTGAAGTTGAAGATCACTCCCATCGAAATACTAGATCACGGACGGCGAGAGCTATTCTTCAGCATACTCCTTCCAATCTAAAGAGGAAGGTAATGGGTCCTGGAGTGGTGAGGAATATGGTAGCGGTTCCGGGAGTGGTGAGGAATCTGATAGCGGCTCTCAGGATAGTGCAACTGAACCTCAACCAGAAGTAGGAAGGGAAAGTGAAACGGGAGCACAGAAAGAAGAAGATGTCAAATAAGAGGATGATGATGACAGAAGCGAGGCCGCGATGATCCAATATGTTCACGAACATGAATTTGACCCAGTGGTGAGACAATAACTAATTGATTGTTATCGTTCTATGTGGACTGTGGACAAGTCAGATGATTTCTTCAAGAATGGGATAGTGTCCAAGTCGGACGGTTCTAGTGGAAGGTCAGTCATACGTGAGACTAGAGTAGTGGCATCAAATATCTAGGCATTTTCGAATATCTATAGGGTGTTCAAAATGCATAAATTTAAATGGATGAACAACTCACCTAGAGATTTTTCCCACCATATTACCAGAGAATTATATGCCTCATATGCAGTCGTGCTGATGAACTTTGTTGCAGATACTGAAACAACAAAAAAAGGGTAGAAATAATTTGCTAGCACATAGGGACCACTTAATTCAGTAATGGTAAGAGGCCAATATGTGGATATCTATAAAGACACAATCAACAGGATTCTACATGGTCCAGAACACACAGGACCATCCTCAGTTGGCATGTTTGAAGGTAAGCACCATGTAGTGACAAGTGAGATTGAGATGGAGAATCCGACTTTGAGGGAGCGGATCATGAGTTGGATTGCTAGGTTAATTGCCTCAGATGGTAAAAATGCAGCATGGGTCACTGGGACACAAGAGCAGATTACTAAGGCATTACTGTCATTTTCGGCCAAGGTATGGTGGGTTGTTGTTCGTGCACAATTGTGGCCTACAAAAAATGATAATACTTTGTCACAATCCCTCGCATCACGGTCGCTTGCCTCTTGGCTGGTTACCTAGTCAATTTAGGTCGGATCATCGCCACAGAAAATGTGGGATAGAGCACTAAATGAGAGATTCAGTCTACCATTTCCCTATATGATAGGGAAATTGTGTCTATAAGCCAATATTCCTCCCAATAAGCTAGTAGACAGATGGACTGAGGCATACAAGCTCACCGCGACATCCAAAATCAAAGATGTCGCCAACCATCTTTTTGGTGCGAAAGCCGAAGCAGTGGGATCATTGGCAGTTGTACCACATGTACCACTCGACATTCCACAGGCTGAAAGAGGTCCTGAACAGGGTTAATCATCACAGCCATATGCGAGGGCACCACCACCATCAACTTCTGCCTCCTAGGCCACAAGTACTTTCATCACCATTCCTACCTCGCTTTTTGAGATATTGGTTACAGATCAGAGGAAGACTTGGGCCATAGTCGACCAGATTATGCTCAAACTACCTCAAGTAGTTCATAGAGATGTGTTAGTTGTGGAAAAGCGACTTAAAGATGAGATGCGGACATAATTGGCGGTACTCAAAGATAGGATAGACGGTCTTGAGGTCCATGTGCAAAATCAATTACAGGCTACCGGTTCGGTAAATATTGAGGAGCTGAAGGCATAGTTAGCAGCGATACGAGCTGAGATTGCAAAGCTGGCCGAGAAGCCAGTCACTATTCCCCCTCCGGTTGTTCCGGAATCCTTGATGATCCTGTTTAGTGAGCGCCCTACCACTCAGATCCTTGGCAAATTCTGGGGTGAACTGCCCAAAGGCAAATCCCGCAAGAGAAAACACAAGGTAGGGGAGTCTGATGAGTAACAGTCGGTAAACCTCTCGAAGGAGGAAAGGAAGC
This sequence comes from Solanum verrucosum, assembly GCF_900185275.1. Taxonomy (NCBI): domain Eukaryota; kingdom Viridiplantae; phylum Streptophyta; class Magnoliopsida; order Solanales; family Solanaceae; genus Solanum; species Solanum verrucosum. The sequence goes on from NW_026020157.1 coordinate 3,719,225, forward strand.
AACACAAGAAAGCACGCAAGGAGTCCAGGAGAAAGGCTAGGGAAGAAGCAGCACTTGAGTAGTAGAGGCGAGATGCGTTGTTGGGTAGCGTTTCTAGTAGTGCGATACCAGCTCCTAGTGCTACCAGTCAGCCTGACCCAGTACAGGTCTCTTAGAGTCCACCCATTGATAAGGGTGCCAACACTGCTCCGGCTACTGGGGCCTAGTGCACCGTAGGTATGACCCTTCCTCACAGCCCTGTATTATTTTTATTTATTTACTTTGAGGGCAAAGTCCTTTTCTTTGGGGAGGGGTGGTGAGCAACCTTCCATCCAAGTATTAGAATGTATGGAGGTTAGCTTTGTGTTGTGTTTCGATAAATCTGTGATAGTTGTATGTGCTTTGAGTTGGGAACATGTGCTAGCAGTAATTAAATTGTGAACTATTGTTGTGTCTAAAATGACAATATGTATGTCCTTAATCGGAAAATCTAACTGTTAGGCTCTTTGTATGACATATTAGATACTCGCGTGTTGAACATTGCTAACTTGATACATACATTGGTAAACTAAAACATTGAAAAGTGTAAACATGTGTCATGTGAGTGTGAGATTTGTATGAAGTCTGTCACTAGGCGCGGAAGCTAAAACTTGCCCAAGCAGTCTTGCGAGAATGTTAAGCCCACTTAAAACAAAAAATAAACTACCAAATGAAAAGCATGACCCTTGAACCCTATTTTAGCCTTGAAACTAAATTTGTTCTTACCCATTGATATCATATCCTTTGGTCTCCAAAGATACGATGCCACAACTCAAGCCAAAAGCCTAAGTTGAGGGTGATTACACCCTAAGTATAAAGGAAAAGTGTAAAAAGAAGGTTCACTCAGTCAACTCTAAGGCACAAAGTCAAAAGACTCAATTGATCAGGAGTGATGTGCATGTTTCAAAGAATCCAGTAGTTTATAAAAAAGGAAATAAAAATGGTGGGGCTGTTGGGATGTACCGAGATGAGAAAAGATGGAATCACTCAGATAAAATTGTGTGCAGATTGAACTTTGGAGAACCAAGGTAAAATAGTCACTCACAAAACCATAAATTCTATTACCTAGCCCGAGCCTATGTTACAAGCTTGTAAAGTCCTACAGTGATCCTATTCCAGTTGTTTAAAATATAGAGCGTAGAAAACAAGGACAAGCCTATGGTCTTTTGTTCCTAGTGTTAGAAGTTCTTTGGGAGCGTGAGCGTAGAAATTAGTCCCAATTATCATGTGTGAGGGACTTATTTGGTGTGAACACACTATGTTTACATTTGATAGTTAAATTGTGTTAGCCGATAATGTACATAAGCATGGTTGACTGTGAGTAATGGGATGTCGTACATTGATCATTGCATGTTAGATAGATGGTTTTGGATACAAGTTATGGTTGAGATGGCTTCTGCATGCTATTATTATATCTCGGGTGTTTGAGCGTCAAATGTTTTGTATTTCTCATCACTTGAGGACAAGTAATTGTTTTAAGTTGAGGGTGTTGATGTGCAGTGAAATCTTGACACATTTGATGCTCAAAACTAAGGATTACTGCTAGAACTTAAGTGTTTTTATGTGGATATGATGTGTTTGGTAATGTTGAACATGTAAAACACTTGGATCCGGGAGATGGAAAGAAGAAGGAAAAGATCCTGGAATATACACCATAGAGTCCCAGACGGGCCATGGTCATGATGACGAGTCGTCTGGAGGCTCGTGGAAATGAAGCAGTGTTAGCAAGGCAAGTTGAGTTTGATCAAGTCAGGAACACAGAGACTATAATGAACCATGGTCTCTTCCACGGACTGTGAAGCAGCTCGTGAAGTAGATCCAGTAGATATTCCTTGAGTAGTGATGTTTTGATTTTGATAAGTAAAGACCACGGACACCCAGATGGGCCATGGTCCCTTTGACGGTTCGTGATGGGGTTCGTGAAAGTGAACCAGTGTAAAGGCTTTGATGAAGTACGTTTGGCATGGCTAAGTAAGGACCACGGACACCCAGACGGGCCGTGGTCCTCACAATGGTTCGTGATGCAGATCGTGAAAGAGTTCCAGTGAGCATGTTTTGAAGAGTTACATTTTGGATTGACTAAGTAAGGACCATGGAATGCCTCACGGGCCGTGAAGACTGTGACGGGCCGTAGTTTCGTCCGTTTAACACTCCGACATTTCAGTCCTACTTCGAGTAGGACTCTTTTTAGACAAACTATTTGAAGTAATTAGGTTTAATTTTTGAATTATCTTGTCATTGCTTGAATAGTCGACTACTTTCCTATTATTCTCTACTCTTGGTTTTATCAATTAACATTGGATCGAGACTTGAAATTTGAGTTGGTTTTTGAATATCAAGTGTTCTTTGAATTTGCAAATATTTGTAAGTGATTTCTCTTGATGTTTTCAATAATGATTTTTGCTTATTCAATTGAAAGTATGAGTGGCTAAACACCACAACTAGGGTTGTGGGAACTATGACCGAAATATAAATGTAGGTTCATTACTCGCAAAACATAATTCGACTTTTGTTATTCATTATTTCTGATAAGTGCACGTTAGAACTTTTTTTTTTTTTTTTTACCGTGGTTTCCGGGCGTCGCTTTGCGAACCCGACTAGCTGTACCCACCGGGTCCCGCTGTTTCAAGGCGGGTCCACCACGGTTAGTTCCACGGGGCCCTGGAGACGCGGCCGGTTTGTAATGCCTCCAGTGGCCCTGCTGGGGCTCGAACCGGCGACCTGAAGGACTTTGTCCCAGGCCTTTACCAGCTGAGCTACCCCTCAGGGTTAAAACTTGTATGTATGTATCAATTATTCGAGAGAAAATTGATAGTTAGGAAAAAGTCAAATTAATCTACTGGTTTGGAGTGAAAGTTTGAGTTCGAGAGAAGAGAACTTTGACACCAAAATATGCGAGGGTAAAATATGATAACACTCTAAGACCGAGAGGATCCAAGTGAAAGTTATATAACAAGACTGAATTTGCAAAGAATCAATCACCTGAAACTTGTTCACAAACCAACACTAGATGCAATGTCATGGGGAACACAACCCTGGCTTCATTCATTTATCATCACAACATCAAAGTTAAAACTTTGTTACTTGTGAAAAGCTGGATATTATAATAACATTGGTTACTTGAACCTTACAACCAAACCCATTTTACATTTTGTAATTACTTTCTTTAGGAAATAATAACAATAGTTGAATAAACGTTACTGTAAAACTATTTATGTAAGTAAATTCTCTGTGGGATCGACCTCAACTCACGTTGAGTTCTATAAATTGACTTCGACCATTTATACTTCTTAATTGAAGCGTAAATTTAGACGTATCAGAAGGGTGTAGACGAGAAGATGATATGCAAACTCCGAGTATGTGGATGGGTAAATAATATGTGAATTCCGAGCAAAGACATTGAGTCTCAAAGTGAAACTCCTCGGCTCCAATGTTTACATGTGAAGAAAAGATAAAAGAAAACAAGAATTAGCATACATATATGGCCATGTATTAAACTGGAAAAATGAAACTTATAGCAGATAAATATTAGTAAAAAATGAAAAAATCAGTCATGTGAAAAAGGACAGGGTAAAGCTAACCAATATTAAATTAGAGCATCAAGTTCTTAATTTAATATGATTTATTTATGATCTACTAAGTGTGGAGTATCTCATAATCATGATTCTAGAGTGAAGTTAGATAAAATTTATGTCTAGAGTAGATAGAGGCAAACAACAATTTTTTTTATACAAGACTACTTATGAACTCATTTGGTTAAAAGGCTAGTTTCAAAAAATCATAACATGATTTCCAGTAAAGAAGAATTGAGTCGAGGATTTAAAACATTGAACATGTAACTCCAAAATTGATCTTAAGTTCATACTTTCTCACAATACAAAAGAAATAGAGTAATTGAAGCAAAGTTTAAGATATGATAAGAAAGCTAGAGTCAGATTCATGTGCATAAGTCATCTTGAAACTGTAGACGTAGAGTATGAATCACAAGCTTCAAAATGTATATTCATTTGCAATTTCAAACACATAATAATAAGAAACTAACATAGATTCCTAAGTAACAACAAACATGATCAGCAAAAAACGTAAAACAAATTAAAGGCTATCGAGATTACTGTTTGTGGGGCAGTGAACTATGGGTGTTATAAGTCTCAAATCTACTATGTATCAGATGACCATTAACGGCTGGAACGAGCAGTGGCGGATTGTAATTGTGGCTTTAAAGCAAAAGGCAGAGAGATATACAAAGTTAAGCCTTTATAATAGACAAATGAGTTTTCCAAAGGATATAGGTCGCTCCCCCAAAAAACTTGTCTGAAATAGACTACCAATGCAAGTATTTATAGATGAAAGTTGAAACCTAAGGCTTAGAGTTCTTGAGCGGGAAATTGAGATGAAAGTGATTTTATTCAAAATCGAGTCAAGAGACCCGTTTGAATTTTCATAGATATTGTTGTACCTAATCACCCGAAATGGTGAGATTTTATTTTGAAATTTGAAAGCACTTGCTGCATTTTTGAAGCATGGAACGAGAAAGTCTTGGTTGGACGAGGACAAACTTTAGCTCGAAATGGAAGGGTAAAAGTTGTCCATGGCTGAATCATATTGGAGCTTTGCTTAAATGAGGAAAAAGAGACAACAGGGACGTGCAGACTGATTTAAGATTGAAACCCTAGTTGGAATGGCCTTTTTTACTTTGGGGTAATAAAATGGGCTGATTAAATGGGCTGCTCGTTTAAGTATAAATCTGATAGCTTTTTCCTTCTTTTAATTAATTCTTTTGGGCTTCTAATTTAGTAACTAATAATATATGTGATGTAAAAGGTTTAGTAAGTAAGAAAATTGAAATAAAGTAACGATAATCTATTTTAAAGAAGATGACAATAAAGTAATAAACAGTAATGTTGATATTAAAAAATATAATTTCAAAAATAGCGAAAATGATAATAAAAAGATGATAATCATAAAAATAATAAAATTTAAAATAATAGTAATAAAGTATCTAATAGATAATTATGGTAACAATAGTAATAAGCGAAAATAATAGCGAATATAAAGATTTCGACTTATTAGCAATTCAGAAGCTCAACGAAATAAATTAGAAGAAATGAGAGACAAAATTGGGTGTCAACACATACCTTGAGGATCAAACCCAAAATTAATGGTGAAAACAAGACTTGATTTGAAAATCCTAGCCTTTTCTTCATTGATCTTGAGAGAGAATTTTTGAAGATAACCTTGGAGGGGATTTGGAGTTTTAAGTGTATAGGAGAGTTGGGGTGATTTTAGGGATAGAAGGGTAGTTATAGGACTTAAAATTAGGATCAAAATGACACAGCATAAGTATTAAATGCATAGGAAAAGACCCAAATACCCTTAAGAAATAATTGTTGGACGACTCCAGAGTTTGGACCTACGGACCGTACTGGTCAACCGTAGGTCAAGTTACTAGGGCCTAAAAATTGGTCAAGTTCCTACGACACCTTTCTACGGATCCGTCTAACTTCCTACGGTCCCCATCCGTAAACCTCAACAGTAACCCAAAATTTCCCTAAGTCTATAGATTCCATCTACGACTCGTCAAAAGTCCTACGGCTCGTTATGTCTAACCGCAGGTCAACTATCAAAAACTTGAATTTTCAAAAACTCATTCCCAAGTCTACGACTCCCTTCCTACGGATCGTAAAACTTCCTACGGCCCGTAGAACTTCTTACGATCTATAAAAAGGACTCATACAGCCCGCCTCAGTGTCAAAATAAAAACAATTCCTTTTTTTCGACTTCCCAATTTCTGAGGTGTTACATCAAGCTCAAAATCAAGACAAAGTAGCTCATGCACCTCAAGATCAACAATTCACCATTGAAGGCTAAGAATGGAGGAAAGGGAAGGAAACTTACGAATCTAAACGCATATTAACGAGCCTACAATCGCCCAGCCAATTCCCCCAACAACTAGTAAATGCCCACATAAATTCGAGTTTCCAAAGGCAAAAATTGAATTAAAACTTAGAGGAAATAAAGCTGGAAAACTAATATAACCACCAGCGAAGACCGTTAAAATGGTCACTTGTCCACTTAAGCGGCCCCGCTAAAGTGGCGTCTTTGCCGCTAAAGTATCTACGCTCTCGCTGGTGGGATGTGCTAAAACGACTCCATAGCCGCTTAAGCGCCAACTGCTAAAGCGATGTTTGGGCCTCTAGAGCGATTAGTCTCTTGCTGGCAAGCTCCACTTAAGCGGCTTCTTGGCCACAAAAGTCATGCCAGGACCGCTAAAGTGGCTAAACCAGTACAGTGCACCCAAAAAATTAACAAAGTCCCAATAGACTCCGCTTGGATGCTCAGAATTGCTTCGAAAATTCACGCACATAAATGGACTATGCTACCAAATCAAATTTGATATTTTAGACTCAATGAAGATGTCAAAACTCCCAATGAAGGTCTTCTTAAAAAAATAGACCCTACACCAAAGCTCCATTTTAGCAAAAATTCATTAGGTAGCTCAAATTGAGCCCGAAAGCCTTAGGACTCGAACCAAAGGTCCTTCTAGAGCAAACTCAATGTTCCGAAGCTAACAGAACCATCAGAATTGCATTCTGAGGTTGCTTACCAGAAATTTTGACCTAGGTAAACCATTTATATTTCAAAATCTCCAAAATCATGCAAACTCTCATAAAAACCAAATGAATGACCAGGTGACTGAACTGTTAGTCTCAGCAAGTCATAAATAACTTGAGGTCGCTAGCTCTAAACGTAAAAAATATCACAATACAGATAAAATAACCTAGAAGGTTATTACAAATTATTAATTTGGAATTTTCAAACCTTGATGAGAATCAAGTTATAGTCCCCAATTTGTTAGGCTTTCTCTTTTGCTTTATTGTTTTGTTAGACTATGTTTGATGATAGTTTTCATTCCTTCACTTTATATCTACAGAAGAGTGCACAAACATGTAACATTCCTTAAAAAGAATATTTTATCATTAAGGGATATAACATGTTGTTTGTTAAACTAGCTTATAATATTAATGTCAACTTTTTTTAATAAGTATTATCAATATGTTTTTTATTCCTTCACAATTTTTCTTTCAATGAAAACTATTGCAATTTAGAAAAAGTACATTTAGATATATACTTAAATTTTTATGTTTACATTAATATTCATTACTATTTTTCATATATTATAGGAGTAACTATTACTCCAACATAAGACCTTCTATCTCTTATAGCTATTTGTTTCTAGCTTTAATTTTACATTTGAGGGAAAATAGGCCTTACTTGAGCTTTCAGGTCTTTACTTTGATAACTTTGAGGACGGAGGAGACCATATAGTACCTCAATTATTAGAGCATGATTGTCGGCGTATGGAGCTTTGGTCAGATTTCTCCAAGAAGCACTGTTCAGTTTCCTTTTTTATTTGTCTGGTTTTTTTGTTATTTGTTTTACCTTTTGTTTTGTTTCCTTTGGGCTTCGCCTTTTTGGGCAGAGTCTTTGTATTTTGGACTCTCATTTTTGAGTTACAACGAATAAGTCCTTATGGTCAGTTCAATTTTAAAAAAGAAAAAAGAAATTAAGTGAAACAGTTTTATAAAGCGGATAGCGAATACATATAAATGGATCAAACATAAAAAGTACCTCATCGAATATTGATATGTTGTGCCTTAAGACTCCTCATAAGACCAACAACTTTACTAGATCCTTTAATGGGTATATACGTGGACAAGCTGCTCAAGAATTTAAATTATGTGATGTTAGAAAAAACAGAATCTCAAACATTCATTTTGTTTCAATTAACTTACTATGGGAAAGTAATAATTTCAAATAAATGCCAGGAACTTGGCTTTTAAAGATTGACAAATATGTTCAACACTTCCAACTGACAACTTTCTATAATTCCAAGGTTACAAGACTGAGTCTTGACAGTTCAGAAGCACTAATCTAAGTAGGTAACCAACAAGCAATCTATCACGATTTTCCTAATCTCTCTCTATATATATAGACAATCTAATGGGCACCTCTATATGACCTCCATTCCTATTTATCTTTTTTTCTCCTTTTTTTGACATTTTATCTTTGTTTTCTATTATTTTTTTGTATTTTAAAAAAAAAACTAAAAACATCTAAATACACTACCTAATTAATCATGTTTCTTTAAAACTTTCCTCACACTAATACATATTTAAGTAAATGGAAGATGAAAAGACTAAAACTTTTCATTTTTCGTAACCGTTTATATTTACTTAATCTATAAAATAAAAATATTAGAGTATTTGTAGCAAACAACTATGGATTCCTTCACTTTGCTCTGTTCTTCTGATGATGATAATGAATATATGGGTATCAAATTTCTTTGTTGAATGTCCAACGTATTTTTAGGTCTTGATTCTTGTACAAAAAAAGAGTATCTTCTGATCCTTCGGAAGATATTGGTGTGAGAAGAAAGGTCATGTAACAAAAAATTCTCTTCAAAACAAAAGACTTTTTGAAAGAATGTTGTTTTTGCCGTTGAGATGTCCAACAAATTTCTAGCCTTCTGATTTCTTTACAAAAAGAGAAAGAAAGAGTATTGTGTGATCCTTCTGAAGATACAAGTGTAAGGAAAATTTTCACATAATAAAAAGTTTCTCTCCAAAATAAAAGATTTTTTTTTGAAAGAATGTTATTTCCTCATAAAATTCAAGGAGATGAATATTGAGAGAAAAAATATTTAGAACTTTGTAGGAAGAGTGACCAGTGTTCAAAGGGTAAGAAGAATTATTTAGAGAAAGAATCAATCTATTTACGGAATTCATATCAAATTAGGAGAAGAATAAGTATTCTACTAATTTCTTTTGTTTCTTAATTTTATCTTAACATTTTTATGTGTCTTTACTTAAAGTTTACCTTTTATTTATCTTTAATTAATTAAAGTTTATTGCTGACATTATTTCTTTCAACTTCTTTATTTTACTAATTTCTTTCTTCTTTTATTTTGTCTTCTTTTTGTGTCTTAAATTAAAGTTTCTTTTATTTTTTATTTATTTTTAATGAATTTTATCTACATTTTTGACATTTTCTCTTATATTCTTGTTAAAATAATTTCTCAAAAATAAAGTTATTCTTCCAAAAGAAATTATGCCTCAATTTTATTTTATTTTTGGAGTTCTTTTAAAACAAAAAAAAAGATTCAAAGACTGATTTATTTTAAATAAAGTAAGAAAAAATATCAAACATGACCATATTTAATTCCTATCATTATCAATGCTATTAATTTCTTTTACTTCCTTCCCTTAATCTCATCATATGTTATTTATATTATTTCCTTAAATCACTTCTTTTTCTTTTTTTGTTCTTATTTTTTATATTTATCTTTAATTAATTAAAGTTTATTGCTGACATTATTTCTTTTAACTTATTCTTTATTTTACTAATTTCTTTCTTCTTTTATTTTGTCTTCTTTTGTGTCTTTAATAAAAGTTTATTTTATTTTTTATTTATTTACAATTAAATTTTAACTACATTTTCGACATTTTCCTTTTTATTTTTGTTAAAATTAATTCTTAAAAATAAAGTTATTCTCCTAAAAGAAATTATGCCTCAATATTATTTTATATTTTGGAGTTTTTTAAAAAATAAATTCAAAAGACTGTTTTTTTAAAAAGAAAATAAGAGAAAATATAAAAGATGACCATATTTATTCCTATCATTATCAATGCTATTAATTTCTTTTACTTCCTTCCCTTAATTTCATCATTAATGTTATTTATATTATTTCCTTAAATCACTTCTTTTTTTTGTTTTTTTAAATATATTTATCTTTAATTAATTAAAGTTTATTGCTGACGTTATTTCTTTCAACTTCTTTATTTTACTAATTTCTTTCTTCTTTTGTTTCTTTACTTAAAGTTTATTTTATTTTTATATTATTTTTAATAAAATTTTATCGACATTTTCCCTTATATTTTTGTTAAAAGAATTTCATTCTTCCAAAATTAATTATGCCTCAATTTTGTTTTATTTTTTTGAGTTTTTAAAAAAAATAAAAATTCAAAAGACTGATTTTTTAAAGAAAATAAGAAAAAATATCAAAGATGACCATATTATTCCTATCATTATCAATGCTATTAATTTCGTTTACTTCTTCAACATTAATGGTATTTATATTATTTCCTTAAGTCACTTTGTTTTGTTCTTTATATTTTATATTAAAGCGTATTTTTTTAATTAAATTTTATCAACATTTTCCCGTTATATATTTATTAAAATAATTTCTCAAAAATAAAGTTATTCTTCCCAAATAAATTATGCCTCAATTTTTATTTTATTTTTTTGAGTTTTTTTTTTTTTAAAATAATTCAAAAGACTGATTTTTTTAAAGAAAATAAGAAAAAATATCAAAGATGACCATATTATTCCTATCATTATCACTGCTATTAATTTCGTTTACTTCCTTTCAACATTAATGTTATTTATATTATTTCCTTAAATCACTTTGTTTTGTTCTTTATATTTTATATTAAAGCGTATTTTTTTAATTAAATTTTATCAACATTTTTCCGTTATATATTTATTAAAATAATTTCTCAAAAATAAAGTTATTCTTCCAAAATAAATTATGCCTCAATTTTTATTTTATTTTTTTGGAGTTTTTTTTTAATTTCAAAAGACTGATTTTTAAAAAAAACACAAAGAAAAAAATATCAAAGATGATCACATTTAATTCCTATCATCATCAATGCTATTAATTTCTTTTACTTCTTTTCCTTAATCTCTCCATTAATGTTATTTATATTATTTCCTTAAATCACTTTTTTTTCTTTTTTTGTTCTTTATATTTTCTTTTATTTGTTTATTCCTAGGAACTAATTATTATAACTTCATAAAATTGCAAAAAAAATTACAGAATTTTATTTGTCTTTTTTATTTGAATTTTTTGATCATTTCTTTTGCTAAAAGATCTCTCTCTCTCTCTCTCTCTCTCTCTCTCTCTCTCTCTCTATATATATATATATATATATATATATATATATATATATATTCTTATGCTTCTTTACTTAAAGTTTATTTTTTATTTATCTTTAATTAATTAAAATTTACTACTGACATTATTTCTTCCAACTTCTTTATTCTACTAATTGCTTTCTTCTTTTACTTTGTCTTATCTTTTTGTGTCTTAAATTAATTTTTTTTAATTTATCAATATTTTTGAATTTTTTTCTTATATTTTAATTAATTAATTTCTCATAAATAAATTTATTCTTCCAAAAGAGATTATGCCTCAAATTTTATTTTATTTTTTGAAGTTTTTGTTTTAAAATTTCAAAAGACTGTTTTTTTCCAAAATAAAAAATATCAAAGATGACCATATTTAATTCCTATTATCATCAATTCATAGCAAAAAAAGATTTGTTGAATTTTGTTTGCCTTTTTGAATTTTTATATATAAAATATTTATAAATTGAAGTTGAAAAGATATATATAAGTTGATTAAAACATTACATATTATTTTTTTCAGATCCTATTTGTTTGATTACACAAATGACGTTATTATTATTGTTATTGACCAATACTTTTGTCCGTCCCATTTTCTTTGTTTATGTGAAAATAGGGACATAGTAGTGTGTTCAGTTTGTCAAGTAACTTTGATCTCTACAAATCTCATTAAATAAATATACATAATTAATTTAGAATCCAATAACTTAAAAGATAAAAATTCAAATTCATCAAATTTAAATTTTAACTTTACCTCTCCGAAGCAAAAAGAGATTAGCAAAGTGATAAATTTTCATCAATAATATTTTATAATTATAATATTAAAAAATTCTTGAAAGAACTATAGTAATAAGAATAAGTTTTAATTTTTAATAACAAGTTTATAAAATGATTACGTACTTCGCGCGAAGCGCGTACAAGTTCACTAGTATAACAATTAAGAATCAAGGACTATTCCCTAAAAATAAAATTCAAAAACAAATTAAATGTGACTACTTTAATTAGGAAGAAATAAATTATAAGTTTTCTCCCTCTTTAATATTAAAGAAGCAATTTTTTCTTTCTAAGAAAAAAATCAGAAATATAGAGTTTTTGATAATCAGTCAAAATAAAGTAAGAAAGACAGTACATCTCCTTTCATGGGTAGACTGTTCAAGAACTGAATTTAAGTGGTGTTAAAAAAAGACATTATTCCAATCGTTTATTTCACCGAAATCAACTAGTCAGGAGTTTTAATGATATGCAACTTAAACAAAGTCAAAAGTTCAACAATTTTATCAAATTCAAAAAAATAAAAATAATAAGAAGTTCAACTATATTTTAAAAAAGGCGGAATGACCCGAGAAACCTTTGTACTTGGCTCGGTTTGTCACATGGACCATTCTACTCTCGATTTTACCAATTGAACACTTAAAATTAATAAAACACAGTATTTTAAACCCCTCTGATCATGTGTGTCTCCCAATCGCGCTGATGTGGATAACACCTCACTATCCACATCAGAAATATATTGCCACATCATTTTTTTATTACAAATAATATTTTTTTAAAAAGAAATCTCAAACTAATCTCCAAAATTCTTTCTTTCTTGATTTCTTTCCATTTTTTCTTTCTCTTCCCATATTTTTCATCTATTTTGCTACTAATAATTCATTTTTTTCTTTCTTAATTAATTTTTTACGTTGAAGAGGAATTTGAGATAAGCAAAGCTATGTTATGTTTTTTATTATAAATTTTGCTATTTTAATGATGGTGAGAAATAAAGTAACTAAAATGTAGGATGAGAGAAAGAAGAGAAGGACACCAAAAATGGGTCATTATAGAAAACTCTTAAAAAATGCTCTCAATAAAATTGTCTTACATTTAGAAAGAATCAAACATATGTTTTTCAAAAAATCATCTAAAATCCGCATCTAATTCACAATTTAAAATCTCTTTTCCCCCTCTCTCTTTAACCCAAATCTAAATAAATATTTTTTTCCCAATCATTATAGAATTCTCAAATGATAAGTAGCTTATGAGAAGAGAAAGAGGAAGATTGTGTGTAAGAGTATTGGAAGAGATTGAAGAAGATGTGTGTGTGATGATGGTAGGAGTTGGGTGAAATTATGAGGAAGAAGAAGAAGAAATGTACAGCACATTGGGGAATGAGGTTTTTTTAATTTTTTTTAAAAAATTTAAATAATTGTCTTCACTTGATTTTAAATGTGTGTGTAACCACTCTATTGATCTGATTGAGCAAAAAAACACCACATAAGCTTAGTCAACGGTCAAAGGAGTTTAAATAATGTGTTTTAATAACTTTGAGTGTTCAGTTGACAAAGTCGTGAGTAAAAAAGTCTAGGTGATAAACGGAGTCAAGTACAAGGGTCTTCCAGGTCATTCTGTCTTTAGGAAATTAACTTGCAAAAAATATTGACATATAAGTTGAACACTTCAACTCTCAAGTTTCTAGAATTACAAGGTTATAGAAAAAAAGACTCAACATATTAGAAACACTGATCGTAATTTTTCCTATTAAAAGAATTAATCTTCAAGGACTATTCACTAGCAAATAAAACTTAAACATAAAATTAAAGACGGAATGACATGAGAGGTGCCAAAACTTGGTTACGTTTATCACCTAGACCCTTCAACTCAAATCTTTATCAACTGAACAATTAAAGTTATTAAAACATGTTATTTTAAACCCCTCTGATCTTGTGTGTCTCTCAATCACGCTGATGTGGATAACACATCACTATCCACATCAGATATAATTGCCACATTATTTTTTCTATTACAAATAACATTTTTTAAAAAGAAATCTCAAAGTCATCACCAAAACTCTTTCTTTCTTGATTTCTTTCCATTCTTTCTTTTCTTCCCATTTTTGTCATCTATATTGCTATTTAGATTTTATCTTATCATTCCTTTTTTTCTTTCCCGGTAAATTTATTACATTGAAGAGGAATTATAGACAAGTAAAGCTTATTATAGTATTTTATTATAAATTTTGCTATTTTAAAAGTGGTTGGAAAGTGACTAAAATGGAGAATGAGAAAAAGAAAAAAGATTTAAAAAAAATGGGTAATTACAGAAGAACTCAACAAAAATACTCTAGATAAAATTGAGTTTAATTCTGAAAGAATCGAACATATATTTTTCATAAACCCATTTAAAATCTACATCTATTTCACAATCAAGAACCTCCTTTTTTTTTGCCCTTTCTCTTTTATCCAAATCTAAATAAATATATTTTCTCTAATCATTCTAAAATTCTCAAAATGATAGGAAGAATATGAGAAGAGATAGAGGAAGAATCGGGTGTAAAAGTATGGGTAGAGATAGAAAAAGAAGTGTCTGTCTGTGTTGATGGTGAGGTTGGGGGAAGATATGAGGAAGAAGAAGTTACAGTTGATGATTGGGGATGGGATTTTTTTTAATAGTTATGTTTTTTCTTTTAGTTTTAATATTTTTTCCAAAATATTGTCTTTACTTGCCATTAAATGTGTGTAATCACGCTTTTTATATGATTCAGCAAAAAAAAACGCGGCATAAGCTTAGTCAATGGTTAAAGGGGTTTATAATAGTGTGTTTTAATAACTTGATGTGTTTAGTTGACAAAGTCGTGAATAAAGGGTCCAGATAACAGTCGAAGTCAAGTACATGAGCCTCCCAGGTCATTCTACCAAAATTAAATGATATTACTCTATGAAGAAATCAACAATATCTTTGTATATAAATAAACTTTGGGCCTAATTTAATCTTGAGACAAGGATCATCCAAGACCATAAAAAGTGACAAGCATCTCATTTCATCCATCCATGTTGAACACTCGGCATTCACTGGACATTGGAGAGTAGACAATATAACACGAGTCAAGAATTGAGTTGGATCTTGCTCTAATCTCATGTAAAGAGATGATTTTTGGATCTATCTCAAGCCTGAAAATCATCATGAGATGAAAATTGTCCAAGATCATATAAAGAGAAAAATATCCCATTTCCTCCACCAATGCGGAACACTTAACACTCTTCGTTTTCCACAGAAAAAAAAAAATCAATATTCGTTGTTGACAATCAATCAAAATATAACTCAAAAAGACAGTGCAACCTTCCTCCCTCCAACTTCACAATGCCCCTCAATCAATCTTCCTGTTCAAGGTCACCAAGTCAAAAGTGCAGAGAGGAGAAACCAATACCGAAAAAGCCTAATGTCACTTTTCTGTTGAAAATTCAACAATCAAGTAATATAGGAAGCATAAAGGTGATCAATGAAATTGGGAGACTCCATAGAGAGGATTACTCATATAATGGTTGCATAGTTGCAATTCTGAGTGAGCAATATCTTCTCAATCAGTCACGGGAAGCCCCAATCTGTAGAAACTATTTCCACAAATGTGTAAGAGACCTGATAGGCAATTCCAATATATGTTTAAAGAAAAACAAATCAAAGAATAGACTGGAACTAGAAGCTTCTAATCTCTTCGAAGTTCAAGATTCTCATCATTCATCAAAAAAAATATATCGCATGGTACAGAACTTCACAGAAGTAATACACCAAATTCATCAAAGTCCTAATATAACACCAAGATATCTACCATCATTCTAGTGTTTTAATGTGAAATGAGCAGAAGCTAACAATATTTACAGCTCAGTCACCAATAGTCACCACAGGAGCATTTCCCATCCTCAAAGCGATGAAATCGATTGTTGTCCCTTACTATAATTACTCTTTTGGTGCACTTTGAAATAATCTTTATTGCATTGTGACAATCGCCACATACACGCAAGTTTTTCATAACTCTAATAGGCCTTTCTAGTGGAAAGGTGATAAGGGCAAAAGCAATGGCTAGTCTTTCGCTGTGATACCTGATAGTCTCACTCTTTTCCTGGCCAGCAACCTGTTGCAACACATAATTTGTGTCTGCAACATACCCAGCTTGCTCCATGTAATCACCTAATTCATCCAACTTTTCGTATATCTCCTTAGACTTTGAGTGAGACCTATCTCCAGCAGCAAATGTGTGTACTTTATTTCCCTCCTCAACCCAACTCAAACCAGTTTCCTTTTTCACACCCTTGTCTCTGAGCATCTTCCTAGCTTTGGCAGCCTCTTGATATCTACCAGCAGCAGCATATGCGTTGGACAGTAGCACATGTACGCCTGAGCTAACAGGACCTAACTCAAAGACCCTGTCAGCCACATAAGCTGCCAATTCAGTGTTCTTGTGGATTCTACAGCCAGTCAACAAAGCTCCCCAAACAGATTCTGTTGGTTGCATTGGCATCTTCTCAATAACTTGAACTGCCTCTTGTAATTTTCCAGCTCGGCCGAGACAGTCCACAAGAGAAGCATAATGTTGGTCCCCTGGCTCAACTCCATGTTTCTTCATTAAATCAAAGTAAAATTTCCCTTCTGGGACCAGCCCAGCATGGCTACAAGCATATAGCACACATAAAAAGGTAATAAAATTTGGCTTCATTCCAATACTCTCCATTTCTTTAAACAAGCCAAATACCTTTTCCGTGTGCCCGTGCTGAGCACAAGCAATCAACATCGCATTCCACATCCCTAAATTCCTAACTGGAACCTCATTAAAAACACGATAAGCACCTTCAACAAGACCACACTTGGAGTACAATGATATCAAGGCACTCCCAATAAAGCTCGACGAATCATAGCTAGTTTTCAAGCACAAACCGTGTATTTGCTTCCCTAATTCAAGCAAGGTAGAATTCGCACACACTCTAATCACACTCGAAAAGGTAAAGTCATTGACATCCAAACCTTCAACCAAAGCAAGCTTGAAAAGCCTCAAAGCTTCCTCATCCTCAGCCATTTGAGCATACCCATATATCATTCCACTCCAAGAAACCACATTTCTTTCAGGCATTTGATCGAACACTTTCCGAGCAATCTCAATGTTCCCACATTTGGCATACATATCAACGAGAGAACTCCCTACAAACACATCAGAATCAAATCCAATTTTGAAAGCAAAGCAATGAATGGATTGGCCAATACGATAATCACAAAGAATCCCACAGGCTTTGGTTGCACAAGGGAAAATATGATCATCTGGGGTTACCCCATTATGCAACATCTGCCGAAAAAATTGTAAAGCAAGAATTGGTTGTTCATTTTGGGAAAGAGAAGAGATTACTGAACTCCAAGTAGTGGAAGACTTGGAATGGGTTTCATGGAAAACTAGTGTGGAATCAATTGGGCGTTGAAGCTTTGAGTAGAAGTTGATTAAGTGATGTGAAACAAGTGGGATTATTTGAATGCCTGATTTGATAATGTGAGCATGTAAAGCTAACCCTTTTGGTAAGGACCTTGATTGGGTTAGGGACAAGAGATTGTTGCATATGGCTCTGTAATTGAGATTGAAACTTTGGGAGAACGTTGTTTGTTGAAGGGGCTCTTGCACAAGTGGGTAGTTCATCACAAAATGCAACAACCAAATGGATTTGCCTCTTCTTCTGAGTTGAAAGTTGTGAGTCGTGAGTCGTGAGTCGTGAGTTGTGAGTTGTGACTATCATATCAAGAAAAGACTTGGACAAACCACATTTATTTATTAAGAAAAATAACAAATAAATACAATGTAGTGTGTTCAAATATTAGGGAAAAGGTATAAGTACCCTTACACTATGATCAAAATCTCAGAGATATATCTTAACTAAATTAAGGTCTTATTACCTCTGAACCAATTTTTTTTGTAATTTTGTGCACCTTTTTGGCTTACGTGGCGTCCAAATATCTCCCACGCACCTCAATTGTGTGGAGTCACGGAGTGTGCCACGTATGAAAAAAGTGTACAAAATTACAAAAACTAAATAAATTAGAGGGTAATAGGACCATATTTTAGTTAAAGTGTGTCTCTGTAATTTTTGTCATAGTCTAGGGGGTACTTATGCCTTATCCCCAAATATTATTATTAAGATGAGACCTTAAAAGTATAATTGAAAATATATATTTTGTTTTGAATTTCTAAAATAACACTTATTTTACAATAAAACATTTTTGACTACCATAACATTTATTTTGAGGGTATTAACTTTTATGAAGATAAATCAATCTAGTCAAATATAAATATTAACTTGATAGTCATTTAATTGAATAATAATTTTATTTTGCTCAAATTGTTGTGAATACATTTGGAACCTTCCAAGCATGTTGAATATATTTATATTCTTAGATGTTTGAGCACAATAGGTGATAGTTTAGCTAAATTCACTATCTCCCTGTTGAAAGAAATCTCTTGTAGAATGTTTTACCAAGTTGGATCATACCAAGAATATGTTTGAACTATGTAGTT
Source organism: Solanum verrucosum (assembly GCF_900185275.1). NCBI lineage: Eukaryota > Viridiplantae > Streptophyta > Magnoliopsida > Solanales > Solanaceae > Solanum > Solanum verrucosum. The sequence continues at coordinate 3,737,511 of NW_026020157.1, forward strand.
CGTTGATGCAATAACATGAGGTGTTAGGTTTTGAAGAAAAATAAATAAATAAGAATTTTGTTCAATTAACTAACGATCCAGATGCACATAGAAGAGAGGATAATTATTTTTTAATTTAAAGCTGGCCAAATTAGGCCGTTTATTAAAGGGAAACTCTCAAAAACAACAAACATTAGGCCTTCAATAGGACTCTATAACTACAGTTTGCTTAATTACGATAATAGTAAAATGTTAGGGAAGAAGTGTCACGACCCAAGCCTAGGGCCTAGACGTGACCAGCGAATGGGGAACCCGAAGGAACCCCAAACAAGCCTCATAGCGTATCATTACACATCCTTGGTCGCGGAAGCAATTAAAATGACCATAAGCGATAAGCATAATCAAGGGGGAAATCGGGACTAAGGGAGCAAGAAAAAGAAGAAGAAATGATACATAAATACCATAGATGAGTCAAGTTCAAGCATAATACACAACTTGTCCAACACCACCTCTAAACATGAGTACTTAGCGGGGGCCAAGACAAACTACCGGGCTCACCCTCATAGTCAATACATAACAAAAAAAAAGAAAAGTCTTATACATAGCAAAAGATCATAAGCAACGTCCCCGGAATGGAGGACTCACCAATAACCTCGATAGAAAATCGTATTAGCCACGCGGAGGAGGATGGTCAAGCGGTGCTCCGGTCCCTACATGGTGACATCATGTAGGCATAGAGTATGCATTAGTACGTTTGAATGTACTAAGTATATGAGATGCAATGCAATGCTACAATAGATGGACATCATAGGGAAAATGCATAATCATACCCGATAGATAGCACATTAATGAAATGATATATATAATGACGCTTACATAAAAATCATATTTAGTGGGACGTAGTACATGTGTGGCGAGTGACCATCAATATAGTATTTCCAAGGCCTACCACCCCCTTGGAAAGGCGAAAGAGGTACAAACCCCTCAATGTGGTTACCCGGGCCTACCACCCCCCGAGCTAGGGACCAAGGTACAAACCCCTCGATATAGTTATACGGGCCTACTACCCCCCGTACTAGGCAACCAAGGTACCAACCCCTCGATACGGTTATACGGGCCTACTACCCCCCATACTAGGCTTGGTCGACTCACAACACTATATAGAGAAATCATATACATGTATCCCTTTCATCATCATTTCAATAATTATATAATCATCCGACTCCTAGGATGTACATTGGACCTTCCATTTCCTAAGAATTCTATAAATGGCATTTTATCAAACACATGGTGGGCTATTGTTCATGTAGATAAAATTATGTCTTTCAAGAGTACTAAGTCCAACCAATTCCGAAATACATATAAATCAGCCCACCAACAACATACATATATATATCAACCTTCATAATTTGATCATGGAAGCATGAAAACCATAAACATCACATAATAATTCCATTTCATGATAATATGCAAAAATAGACCATAATAGAATGTGTAGTAGTAATTCCATAATTCAAGAGTTCATAAATGATCATAAGGACCCATAAACTTGAAGTAAAATAGAGGATAAATGGTTGGACTTGTGGAAAGGAAGGTTTCCACAATCAACCCACATACCTCAACTTTGGAGAATCCTTGATGAAGATTGGAATGGAGAATTGAAGCTTGAGATTGAGTCTTGAATCCGGAATTAGAGCTTGAGATCTTTGAATTTGGTTGAAGATCTTGGTGGAATTGTGGAGAGGGCTTAGAGAGTGTTTTTGAGTATTTTAGAAAAATTTATAACTAAGTATGGGACATATCCTCTTTTTATAAAAAAAAAACGTCTCCAGCTGCTACAGTAACTTTGCTCACTGGAATTTGCAATTCTGCCGAGACAGGTTTTACGAAAATGGTCATAACTCCCTCATCCTAACTCGGAATGAGGTGAAACTAGGTGCGTTGGAAAGCTAACTCAAAGGGCTTTAATTTAATAGTGGTGGCCCTTCCAGTTCCTTGTGTGCTAAGAGATATGCCCCTTTAAAGTTGACCCTGAAAATCGCATTTTTTGCGATTTTTGAATTTTGATACGATTGTTCTAAAATTCGGGTTAGACCCATTTCCTACTCAATTTGACCCCCTGAATAAGAATATGAAGTCGAATTTCCGAAATCATGCACGGATTTTGAGATATATGGAAATTACAATTATAGGTGTTTCCGAAGCACATTTTCGGGCATTTTGGGGTCGTTTCAGGAAGGGAGGAGAGAGGCGGGAGAGATCTCGAAAAGCGTGTATTTTTTCATAGATTTTGGAGAAAAAATACAAATACAAACTGATTTGTATCAAAATGAATACATATTAAGAGGAGAGAGGCGAGTGAGATTGAGAGAGGGAGGAGAGAGGTGAGCGTTTTCGTATTTATTTTACATTGTATACTATCTTTATTTTGTATCAATTGTATTCGAAATAGAACGAATTGTATTTTGTATTTAATTTGCATTGTATTCTATATTTATATTTTGTATCAGTTGTATTCGAAATACAACGAATAAAATTGTATTTATCCTCTCTTTGATTGAAAACAAATACATTTGACACAGAGGAGGAATGCATATTGTATTCATATGAATACAAGTACAATTGATACAAAAATACAAAACATTTTTTGAATACAATTAAAATAAAATACAAAATTCTCACATATATTTGATTGAATACAATAAATACATAATACGTTTGAATTGATTTCTTCTTATATGCATAAGAGAGAGAGAAAACTAGAGGGAGAGAGAGAGGGCGAGTGTAACATCTCAGAAGTTAGAAAGTAAAAAAGAAAAGAAAAATACAGAAATCAGCTAAAACAGGTGGTCTACGAGTCTGACCTACGGACCGTAGGAAGTGAATCGTGGGACCCAAGTTGAAATTTTGAAAATCAAGCCCTAGTAATCCATTCTTCAATTGAACAGGATGAACCGTAGAAAGGTCTAGTAGAAGTGTTTCAGACTTGGTGAAATTTTGGAATGAAAGTTGAGTTCTACGATTTGGGTCTACGGATCGTAGGAAGTCCTACAAGCCATCGAAAGGACTCATCAAAGATGGATTAGATTAATTCAAGCTCGAGTACTAGGTCTATGATTGACCAGTATGTTCTTCGTTTGGTTAATTGTTCATTAGTTATTTTCTTTTTCTTTTTAATTTAGTTAAATCTTAAGTACAACTTTTGAATTTTATCGCTTGAATAAATAATCAATTAGTTTAATTTAATAAATAATAAATTGACCAATCTCCGTTGTACGCTACTTGAATTCAAAAGTTATATTATTTGTGCAATTACTTACACTTGCATACCTATATGCCGCGTTTGGTTATTATACAAGACGGTAGCGTAATGCTCCGCGATTGCTTTATGCCTATCCCATCTCAATGATGTAGTTAGGCTGTCAATGGTGGTAGGTGATTAGAGATCGGGAGACCATGATCGTAAATTCAACCTTGTGAATCAATAATGAGGAAAACTTGTCGATTGCTGGAATGCTCTTTATTCTGCTTGAAATCAGTGCGCTACAACCCTGAACTCCTTCCAAATTGTGAAATTCCCGTTTGCAATTGATTTAATTACTTAGTTGTTAATAATTGAGACTGTTTTTAAACTGATACTATAAACAAACTCCTGAAACTTTCTGTCACATAAGTAAATTTATTTTAGTTACAACAAAGTTAGTATTTGTCAATTTGAAGTCCTAAGGGTTTGATAATCCGGTTCGAAAGTGTCACGACCCGAGTTTACACCCTGGATG